>NC_045787.1:8706637-9006637 GCF_009873245.2 Balaenoptera musculus | reverse complement strand
GCGAATCTCTACTCCCTGGGCTCTAGCTACTCCCTACTAGAGCAAAGCCAGGGGCTGGGTCCAGGGTTGGACCCCCCTCCTTGGGCTTTGCCTGCTGAGTCTGAACAGGGGCCGTCTCCTGGGTGCAGCAAAGTCAGGGCGTGGCATGCAGCGAGAGTTAAAGGCCCCTGTAGAAATAGATTCCTCACCCGGCCTGGGAAGGCAACATTGCTACGGTGACATTTGAGATAGAAAATTGGTGGAGGAGAGTGTCTCAGAAACTGGCAACTAAACTCAACAGCTGCCTTTGGCCCTTGAGAGACTGAATGGAGATGAGCGGCTGGAACTTTGGCCTCCAGTTCTGCTTCTGCCACTTGCTGGCTGTGAGATTTTGGACAAGTTACTTCATGTCTGGGGATCTGTCTCCCCACCAGTGAAATGGGAATAGGAGTTACCTGCCCCAGTGGATCCTTGTGAGGTCTAAGGCTTCTATGATGCATAAAGATTGTAGAGCAATGCAGGCAAACTGTAAGCCCATATAACGGCCAGAGCAGCCCAGCCTCAGGGCACAAGGTGGAGGCCAGGGCTCCTGCCCACATCTCTCACTCTGGGTGGTGACTCAGGCCTCCACCCCAAATAGCCTAAGCAGTAGCTACAGAGGTCAGACAAGAGCCAAGAGCTGCAAAAAGGTTCAGGTCCCTGAGATCAGTCTAAGATTTTAGTGGTGAGGAGAAGGAGGCGTAGCCGGAGGCCGGAGGATTCTAGGGAAGCCGGGAGGCTCTGACACTTGGCCAGTCCAGACTCCCACCTCCCCCCACCCACCCACACCAGCCAGGCAAACAGGCCAAATCAGCTCTCCCTCCCTCCTCATGCCCCACCAGCTTCCCAGCCAGGGCATCTTCTTCTCTTTAAAGGGCCCCGAAAGTTAAGTTTAAAGGGCAGGAAGGAGGAGTGGACGAGAGAAGGGGAAGGATGTGATCAGCGTCGCCCCAGCCTCATATTCCCCTGGGGAGTCCCTCTTCACTCTCACAAGGCCATGTTCAGCTCTGAGCAGCTCTTTGCCCAGCTAACGAATGCCCGGGTGGGTCTGACGGGCTCAGGTAGGAGGGGAAGATGGTGAGGAGGAAACCATGCAGGAGGGAGGGGCAGTTTGGCCCCTTGTTCACAAAGAGGCTCACACGTGTGTTCACACGCGCACACACACAGAGGCACACGCACACACAGGTCCACCTTCCAGCTGACCGATGGCTGAGGCAGTGGCAGTAGGACCCTCCAGTGTTCTCCTCTGTTGGCAAAGCCCCAGACCAAGTTCCTAGACAGCGACTCTTTGTCCAACACTTGTACCATGTCTTCTAGGGCTTGAGTCACTGAGACGTGATGGCCGCAGGCACTGGAGAGCTGTAAACATTGAACAACGGGCTCTTTGGGAGCGGTGGGGAGGCCATGATTTGTAGATGTTGCCAATTTCTATGGTGTAAATACTCCACTGAGGCCAGTTTCAAGCTCACTGAAAGTGTGGCTGGGAGGAGACAGCTGTGATCAGGTGTGGTGAGCAGCACACCTCGCGGGTACCGCGGAATCACAGGTCTCGTGATTGCAAGAAAGGCTTCCCAGTTAAAAGACCACGATACTCAACCCCAGCAAGAAAGAGAACTGAAACACCAGCCGAGCTGCTGGCTACAGTGTATGTGTTCAACTGACAATATTTACTTGAGTAAGCGAAAACCATGGAGAAAAACTGGGGGGAAGAAAGGTCCTTGTGACTTCTGCCACGATGCATGGTTAACACAGGTGGAATGTTTTTCTGCCCAGAAATTGGCAGAATAAACATTACTGGGTAGGCTCACGGAGACATCACCTCTTATGAAATTTTTGTTTATTCTGGTGTAAAATAACTTCAAACAGCTTTATATCATAGGAAGTCAAAAAAGAACTCACTAGAAAGGCACCCCAATCTAACTGAGGTCACGTGGAAGGATTCTCTGCCTCAGATGCGTAGGATCCCCTTGCATGAAGGATGAAGGGTCACGTGAACCTTCTGGAGTGACTGCCTGGGGTGGGCGGAAGGAAAGTCCCCCCTCCTGAGAAAAAGCAAAGTCCTTCTGCAAGTGACAGCCTTGTCCCATTGTTCCGCAAAATCCTCATCAAACAACTTCTTTTCATTCCTCTGCTTTTGCCCAGTTGTTTGCAGCTCACATTTTTAGTAGCTTTTCTGAACGTAAACCTGAGATGACTCCCAATGCAGACAGAGAAATCTTCTGTTACAGTCTGTTGAAAAACTGCTCACTGGAATAGGGGAAGAGAATGGGAAGAGAAAACACATCTCTGTATTCATCTAAAGGAAATGGAGCCTCAAACAATAAGGTAAGATTATAATATTCTTGAGGGAGGCAAAACCCTCAATTCCAATATAAACTATACAATTGGTTATCTCTATACCGTTAAGAAAGTGTCCCAGCCAAATGAACTCAACATACTCTGGGTAGCCCAGATCCCTTACAGAACAGCAATCTGCACAAAGGCAAAGAAGAGATAAAAATAGAACACCTCCCCCAGACAGTAACCCCAAGTGGAAAGCTCTAAACCTATTAGAAGTGTGGGTTTAACATCTCACCCATCAGGAGTTTATTAATGAAGCTGTTGGATTATCAGCTCCTGGATTTACGTGGCACAAACTTCAGAACTGACACCCGGACACCAGGACTCAGAAGGGTGAACGTCCAGCCACAATCCCACTGCAGGGACGTGGAGGAGTCGGAACCAATGCCAAGTCCAAGGTGAATTAGGTCAGGAGGGCATGGGGATGCCACCTTATCAAAGCATTCTTTCCATAACATTCCTTTAAAACATAACTTCCCCCTCGTGAATTTGAAAGATACAAACGTTCTATTTTGTACACTTTTCCAGAAACTCATACATTGAGTGAACAGAAGTGAATCTGCTTTTCCATGTAACAGGGGGATAGGACAGGGAAAGATGCAGCCTCGTGTTCCTCAAAAGGCTGAGGTATGAGGGTCCAGGGGTCCTCAAGCTGATTTCTTCTTCCACCATTTTAAAGCTGTGCAATCCTTGGCAAGTTAATTTTTCCATGACATGTCAAGCCTGAAAAGGAGGAAACCCAAGTAGCGTACTTGATAAAATGTCCATAGTGGGGTGTCCACGCCATGTCCATTACAGGTCAGTGTCTCTAGTTGTTTTTTAGACCATGCTACCCGAGCAACTCACCAGGAAGGTGGGACGTATATGAGCTGGATTTGGCTTTGTAATTGAAGAAAACTTGTCTCAAAGTTAAGTAGACTTTTTTTTAATGTGCGTAAGTGTTTATCCACCCCGTGACAAGTAGGCATGGATGATAAATAGTTCATTCAAATAATAGTTATTGAAATTATTTCTTCAATAGCTCCCTGATATTTTGTCTCAACTCACCTTGTTATGTAGCTGAAATCAGCATCCTGGTTAACAATTTTCCTGAATATTCTCTACAGGTTAGCACCAAGGGTGGGATCCTCTGCACCCCTAATCTCACTAGCCACGGCCAGGCTGACGTTTCCTGGGCCCCAAAGGAAGGAATTCGGAAACAGCACAAACAATTACTTCCTGCTTCCTGCTTCCCGCTTCCAGTTTTGGCCAAAGCAGTGGGAATGATGGGTTCCTGCTGCCTCTGCCTCAGAATACATGGAGGAACCTAGGCAGAGGCTTGGTCCACAGATGGAAGAAGGCGCTCAGGAGATGAGCTCTGCAGAGTCGGAAATCTTTGCACGGGAGGAAATAATCCAGCCTAAAAAAGGGGAGGGGTGACGGGAGGGGGAAGCTCCAGCCTCTGTGAAGGCGGCAAAGGGAGGGAGCCAGTGGGGAAAGCCAAGAAGGGGGGACCACCTCACAGGGCAGAACTCCAAGGAAGTGGTGGACTCTGGCCTGGGGCTGCAGCGGGGGGAGCCCAGAAGCCCCAACTGATGCTTGGGCCGTGCGGTCAGTAGCCTGGAAGTAGCAGGGATGTCCCACAGGTTAGCCTGACTTGGTGGCTGCTCAGGAGGAGGCTGGGAGGTGGCCCTGAGGGCTGCGTCAGCCCAGAGCAGGATTTCAGAGTGACCTGGAGGCTGGGTTCAGAGGTGCACCCAGACCTCCACCCCGCTGCCCAGGAGACAGGCAGGTTAGTTGGCCGATGTCTGAAATACCGTTTAAAGGGGGCAGGATCTCTCACTCCACAATAGGAGAATGGTTGCCTAAAACGTTAACTAAAGAGAAAAACAACCGCCTGAGAGAATTTGCACTTCGTTACAGCTCTGAGTGGGGGTCTAGGACATTCAGTACGGCTGTCAGCTGTGTCCTATTGAGCCTCAGGGGAAAAAAGGCCTGGTAAGTTGCTTTCTCTCTTTCCCCGGATTTGAGAGCCTTCTGCCTGCCTTGGAAGGACAGTGTTTATTCTGGGATGGATCCCATCCCCAGCTGCCTCGTCCAGGCCTCGCTGACGTAGGCAGGGCCAGGGCTAGCCTCACAGCTCCTTCTTCCTTGTGCAGTGGACTTACTGGGGTCCCCAACCTACAACTCGCTCAGCCGAGCTCAGGGTCATCAGGGATGAGAACTGCTGAGGTCACAGAAAAATGCACCATCATTATTCCTGAAGAGAGGGCCCCAGGCCTGGTACCCCTGACCCTGATTTTCCATCTAACCATGAATAAATGATAGCCACTCTTTTCTTGCTTTGATAAGTGGAGAGGACCCAAGGTGAAAAGGCCTGAGAGGTGGACGGGGCCACTGCTGAGGAGATGAAAGGGCAGAGGAACAGGAAACAAAGACCATCTTGCTGGACTCTGCAGTTTCTCCAGGGCTCTGCTTTGCTTCCACTGACTCTCACAAAATAGAGGTGGCTTCAAGGAGGTCAGATTGTGTAAGACATCCAGAATCATGCCTGACTCAGTGAACACGCTGGCACGAACCACTTGTAGTTTTAAGTTGGTTGATTGCATATTTAATTATTTTAATTCCACTATTGGGGTAAATTGAAAAATCACTTTGCAGAACCTTACCTGGCAAATAAAGGGGGCTGAGACGTGTGAGCTGGTACCGACATGAGATGTGTCAAGAGAAGGTAGGTCTGCTGAGAAAGCATCAATTAGAAGCTGGAGAGTTTAGCATGGGAGGAACTGGAGAAGGGGGCACACACACATACACACACCTTGTTATCCTGTTGTATCTCCATCATTGCTGTTCTCACAACTTGAACACACTTCATGGATTGACTTGTTTGCACCTGTCAGCCCACCATAAGAACAGCCCACCATAAGAACAAGGTTCCTGAAGGCAGGAACCTTATGTGTCTTGTTCGACTCTAGGGTCCCCAGGATCTAGAACAGTGCCTGGAAGCAGAGCTCATCACTGTTTGGAAGAGAGGAGAGGAGGGAAGGCAGGCAGCTGGGCACTTGTCCCATAACAGATGCTGAAACCAACCGGGCTGAACGGACCCACACAAGCTGGTCATGTCAATCTCCTCCACAGTCGGCAGGCCAAGTATGAAACCACGGATTTGGGATAATGACCATCTCTTGAATTCTACTGTTACCCAAAGGGCAGCTCCGTAAACTAAAGAGCGTAAGATGGAGAGAAAGAAAGTCTTTCCCGGTTCCAGACACACAGGAGGGGAGGGGAAAAAACAGACACGCCAACAGAAAACCTAGCTGCTGGCTTGCTTGCTGTGAGAAGCCCACGTAAGAGGAGAGTTTGGGGTTGGCCCTGCCCAGTGAGCTGGAAACCCTGGGAAGGGTCCCAACAGTAGGGGCCCTGTCCCTGTAACACTGGGGTTTACTTGCCTCAGTTTATAACTTTGCCCTGGTCGAGATAGTGGGAATGAGTTCTTTAGGGTGACATACACATAGAGTCTACAGTCTGTGGCCTACAATCTGTGCTTAGTCTATATTCCGATGTACTTATGTGGAAGGAACAGAAACTGTGTGGTCCGTCCTGATGGGACACCAAGCACATGTAACTGGGAGATTTTTGTTTACTCTGAGCATGATAAGCCAGCACATTTAGAGCAAGATTGTGTGCAAACCTGGTTCCAGTCTACACTGGGGACAACACGTTAAGATGCTCATCAGCAAACCGGAGGGTCCAAGAAGATGGGCCACTGTGGTCCGAGGACGCCAGGCATGTCACCCAAAGAAAGAACAGGAGTGTGTACCCTGGAAAAATGAGGGCTCGAAAGTTCCTAGAAGCCTTTGGGAAGCATGTGACAAAGAGGAAAGAATACAGTTACTCTGGTTACAGATGGAAGACAAAAAAGTTAGACCAATGAGATAGGAAAGCAGAGACTGACTAAATGCAAATGGACTTTGGTAACAATTAGAAGTTTACGACAATTAAATGTGCAATAGGGAGCAGCATGTCTTCTGAAATTGTTCTAACCTGGACTGGGGCCCTACCCCACCATCTACTAATTGTGAGGTCTTGGGCAAGTTACCCAATTTCTTTAAGCCTCAGTTTTATCATCTCTAAATTGGGAAACATGACAACAACTTCTTCAAAGTTTGCTGTGAAGGTTAAAATTTAATAATTCATGTAAAACAGTTAACACAGATAGTAAGTACCCCATAAACATTAGCTATGATCATTTTATTATTATAGAAGATTCAGGACATAGCCACCTATTACATGAAGGAGTCCTGTTATAGGTTGAATTGTGTCCCCCAAAAAAGATATGTTAGGGTCCTAACCCCCAGGACCTCAGACTGTGACTTTATTTGGAGACAGGATTTTTACAGCAGTAACCCAAGTAAAATGAGGTCATTAGGGTGGGTCCCAATCCAATAAGCCTGGTGTCCCCATAAAAAGGGGACATTTGGACACAGATGGGGGGAAGACAATGTGAGGAGACACAGGGAGAAGACAGCCATCTACAAGCCAAGGAGAGAGGCCTGGAACAAGATTCTCCCTCACAGCCTCAGAAGGAACCAACCCTGAAGGCCTCATGAGTTTGGACTTCTGGCCTTCAGAGCTATGAGACAAAAAAAGTCTGTTGTTTAAACCCCCAAGTCTGTGATACCTTGTTACAGAAGCACAAGCAAACTAGAACGGGTCCCCACTCACCAAAATCGTGTGGCCTCTTGTTGGGGGTGGAGATGGTCATGACCAATTTACCATCTGTCATACGGGTGGAGATGGTCATGACCGATTTACCATCTGTCATACATAGAGGCTCCTGGGCATCACACCAGAGACCGATTCAACTCGGTCTGGACTGGACCCCAAATCTGCACTTAAAAAACATGCCCAAAGTACAGCAGGTGATGGTTGGTTTAAAGCCACTGGATGGACAAACTTCAAAGTATTCTTCAGCTCTGTTTGCTGTCCATGTGAAGCAAATATGAGAAGGAAGGTGTGTGTGCACACGTGTGTGTCTGCGTGTATGTCCACGTGTCCATGTCTGGGTCATTCAAAGCATATGCCCGTGTTCAGAAAGGATCTCCATTTCAAGATTCTACAGATGAAAATGAGAGAAGAAAGGTAAAGTATATAAGTTGAACTGATTTGCCTTTTCCACACGCAGCTCCCATCTCGGTCCAAGCAGCCCTGGCAGCAGAGTTATGCCTCCTGCTGCCCACAGTTCTGGCTGACGGCCACCCAAGCAGCTGTCGGGGGTTCGAGGGGCAGCAGGTTGAGCAGATCCGGCTGGAGCAGCTGCAGCTGCTCACGGCGCCTCTGCAGACCGCAGGTGCTGGGAGCTGCCTGAGCACGAGGGCTGTTCCACAGAGTGCACAGAGGGAACTTTTGCCAAGTCCAAACTTGTCTTTGTGATATGCCATAGTTTCATTTTCAAAGAAAGAAATAGCAGCTCAACACAAAGTGGGCATCTTCTGGTATTTTCTTTTATATAAATATTAGCCAATTCAGATATAAAAGACCATTTTCCCACATGAGCTAAGATATTAGGTCTGTGCATAAAGATAGGTGAAGAACCAGCCCCTGAGCAGTATGCGAACCTACGAGAAGACAGACAGGCCCGACACATGTTTGAAAATAGGTGGGGACATCTGAACTTGTGTCAAATAACAGTCTACTTCCAAAGAGGGATACTTCAGCTGTGTAGTATTTTCCAATTTCATTTAACTTAAATAAAGCAGACTGAACAAGTTCTATCAGCCTGAAAGCTGTATTATTCCCTCATTCAGGTCTGGGTTTTTTCTCCTGTGTAATGGTTATCTATAGCTGCATAACAAATTACCCCCACAATGTAGCAGCTTATCGACAGATAAATGGATAAAGACGATGTGGTACATATATACAATGGAATACTACTCAGCCATAAAAAAGAATGAAATAATGCTATTTGCAGCAACATGGATGGACCTAGAAATTATCATACTAAGTGAAGTAAGTCAGACAGAGAAAGACAAATATCATATGCGATCACTCACATGTGGAATCTAATTTTTAAAAATGATATAAATGAATCTATTTACAAAACAGAAACGGACTTACTGATTTTGAAAACAAATTTATGGTTACCAAAGGGGAAACATGAGAGGAAGGGATAAATTAGAAGCTTGGGATTAACATACACACACTACTATACATAAAATAGATAACTAATAAGGACCTACTATATAACACAGGGAACTCTACTCAATCCTCTGCAATAACCTATATGGGGAAAGAATCAGAAAAAGAATGAACACATGTATATGTATAACTGAATCACTATGCTGTACACCTGAAACGAATGCAACATTGTAAATCAACTGTACTTCAATAAAATAAAATAAAAAATGACACACATGTATTATCTCACAGTCTCTGTGGGTTGGGAATGCAGGGGCGCTTAGCTGGGAGCCTCTGTCTTGGAGTTTCTCTGGAGGTTTCAGTCAAATCATCAGTCAAGGCTGGGATCTCATCTTAAAGCTGACTTGGGGGGCTGGGGTCATGGACTCGCTTCCAAGTTCACTCACGTGGTTGTTGGTGGGGCTTGGTCTCTTGGCACACACATCTCTGCACAGGGTTGCTTCACAGGCTGACGTCCCCCAGGGCAGGCAACCCAGGAGAGCATGAGAGAGAGAGAGAGAACCCAGGATAGAAGTCACAGTCTTCTTACAGCCGAATCTCAGAAGCAACATCCATCACTTTACCATATTCTGCCTATTAGAAGCCAGTCACTAGATCGATCCCGCACACAGGGAGAGGGGCTGATTCAAGGACATGATGAGGAGGAGAAGGGGATTTGGGGGAGTAACCTGCCAGGCTTCCTCCTACATTCTGAATCAAAGTAAAGTTTCATGTCGTGAAACATGACATCAACATAAACATCGTCATGTCTCCCTAGGACATTCTACCAAAAACGGTTTTTCACAACTCATGTTGCAGATAGGAAAGGTGGTGCACTTGGGAAGGATCTACTGATGTCTGTTGGAATACACGTAAGAAATAAGGGGTTCACACAACATTGTAAATCAACTATACTCCAATAAAAATTAAAAGAAAAGAAAGGGTTAAACTTAAGTCACGGAAAATCCTAAAGTGGTCAATTATCAAATATTTACTGAGTACAAAGTGTTTTGCTTCCACTTTTTTTCTCCGATACCTACAGCAGAGCTGAAATGTGGAAAAAAGCATCCTTTACCTGATTTAGTGTCATAAGGAAGTCAGTCTGTGCCCACCCCTGAGATATTGCCTTTTTTGGTGCCATTAAGTGATGCAGTCGACAGGGGTGGGCAAACTTCCTACACAGATCAGACAGTAAATATTTTTCGCTTTAAAGGCTCTGTCACAACTATTCATCATTACCATGACAGCACAAAAGCAGCATTAAGTAATACGTAGAAGAACAGGCATGGCCATGTTCCAATAAAACTTTATTTATACAACAGGCATCAGGCAAAATTTCATTCACAGGCATAGTTTGCCAAACCCACAATTGAGAATAGCCTGTATTCTATTTGTGAATAAAATAAAAATTAGCAATAAAGGTACAGTAGCACTAGCATGTTACTATATCTAACAAAGGCCTTCAGGTCACACGTATAAAATGTTTCATCACAAACACGTGCAAATTATATTGAGTCCGTATTGATAATCACCAGCCAAGTAGCGGACATATGACCTGTGAATTCTTGTTGCCTGGAATCATGTTAGAAGTTGTGTGACAATTGAATCAATGGGGTGAGTGTAGGAAGGCCTGAAATTACCTGATATTTTCCTTTTGCCACCCTAATAATGAATTTCTACCTAATCAACTAGAACAGGAGTACCATTCATTTCTTTTAGTTGATGATAGAACAAAAGAAACATTGTGCTGACTGTGAAAATCCCATCTGATTGGAGGATACAGGACATGTAAATGAAAGAAAAAGTTCATGATAATAATTACAGTACTAAGCCTAAAGTGAAGATAGAGGAAGAGGCTTGGTCATGGAGATTTTTAAAGTCTAGCACCTGGAAACAGAAGTCAGGCCCATCATCACAGTTTCAAGGAAGTTTGATGGAATCTTTTTGTTAGGAGAACCACTGACCGAAACCGCCCGCCCTGGCCAGCCACTATAGTAACCACTTGCATGAGTTATCTTACAACAGGAGGTCCCGGTAAGGAATATGGAACTAACAAGCTACCACCAACTGCAAGAATTCGAGAAAGGTCAAAAGGAGAGAGGAGGTGCCAGCCCACATACTCCACCAACCTCCCAGAATCCTTCTCGCTGGAATCCACCTTGGCTGACCGATGCGCATGCCACCAGGAAGGACCCTGAGTCGGAATGATTGGCCAGAAACAACCTGGAAACTAACCCCATCACCATAAAACCCGAGACTGCGAGCCACGTGGAGAGCGGTTCTCCTGGTTTCCCTTACCCTGCTGCTTTCCGCCCGGCCGCCCCTTCCCAATAAAGTCTCTTGTTTTGTCAGCACGTGTGTCTCCTCGGACAATTCATTTCTGAGTGTTAGACAAGAGCCCACTCTCGGGCCCTGGAAGGGGTCCTCCTTCCTGCAACATTTTCACTCATCATTCATCCACGTAACCAGGGAAACATATTCCAAACAATGGACTAAAGTCTCCCAGTGCTTACCCTTCAATTTCATCATGTAGACTGCATTTTGGAAATCCCAAACATTGAAACTCAGTGTTCCCAAATACAGATTTTTTTCCTCTTTAGAGGAGGGCAATAGTGAACAAGAGTCAGCAACCTCGGAGGCAGCATCACACTTACCCGGGGCAAGAAGGGCACAGCCATCTCCCTCCCTTTCTCGTACCTTACACGTGAATCTGTAAATCAGACTCGTTCACAGCCTCCTGGGACAGCAAGGGAGTTGTTTGTAATCACAGAGCACTAATACACGTAATCAGTCAATGTCTTCTCCTCAACTGTGATCAAAAATTAATTTAAAGAGATTTAACTTTTAAAAGGGACATTGATGTGATGTTCATAAATCAATGAGCTAAATATTAGCCCTCATAAGTGTTATGAAATCAGTTAATGATCCCTTCTGTGGTGAATACAGTTCTTAATCATTAATGCCACTGCTATATGTAATGCCTCTCTTAAAAATGCCTCAGCCAATGCATCTCAACATGCAACATTCACTTTCTTAGCAATCACGTGAAAAAATAAGGATATATCAGGAATTCAAAAACTGCTTCGGGGTTTTGACTTCCTGGTAGGTCCCTAAATATTATAAGAAAAAAATCATATATTCGGTGGTTCTCAAACTTTAG
Source organism: Balaenoptera musculus (assembly GCF_009873245.2). Classification (NCBI taxonomy): domain Eukaryota; kingdom Metazoa; phylum Chordata; class Mammalia; order Artiodactyla; family Balaenopteridae; genus Balaenoptera; species Balaenoptera musculus. The sequence continues at coordinate 8,994,963 of NC_045787.1, read as the reverse complement.
CATGAAACAGAATCACCTGGAAGGCTTACTAAACTACAGGTTGCTGGACCCCACCCCAGAGTTCCTGATGGAGGAGATCTAGGGTAGGGAGAGAACTTCCGTTTCTTTACAAGGTCTCAGTTGATGCAGGTGCTACTGGTCTAGGTGTAACAGGGAAGAGCCAAATCTGACTACAAGTTGGATCTGTTTCTTTTACTTTAACCTTTGCTTTCTGCTGCTTTGGTTCACTAAAAGGATCCTGTCTATACTTAATGGCCTGCCTTGGGAACCCTGCCCCCTGCCTGAATGTTAAACCAAAGTGCCTTTGTTCAGGGAAGCATCCGGACCCTGCCCACCTGTGGACGGCTACAAGAAAGAAGTAACACATTCCCTCCCCAAGGCTGGCCATTCCAGGGGATATTTGCAAAACTTATGGCCTTCTTACTTTACTTCCTCATCTCCTCCCCCTCTCTGTGCTATAAAAGAAACTGGCATCCAAATCCCAATAAGATGGTTATTTTGAGACTTTAGTCTGCCATCTTCTCGGCTTGCCGGCTTTCTGAATAAAGATGGCGTACTAGGAGGACGCGGAATTTGTGTTTCCTCACAACTAGGGCACCTACCAGGCACCAGTGGGGGACCACGGACACCTAAGGGGATGGGAGGAACCCCCAGTGACTGGGTAGGATGTGGGGCATGAGGGGAGTGAAGGGGGAGGAGAAGTGGGGGCAGGACGGGACTGGCGCCCCTGAGGGGCGGCTGGGGGAGGGAAAGGGATCCCTTGCCCGAAGGGGGAAATTGGGGAGCCATTAGGAGGGCAGAGGATCAAAAGGGAGCGTGGCCAGGTTTGCCCTGCTCACTTGGGCCCCCAGGAACCAGCTGAGATCCCAGGCCTGATCCTCTGCCCACCGAGGCCCCCTCCAGCCACGTGGGTCCTGAGGGAGAGGGAGGGAGGGAAGGGGGAGCAAAAGTAAAGGCCTGACCTCCGGGACCAGCACCCCTGAGGGGCGGCTGGGGGAGGGGAGGGGTTCCTACACCCAGCAGGACCCACGCACGGTTAGGGGTCCAGCAGGGACGCAGAGACCCTGGGGGAGACAGTGCGGGGGGGCAGGGGGGGCACAAAGGAACAGAAGGGAATGCGGCCAGAGCTTTCCCTGTCCATGTAGGCACAGGGGAGCCTGCTGGGCTCTGAGGCCTAATCCTCTGTCCTCGGGGCAGAGCCCAAGCCCCGTCCCTACCCCCCCACCCAGGGCCCCACCTCTACACTCGGAGACCCCCTCTGATACCCCCTTCAACGTGCTGGGCCTAAACCCCACCCACACACCCCGACCCAGGGCCTTTCCTCCAAACTCCAGAACTCCACACTCCAGAGACCCTCCTTTCCATGTGCTGCCTCTCCCCTTCTGCGCAGGTCCTAAGCAGAGGCCCCGCCCCATGCTCAAAAGTCACCCCCCCACCTGCCTAGGTCCTGCCCCACCCAAAACCCTGTCCCTGTCTAAGTTCCACCCCTGCCTAAACTCCGCCCCTTAGCCAAGGCTTTTCTTTTTTTTGAATTTTTTTTAAAAATTTTATTTATTTATTTATTTATGGCTGTGTTGGGTCTTCGTTTCTGTACGAGGGCTTTCTCTAGTTGCAGCGAGCGGGGGCCACTCTTCATCGCGGTGCGCAGGCCTCTCAATATCGCGGCCTCTCTTGTTGCGGAGCACAGGCTCCAGATGCGCAGGCTCAGTAATTGTGGCTCACGGGCCTAGTTGCTCCGCGGCATGTAGGATCTTCCCAGACCAGGGCTTGAACCCGTGTCTCCTGCATTGGCAGGCAGATTCTCAATGACTGCGCCACCAGGGAAGCCCTTTTTTGAATTTTTGAATTTTATTTATTTTTTTATGCAGCAGGTTCTTATTAGTCATCAGTTTTATACACATCAGTGTATACATGTCAATTCCATTCACCCAACTCATCACACACCCCCCCCACCCCCCCACGTCTTTCCCCCCTTGGTATCCACATGTTTGTTCTCTACATCTGTGTCTGAACTTCTGCCCTGCAAACCGGTTCATCTGTACCATTTTTCTAGGCTCCACAAACATGCGTTAATAGACGATATTTGTTTTTCTCTTTCTGACTTACTTAACTCTGTATGACAGTCTCTAGATCCATCCATGGCTCAACAAATGACCCAATTTCGTTCCCTTTTATGGATGAGTAATATTCCATTGTATATATGTACCACAACTTCTTTATCCATTCGTCTGTCGATGGGCATTTAGGTTGCTTCCATGACCTGGCTATTGTAAATAGTGCTACAATGAACATTGGGGTGCATGTTTCTTTTTGAATTATGGTTTTCTCTGCGTATATGCCCAGTAGTGGGATTGCTGGATCATATGGTAAATCTATTTTTAGTTTTTTAAGGAACCTCCATACTGTTCTCCATAGTGGCTGTAACAGATTGGGGTTCTGTTTTACCTTGTTGATTCATTGTTTTTGATTCTTTTATATATTTATTTTTCCTGATAAATCTTTTATTTTTCTAATTTTATTTTATTTTATTCTTTATACTTTGTTAGTGATCTCTCCTTTTGGTTTGTTTGCCCACCCCCCCCCTTTTTTTTTCTTTTTTCTGTTGTGGTTTTATTTTACCCTGTTGCTGTTGTTTCAATTATAGTTTTATTTTTCCTAATATGTTTTTTATTTTTCTAATTTTATTTTGTTTTTTATTCTCTGATATTGTACTGTCCCTTTTTTCTTTCTTTCTTCCTTTTTTTTATATTTTTATTTTTTAACCACACCACGAAGCTGGCGGTATCTTCATTCCCAGGCTGGAGGTCGGGCCTGAGCTCCAGTGGTGGGAGCTCTGAGTCCAAACAGCTGGACTAACAGAGAACCTCAGACCCCAGTGAATATCAGTTGGAGTGAGGCCTCCCGGAGGTCCTCACCTCAGCACCAAGACCCAGCTCTATCCAACAGCCTGCAAACTCCACTGCTGGACATCTCAGGCCAAACAACCAGTAAGACAGGAATACAGCAACATCCATCCAAAAAAAAAAAAAAAATGAAATGACCAAAAAATTTAACAAAAGACGGAGCAAGGTAAAAACCTACAAGACCAAATAAATGAAGACAAAATAGGCAACCTGCCTGAAAAAGAATTCAGAGTAATGATAGTAAAGAAGATCCAAAATCTCGGAAACAGAATGCAGAAAATACAAGAAACATTTAACAAGGATCTAGAAGAACTAAAGCACAAACAGTGATGAACAACACAATTACTGCAATTAAAAATACTCTAGAAGGAATCAATAACAGAATAACTGAGGCAGAAGAACAGATAAGTGGGCCGGAAGATAAAATGGTGGAAATAACTGCCAGGGAGCAGAATAAAGAAAAAGGAATGAAAAGAATTGATGACAATCTCAGAGACCTCTGGGACAACATTAAACGCACCAACATTCAAATTACAGGGGTCCCAGAAGAAGAAGAGAAAAAGAAAGTATCTGAGAAAATATTTGAAGAGATTATAGTCAAAAACTAACCTAACATGGGAAAGGAAATAGTCAATCAAGTCTAGGAAGCACAAAGAGTACCATACAGGAAAAACCCAAAGAGAAACACGCCGAGACACATATTAATCAAACTATCAAAAATTAAATACAAAGAAAAAATATTGAAAACAGCAAGGGAAAAGCAACAAATAACATACAAGGGAATCCCCATAAGGTTAACAGCTGAGCTTTCAGCAGAAACTCTGCAAACCAGAAGGGAGTGGCAGGACATACTTAAAGTGATGAAAGGGAAGAACGTACAACCAAGATTACTCTACCCGGCAAGGATCTCATTCAGATTTGAAGGAAAAGAATAAAGAATAATAAAGAATGTTACAAGAGACAAGGAAGGACACTACATAATGATCAAAGGATCAATCCAAGAAGAAGATATAACAATTGTAAATATTTATGCACCCAACAGAGGAGCACCTCAATACATAAGGCAAATACTAACAGCCATAAAAGGGGGAATCAACAGTAACACAATCATAGTAGGGGACTTGAACATCCCACTTTCACCAATGGACAGATCATCCAAAATGAAAATAAATAAGGAAACACAAGCTTTAAATGATACATTAAACAAGATAGACTTAATTGATATTTATAGGACATTCTATCCAAAAACAACAGAATACACATTCTTCTCAAGTGCTCATGGAACATTCTCCAGGATAGATCATATCTTGGGTCACAAATCAAGCCTTGGTAAATTTAAGAAAATTGAAATCGTATCAAGTATCTTTTCCGACCACAACTCTATGAGACTAGATCTCAATTACAGGAAAAAATCTGTAAAAAATACAAACACATGGAGGCTAAACAGTACACTACTTAATAACCAAGAGATAACTGAAGAAATCAAAGAGGAAATCAAAAAATACCTAAAAACAAATGACAATGAAAACACAATGACCCAAAACCTATGGGATGCAGCAAAAGCAGTTCTAAGAGGGAAGTTCATAGCAATACAATCTTACCTTAAGAAACAAGAAACATCTCAAATAAACAACCTAACCTTACACCTAAAGCAATTAGAGAAAGAAGAACAAAAAAAACCCCAAATTTAGCAGAAGGAAAGAAATCATAAAGATCAGATCAGAAACAAATGAAAAAGAAATGAAGGAAACGATAGCAAAGATCAATAAAACTAAAAGCTGATTCTCTGGGAAGATAAACAAAATTGATAAACCATTAGCCAGACTCATCACGAAAAAAAGGGAGAAGTCTCAAATCAAAAGAATTAGAAATGAAAAAGGAGAAGTAACCACTGACACTGCAGAAATACAAAGGATCATGAGAGATTGCTACAAGCAACTCTATGCCAATAAAATGGACAACCTGGAAGAAATGGACAGATTCTTAGAAATGCACAACCTTATGAGACTGAACCAGGAAGAAATAGAAAATATGAACAGAGCAATCACAAGCACTGAAATTGAAACTGTGATTAAAAATCTTCCAACAAACAAAAGCCCAGGACCAGATGGCTTCACAGGCGAATTCCATCAAACATTTAGAGAAGAACTAACACCTATCCTTCTCAAACTCTTCCAAAATATAGCAGAAGGAGGAACACTCCTAAACTCATTCTACAAGGCCACCATCACCCTGATAGCAAAACCAGATAAAGATGTCACAAAGAAAGAAGACTACAGCCCAATATCACTGATGAACATAGATGCAAAAATCCTCAACATAATACTAGCAAACAGAATCCAGCAGCACATTAAAAGGATCATACACCATGATCAAGTGGGGTTTATCCCAGGAATGCAAGGATTCTTCAATATATGGAAATCAATCAATGTGATACACCATATTAACAAATTGAAGGAGAAAAACCATATGATTATCTCAATAGATGCAGAGAAAGCTTTTGACAAAATTCAACACCCATTTATGATAAAAACCCTCCAGAAAGTAGGCATAGAGGGAAATTTCTTCAACGTAATAAAGGCCATATATGACAAACCCACAGCCAACATCGTTCTCAATGGTGAAAAACTGAAACCATTTCCACTAAGATCAGGAACAAGACAAGGTTGCCCACTCTCACTATTATTCAACATAGTTTTGGAAGTTTTAGCCACAGCAATCAGAGAAGAAAAAGAAATAAAAGGAATCCAAATTGGAAAAGAAGAAGTAAAACTGTCACTCTTTGCAGATGGCATAATACTATACATACAGAATCCTAAAGATGCTACCAGAAAACTACTAGAGTTAATCAATGAATTTGGTAGAGTAGCAGAATAGAGAATTAATGCATGGAAATCTCTTGCATTCCTATACACCAACGATGAAAAATCTGAAAGAGAAATTGAGGAAACACTCCCATTTACCATTGCAACAACAAGAATAAAATGTCTAGGAATAAACCTACCTAAGGAGACAAAAAACCTGTAAGCAGAAAACTGTGACACTGATGAAAGAAATTAAAGATGATACAAACAGATGAAGAGATATACCATACTCTTGGATTGGAAGAATCAACATTGTGAAAATGACTATACTACCCAAAGCAATCTGCAGATTTAATGCAATCCCTATCAAACTACCAGTGGCATTTTGCACAGAACTAGAACAAAAAATTGCACAATTTGTATGGAAACACAAAAGACCCTGAATAGCCAAAAAAAGCTTGAGAAGGAAAAACAGAGCTGGAGGCATCAGGCTCCCAGACTTCAGACCATACTACAAAGCTACAGTAATCAAGACAGTATCGTACTGGCACAAAAACAGAAATATAGATCAATGAACAGCATAGAAAAGTCAGAGATAAACCCACGCACATATGGTCACCTTATCTTTGATAAAGGAGGCAAGAGTATACAATGAAGAAAAGACAGCCTCTTCAATAAGTGGTGCTGGGAAAACTGGACAGCTACATGTAAAAGAATGAAATTAGAACCCTCCCTAATACCATACACAAAAATAAACTCAAAATGGATTAAAGACCTAAATGTAAGGCCAGACACTATCAAACTCTTAGAGGAAAACATAGGCAGAACACTCTATGACATAAATCACAGCAAGATTCTTTGTGACCCACCTCCTAGAGAAATGGAAATAAAAACAAAAATAAACAAACGGGACCTAATGAAACTTACAAGCTTTTGCACAGCAAAGGAAAACATAAACAAGACGAAAAGACAACCCTCAGAATGGGAGAAAATATTTGCAAACAAAGTAACTGACAAAGGATTAATCTCCAAAATTTACAAGCAGCTCATGCAGCTCAATATCAAAAAAACAAACAACCCAATCCAAAAATGGGCAGAAGACCTAAATAGATATTTCTCCAAAGAAGATATACAGATTGCCAACAAACGCATGAAAGAATGCTCAACATCATTAATCATTAGAGAAATGCAAATCAAAACCACAATGAGGTATCACCTCACACCAGTCAGAATGGCCATCATCAAAAAATCTACAAACAATAAATGCTGGAGAGGGTGTGGAGAAAAGGGAACCCTCTTGCACTGCTGGTGGGAATGTAAATTGGTACAGCCTCTATGGAGTTCCTTAAAAAACTAAAAACAACACTGTAAAGCAGTTATACTCCAGTAAAGATGTTAAAAAAAAACAAGAACTAGAAACTGGCATCCAAACCCTGATAAGATGGTTATTTTGAGGCTTTAGTCTGCCCTCTTCTTGGTCTGCAGGCTTTCCGAATAAAGGCATACTCCCTGCCTCAACACCTCGTCTCTGACTTATTGGCCTGTTGTGTAGAGAACAGAGCGAGCTTGTACTCGGTAACACGGGGACCACACTTTGAGAACTGTCGACTGAAAAAAAACTCACAGCCTAGAAGTTGAGAATTATGTTTATCTGGTGGCCAAAACTGAGGACTTAAGCCCAGGAAGCAGCCTCTCAGATGGCTCTGAGGGATTCCTCTGAAGAGATAAGGGTGGAACCAGGATTTATAGGGGTTTTTGCAACAAAGTCCAGGTGGTAGGAACATCAAAAGGTTACTGTTAAATAAAGGAAACCAGACATCTCAAGTTAATGAATTTAGTGCTTTTCCGTGTATGGGGAGATGCAAGAGTCTGGGCTCATTGAAATCATCCCTTTGATATGCACCTCAGCTCTCTAGGGCCAGTATCCTGTGCTTTCCCATCCTGAGTGTCCTCAGGGGGCACCGTTGGGGGTGGTCGCAGGGGCTGAGGGCTTGGCAAACAGACAGCCTGCTGGTCTCCATCCTGAGTTCCCGCAGGGCTCACCGTTGGGGGCAGCTGTAGGGGCTTGATGGCTGCCATATCCTTTGTTTACTGATACGCAGGCAACATTTTTCATCCACAGCACCATTATTCTAAAGGAGTGGGCAAACTTTCTGTGAAGGGTCCAACAATAAATATTTAGGTTCTGCAGCCCATAGCATATCTGTTGTAGCCCCTCAGCTCTGCTGCTGCAGCATGAAAAGCAGTCAGAGACAATACAGAGACGAATGCGCATAGCTACGTGTCTTTAAAATTTTATTAGAAACCAGTGGCGGGTTGGACTTGATTCCTGGGCTGCAGTTTGCCCACAAGGGGTCCAGAGGAGGAAGGTCTCTCCCCACCAGACCTACCCTGGATCCCAGGGCCTGAGCCACACCTGAAAGTGATGAATGGAATATTTATAAATGGAATGTTTCCTGCCATTATCAGTAAACAAAGGATGTCACAATCATCAATGATCGCAGCCCTCCAATGTGAGCTGGAGAGCCCTGAGGAAACTCAGGGCCGAAAAGAATACCTGCCATCTAGCAGCCAACAGGCTGCAGCCACTCCCTGTGGTGCCCCCTGAGGAGACTCAGGATGTGAAAGCACAGGATACTGACTCCAGGGAGCTAAGGTGCATATCAAAGGAATGATTGCAGTGAGCCCAGACTCTTGCATCTTCCCATACATAGAAAAGTGCTAAATTCCTTAACTTAGGATAACTGGTTTTCTTGAATTTACAATAATCCTTTGACGTTCTCAACTACCTGCCCTTTGTTGCAGAACTCCTATATATCCTGGCCCCTCCCCTCGCCTCCTCAGAGAAGTTTCTCAGAGCTATCTGAAACGCTGTCTCCCGGGCTGCAGTCCTCATTTTGCCCCAAATAAAACTCAACTCGCAACTCTCACGTGGTGTATGTTTTTAAGTCAACAAAAAGAATAAAGGGTATGCAAGACAATCCCTCCACACCCACACTTTCTTCCTGAAGGGTCTTGCCTGACACGAACAGAGAACCAGAAACACCATGACACCAGAATTTTATCTTTTAAAACATGTCCCAGGGAACCCTTTGTTCAGTATTTGTGCAGAAACAACACAGCATATTAACATCACGAAGCTTCAGAACCTGGGGAGTTAGCCAGCGTTTCAGTTGGCTTGGAGGAGAATATCAGAATCCTACCTCTGTCACTTGTCATCATGCACAGTTTCAGCCTCCAGTCGTCCAGAATAAAGGCTCTAAAAAAGCTGAGAATTATCTTCAATTTGTAGAAAAGTGCCTGACGCTTTTGAGGGTAGGTCCTCGAAAGTGTCTGTTGAATCAAATAAAGTCTATGACGTCCATAAACCCATTTCTAGTCTTGAGATTTCTAGGTTTATCCTCAGAGCCTGGTAGCCAGCTGTGCCTCCCTCCTCCTTTCGTTATAATCCTGGGATGGTAGTGAAACTGCACAACTCAGATGAGAGGCAAACTCAGCCGAAATCCAGATTGGGACCTGAACGCATGAGTTGGGACTCGAACCCACTGTCTTTTAATTAAAATTGCACACCTGGTCTCCTGACTTAATGAAGCTCAGGTTCTTTATGTCTCAGCACAGAAGGAATTCAGCGAGAGGCAAAGTGATAGGTAAGAAGTGGATTTATTTAGAGAGATACACATTCCATAGGTAGAATGCGGTCCATCTCAAAAGGGCAAGAGTGGCCCTGGGAGAAGCACACTCCACAGACAGAGTGGGCTGTCTCAGAAGGCGAGAGCCTCCAAAATATGGGGTGGTTAATTTTCATGGGCTGGATAATTTCACAGGCTAATGAGTGGGAGGATTATTCAAACTATTTTGGAGAAGGGGTGGAGGTTTCCAGGAATTGGGCCACCACCCACTTTTTGGTCTTTTAGGGTTGGCCCCAGAACTGTCATGGCACCTGTTGGTGTGTCATTTAGCATGCTAATGTATTATAATGAGTGCATAATGAAGCTCACCATCTACTGGAAGTCAAATCTTCCACCATCTTGGACCTAGTTGGCTCTAACCAGTTAATGTCTCAATGGTTATATCATTCTTTTAAAGGTCATGTCCTGCCCCCTTCCCTTCAGTTTCAGTAGGAAGGACAGGGCCTCCAGGAGGGAGCCTTGGGACAAGCATATGTCTATCAAGACCACCTCCTGTGAGTAGGTGATGAGGACAGGTTTCCTTTCTATCTCTCAGCTACTGTAGCAGCTGCTGGAATCTCAAGGACCACTCAGTTCTCCAACCATGTAAGTGAAAGTTGGAAAAGTTGGGATAGAACACCAGGAAGGAGCCTGGGATAAAAACAGAGAACCTAGGGCAGCTGATGGAGAGCCTGGAACGAATGCTGTGTCTCATGCGACAGGGAAGATTTTAGTATCAGAAAGGCCAGCAAGGTAGTATCAGAAAGGGGGTGACTGCGGGGAGGAGGGGTGGAAAGCAAACCTTCTGCGTGTGTCTTGAATCCATTAGAGGAAATGCTTTTTATTTATGTGCAATTTGCAAGTGTGAAAGGAGAAAAACTAGACCTCGAGGTCTGAGAATCTTCCAACAAACATGAGATTTTACATAAGATATATAATCTATGGTGGTGAGTTAAACTGATACAAAGCCAGGGAGGTCATTTTGCAGCTTGAGTTATTAACATTAGGCATGATTTGTGAAGTAACACTATCCCTCACTAGGTGTAGGTTTAGGACTTGATGCAATTCTCTTAAATGTATTTTACAACTTGGTGTTACACAAGGAATGGGGTTAAAGGATTACATTCCCCAATGAGTAAACAATGGATAACAGGAGTGTCCTTATCCCTTGACATCAAATTCCAGAAAACCCTGACAGAGAGGATCAGTAACATTTTATGATAGATAACAGAGCCTCGTGAAATTTACGTTACCTGAAATCTTCTAAGCCTGATGAGTCAGTTAACAGAGCTCCTTGTTTATTTAGTTCACTGGGTTGTAAATGTTCTATCCACTTCAGCTTATTTAGCAGCCCCCAGAAAAATCATTTAGAGTGTAAAACAAAGAATGTTGCCCACCATCCAGTTCTACAAGGATCAAGTCATTAGCCACTGCAGTCACTGAGCGACAGAGCACCCTGAAAGGAATTCAGATACAAATGTTCTAGCAGGGCTCTCAGGAAACTTATTTTCTAGACCATCCCCAGTTCCTGAGACTGAGGAAAAGAGAGAAAAGAAGCCTTTTTAAACTCAAATGAATAGATAATTCATTCCAACTGTTATTTATAAACTAGTGAGTTTTATATTGTAATACCTGATTCATGATTAAGTTTTAAAATGAAAACTATCCAGGATAGATAAGAAGATGTACCCTACGATTCCCTTGGGCTCAAGGCCACTTGTGTGCCAATTTAGATAGGACTCCAGCAAATTTACCATTGGTATGAGCCTGATGGATCACTGATATCTCATGGGTATAACCATATAGCAGCTATCTTTGTACCTTCAGTAGGATTGGAAAATGTAATCACCCACGTCGAATCCTTAACATAATTCACTCAACAAACCTTAAGTGATAGTTATCAGGCCATTATGCTACTGAATTCTGAAGTCTCTATGATGAGAAAAGCGGTATTACAAAATCACATGGCCCTAGTACCTCAAGGAGGCACTTGCACCCAGATTCAAACTGAATGTTGTGTCTTTATACCAGATTAATCCTTTAATATAACACATTTAATGACCCACATGAAAAATCAGATTTCTGCCTTGAACAATCCACTCCTTAGTCTTGGTGATCTCTTAAAGAACTGGGTTGGTAATGGAAATTCTTGGCTTAAATTCTTTTTTTTTTTTAAACATTCAAATAATCTTTTCTGTTTATTTATTTATTTATTTATTTATTTAATTAACTAACATCTTTTGGCTGTGTTGGGTCTTCATTGCTGCGTGTGGGCTTTCTTTAGTTGCCGCCACCGGGGGCTACTCTTCGCTGCGGTGTGCGGGCTTCTCATTGCAGTGGCTTCTCTTTGTTGAGGAGCGTGGGCTCTAGGTGTGCGGACTTCAGTAGCTGTGGCGCACGGGCTTAGTTGCTCCGCGGCATGTGGCATCTTCCCTGACCAGGGATTGAATCCATGTCCTCTGCATTGGCAGGCGTATTCTTAACCACTGCATCACCAGGGAAGTCCCTTAAATTCTTACTTATGACTTTATTAATGCTACTAGCTCTATTATCTGTATTTTACCTATTTTACAAGATTGTTGTTTTTTGTAGTACCCAATGTGTAACAGAGTCTCTGACAAAGATAATGATGACTAAGCAACTTGAAATGGTTGACCAAATATATAGTTTTACATGAGACTGAAATGATTGTAATAGTGTAACTCTAGATATGGGAAGAAGCAACAAGGGAGAATCGTTTCATGGACCATAACAGAGTAGTAAGTCATGTGATCCAGAGACTTTTATTGCTACCATTAACAGGGTCTAGAAAATTAAGTGGCCTATCAACGGAATCCTCGCCTGACCTAGGTATGAGTCTTCCTAGCCCTGTGAGACAAACTGGTCATGAAATGCCTCCCAAACCTTGGTTGAATGTATAACCAAAAGCGGGGACTATAAAACAAAGAATTTTGCCCACCATCCAGTTCTACAAGGATCTAGTTATTAGCCACTATCGTTACTGACCGACGGTGCACCCTGAAAGGAATTCCGGACAAAAAACAGGATGAGGCACCCTGTGCGTTAGAGAAACAGACCCCCTCAAATAGTTAGATGTATATTTTAGGAAGAATTTTAATGAACCTGCATTCTTTCATCTTCTCATACATAGAAAAACACTAAAATCATTAACTGAGATATCTGTTCCTTATGCCTATCAGTTATCTTTCACTGAGATGTGTGCTTGACTGCATGTACTCCCGAGCCAAAAATCACGTATATACTGGCTTCTCCCCCCACCTCTTTGGAGCAGTCCCCCCAGAGCTACTCAGAGGCTGTTTCCCGGGCTATAGTCCTCAGTAAGGTCCCTGAAGAAAACTGAAACTTGCAACTTTTACATTGTGCATTTTTCTTTCAGTCAACAAGAGCACAGCACCTGAATTAAAGTAGTCTGAGGCCCAAGGATGTTTCATGTTCTCTGAATCTGATCTTGAATGGAGGACCAGGTGAGTGAAAACAGTTGTAGCTAGTGTATTAGTCAGGGTTCTCCAGAGAAACAGAACCAAGAGGAAATACATCTATATCTATATCCACATCTGTATGTGTATCCATATCTATCTAGATAGATTGAGAGAGAGACAGAGAGATTTATTTTAAGGAAGTGGCTCATGAAATTATGGAGGTTGACTAGTTGAAAGTCTGCAGGGTAAGCCAGCAGGCTGGAGACCCAGGGAAAAATTGAAGGCAGTCTGCTGGCAGAATTCCCTCTTCCTCTGGGAGGTCAGTCTTTTTCCTGTTAAGACCTTCAGTTAGTTGGATGAGGCCCACTCACATTATGGAGGGTAACCTGCTTTACTCAAAGTCCACTGATTTAAGTGGTAATCTCATTTTAAAAATGTCTTCACAAAATCATCTAGAATAATGTTTGACCAAATACCTGGGTACTGTGGTCTAGCCAAGTAGACACATAAAATGAACCATTGCCTGGAGTCATCCTCTGACAGCATTTTAGAGATAGAAGCTCAGTTATTGGTATTCCTAGGGCTTCCATGTTTGTTCCTGAAGCTGCAGGAATCCTCTCCTTAATTTCATGAATTCTTCCAGTATTCTACAATATTCCAATAAATACTCAGAGTTGGTTTCTCTTTCTGAAAAGAAAAAAGAAGAGAAGAGAAGAGGAGAGGGGGAAGGAGAGGGAAGGGGAGGAGAGGAAAGGAGAGGAAAGAAGAATAACATCCTTAAATGATAGGGGAGAAGTGAATAAGCCAAATCCAAGCTAGTCCAGCAGTTACTCTCCCATACTGTGGGAGTGATATCACATCAAGTTTTACCTTTTCTGTGGGCCCTGCAAGGAATAGCTTAAGTGTAGCTTTTCTTTACCCGAACACTCCATGGTTCTTTGTTAAGGAGATGAACTGTTATGTTGGAAGTTTCCAGCAAGCTACTGAATCTTGTATATTTTCTCTTATCTTTTCCATGGTCAGTGGCAATTTATTAATTTATGTCAGTGAAAAGCTATGAACAGTGCCCCAGAGGGGCCCTGCAAAGCTGAAGTATGGGCTCGGGATTTGTTCTTATCTGGATTAACAGCAATCACATTTCCCAAGCTAGGACGTTTTTCTAAAAATTGAGCAAGAAAGGAGGTGGCTTTTCTGCAAACATGGTAAGAACTAGGATGCTGACTGAAGTCATTATTTACAGCCTTCTCTAGTCTGCAAAGTCACACACAGATACTTCAGCCTGAATGGAATAATTAATCAATTATGTGAAATCACTTGGCTGAGAAAAAAAGATGGCTTTAAAAAGAAACCCAGGGCTTCCCTGGTGGTGCAGTGGTTAAGAATCCACCTGCAAATGCAGGGGACACAGGTTCGAGCCCTGGTCCGGGAAGATCCCACATGCTGCGGAACAACTAAGCCTGTGCACCACAACTACTGAGCCTGTGCTATAGAGCCCACGAGCCACAACTACTGAGCCCACGTGCCACAGCTACTGAAGCCCGTGTGCCTAAAGCCCGTGCTCCACAACAAGAGAAGCCACTGCAATGAGAAGCCCATGCACCACAACGAAGAGTAGCTCCCGCTCGCCACAACTAGAGAAAGCCCGCATGCAGCAACGAAGACCAAACGCAGCCAAAATAAATAAATAAATAAAATAAATTTATTAAAAAAAAAAAAAAAAAGAAACCCAGGTAATTTCAGCAGGGAAAATAGGTTTTAAATTTGTAAGGGGAAGTATTTGCCATCTCTAACTCCAGAATTGTGAGAGAGAAGAAAACTGAGACGGCAAGAGCCCAAAGGTTATCTTCCAGAATCGTGGTCAGGTATATGCTTATTAATATAGACTCTTATCAATTATTAGGCAACTTCAAGGTTATGATATAAAAAATTTAGCCTGTGTTCACACTGATTCTTAGTAGACAGCTTAATTCATGAATAAATTAATCTAAATCTATAAAACAACCATATTTAAAACACTTTCTATCAGAGAGGTGATCTAGGTGAAAATTATCAATGGTAAGTCATATTGATAACATGTACCCTTGATACCATGTGATGAAAATGGCACTTCACTTACATGGCCTTCCTTTCCAAAACCCATAACCCCTGTTTAACAATGAGATGGGAATTCTCTGGTGGTCCAGTGGTTAGGACTTGGTGCTTTCACTGCCATGGGTGGGGGTTCAATCTCTGGTCAGGGAACTAAGATCTTGCAAGCCACATGGTGCAGCCAAAAAACTGAGAGAAACATCAGACAGACATAAATTGAGGGACAATCTACAAGATGAGATAATTAAAAAGAATCCTTATCTATTTTTTTTCTGGAAGCCTAGAGGGACAAAGTATAAGTGGTAGACTCTAATGCTGGTAGGATTATTGAGAAGCAGTGACTTACTTTCTCCTTTGGACATAAAGAATACCATTATTTAGGTTTTCCAAAGTATACTGCTTTTGTATTTTTGCAAAATGTATTCATAGAAAGTATTTCTTGAAAGTAGTCAAAACATTCATATGGCCTATTGAGGGAAGGCACAACATGCAGCTCTGGAGGGAAAAGTATGGCCAAGAGCTTCCTGTTTGAGACTTTTGCCATTCCTCACTTAAAAGCCTGTGAATTGTTTTTTCTAGTTCATTAGAATTTTGATATGGATTGCACTGAATCCAAAGACGGCTTTGGGCAGTATGGACATTTTAACAATATTGATTGTTCCAATCCATGAACATGGGATATCTTTCCATTTGTTTGTTTCTTCTTCAATTTCTTTCATTAAAGTCTTGTAGTTTTTGTACTACAGATCTTTTGCTTCCTTGGTTACACTTATTCCTAACTATTTTATTGTTTTTGATGGTATTGTGAACGGGATGGACCTTAAGGTTATTATCCTAAGTGAGGTAAGTCAAACAGAGAAAGATAAATATTGTATGAAATTGCTTACATGTGGAATCTAAAAGAGCTGAACTCGTAAAAACAAAGAGTAGAATGGTGAGGGTCGGGGGTGTGGGGAATGGGAGAGATGTTTAATGTACAAATTTGGAACTAGTAGATAAATAAGTCCTGGAGATATAATGCACAAGATAGTGATTATAGTCAACAATACTGTATTATAAACTTCAGGGTTGCTAAGAGACTACATTTTAATTGTTCTCACCACAAAAAAGAAATTATAACTATGTGACATGATAGAGGTGTTAGCTAATGCTAAGGTGGTAATCATATTGCAATATATAAATGTATGAAATCAATACATTGTACATGTTAAACTTACACAGTGTGATATGTCAATCGTATCTCAATTTTTTAAGCCTGTGAAAGCAGAGCTTTTGAAAAATGATGTCAACAATGTTATCAAAACTCTAAGATTGCTCAAACTGCCTTTTCAAAGGCAAACAGCACAGCAGGTGGATTTTGTGGATCGAGAAACAGCTGTAGTGAGTGGGGAAGCCCAGACAGTGGGGACTGGTGCTGTCATTCTGGAGGCCAGCCTCACACCTCCATCCCAGCTGACCCGGCTGGCCCAGCGCCAGCCGGGTCAGCCTAGAACAGGGGAGCCCCTGAGAGTCCCCCTGCTGCCTCAGCCACTGCTGGGGCGATACCACCTGGCATTGTAGTCCTGGCCAATTGTAGGGCTGACATCACCACTGACTACAGTGTGGTGGTTGTATTTTAATCCAAACATATATTTTTCTTATTCTTAGATCAATAAGTGTCTAAAGAATGATCAAGAACAGCAATTCTCAAAGTGTGGTCCAGTGACCCCTGGAGGTTTTCTAGACCCATCCAGGGGGTCTATGAGGTCGAAACTAAGTTGTTTTTTTTTTTTTTTTTTTAAATAATACTGAAATGTTACTTGCTTTTTTCCAGTATTATTCCCTCTCAAGTGTACAAGGAAGTCTTCCAGAGGCTACATGACATGATATTGCAAGAGACTGAATGCAGAGACAGAGATGAGAATCCAGCTGTCTTTCTTCAACCAGACCTTAAACCAGGACCTTCTGGTCCGCTGTTACCTTTCCACGCTCATCGCACCCTCAGGTCAGACTGGACCAATCACCGTCTTGAGCACGTGAACTGCTGCCCCAGCTCCGCGCTTCTCCTCCGCCCTTTCCCCGGTGGAACGCCCTCCTCCTGCCTCCTGTCAACTAGAAGGGCTCAGTTCCACACCCCGCCCCTTGAAACCTGTTCATTATCACCATGCCTACCCACCCACAAACCAGCGGGAATCTCCTTTCTGTCCTATAACATTCATCGTCTGTTTTGTACTTTAAAATAAATGTTTACTTTGCTGTTGCTCTAAAATCTCTAAGAAATAATGTGCTTTGGGTAGACTTGTGTTTAGTCCTTTAATGTTTACCAAGCATTTTCAATACACTATCACGTATACTTCCTGTGAATATTGTAGAGGGGCATGTTATGTTCCCCACTTTAGGTGAGGGCGCTGAGACTCAGAGCTCTCTGCTGGAGAGCTTCCGTTGCTGTGGAGTTTCTCTGATGTTGCGCATTTAATGTGTGATCAGGCTGAGTCTCAAACCTCAGTCCAGAGACCCCAGGACCCGTGCTCAGTCATTTATAGATTCTCCTGCTCAGACTGATTCCACATGGAAAGCTGAGTAGAGGCTAATGGGCCTGAAAAGACAGGAGTAAAGCCTCAATGTACTTTGGCTATTCATCTGTCACTCAAGCTCTCTGAATATGACATACTCATAGCCTTTCACACCCACAAAAAAAAAAAAATTAAGGAGAAAAGGGTCAAATAATGTCCTAGTACCACTGAATCCTGGATAGATGGTTTAAAAAAAAAAAAAAAAAACGAACAAAAATACATGTTCTTCAATTTCAGATTTCAGACTCCCTTGAGATGATTTTATCTTGCCTTCGAAAGCCTCTTTATTCTTGATGTCTTTGTCATGTTTATTTTTTGTACTTATAGCAATTCGTATACCCTTGTAAGAAATTTTATACAGGGAGATAAATGCTAAGACATAATATTGAATAACTATTTGAATCCTTGTGTAAGATGGGTATTACTGCCTCTACTACGGAACTATGATCACAGAATGTGGAAGCAGCTTGCGCAAGGTCAAATAATGACTCAGGGAAAGAGCCAGAAATAAAATGATCCCTACCCTCCACCCCCATTTCTCTGCTAAAACACATTTTTCATAAATAACTTACATAGCATTTGCAATTCTGTGGGAAATCAGTATTCATGGTTGTAGTACTCCCATCTTTTTTGCAGTTTCTATTTTCTAACTTCCAAATAAAGATAAGAGGAATATTTTGCTGAGATTCAGGCTGGTTATTTTTTCCTTCAAATATCGTTAGCTAAAGGATGACCTCAGATGTGATGAAAAGCGACCTCCACATCCTTCAGCAGCTGTTGAATCACTTTTGCAAAATACCTCAAAATGTTTCTCAATAACCCTGTAACTGACAAGTTAGAGCCCAATGAAACCCTGAAGGATTCCCCATGTGTGTGAGTGTGTGTGTGTGTGTGTACGTGAGAGAAAGACAGAGAGAGACAGAGACAGAGACAGAGAGACAGAGAGAGGGGTAGTCCATCATTTTTATTTTGGGACATGCCTATCTTCTTCAAGTATTGTATGTGTACTTGTGGGTGTCAAAGAAATTATATTTAAATAAACATTATTTAAAACCCCCATAACATAATACAATGAGAAACATCCTGGATGTTACAAAGCAAAGCTGAGAACGGCTGCTGCCCTCCCCTTCCCAGCAATGTCAACAATGGAAGAGAAATCCTGTGAAGTGAATAAGAATTCTCATCCATCAGACAACAGCACAAGGAGACAGAATGTACGGGCCAGCCAGGAATCAGAAAGCAATGTTCATCAAACTGATTGATAGGCGGGGTTATTTTAATACACTGTGGGACAATTCTTGTATTTCATGAATGCTAACGAAAACTCCGTCTGCAATAATAACAGTATATTCTGTAGTATATTATGGTTTACAAAGCACTTCCAAACGTGCAACCAGGATTGTGGTGAGAGCGGGCTCTCCCGGGTTTCCCCACATTAGCTACCGACCCCTGTGCTTGGCCTTTCACAAGCTCGGTTCCTCCGAAAATGAGGGCAGAGAAGCCCTCGTGTCTCAGGATCTTACGGATAGCAGATGGGACGATGCTGAGCTATAGGGGCTTGCAGGCGGCACTGAGACGGCCCTGGATTCTCACACCAGTCCCGCGGGAGGTCAGTGTTCACATCTGCAACTTGCAGATAAGAAACTGAGACTCAGAATGTTTCAGTGACATAGTCAAGGTTCCAAAATATACACATGGAGGAGAGAATCTGCATTTTCTGTTTCTTCTTTGAATACTTTTTCCAGTGTTTACAGCATTCACATTAAGTAGTGTCTTAGACTCAGTGCCATTTTTTCCGGCACCACTTGGGATTACAAAAGAGCCTGCTTAGAGAAGAAGGGGAAATGGCTCCCAACACTCTACTTTAGAAGGCAGCCAACGGTGGGGAGAAATGGGATTGGGGCTTAAAGATCTGGCTTCTCGTTCCAGTATGCACTCAACAGGGTTGTGTCCCACATAAGTTCAACCATCCTTTCTTCTCCCTTTTGTCTGTTTGCTTTTGTCTTTCTTGGTAAAAATGGGTCAACCTGCCTTAATCCCAGAGTTATAGTGAGCTTATAAGATTATTCACTCAGAATTCTAATAATATCTATGGAATGTGCATGTCCACATAAAAAGCTTCCAAAGGGTGGTGTCTGACATACATCCTCAGCAACTAGGACTTGTGGGGCTGGACACACAAACACACACATACACACGAATTTACTTATGAGTGAAAGTATCAGAAAAGATTAGTGGTCATTTGTATTAATGTATTAGTGGCCAATCTGTATTAATTATCTATAATACATACTGTAATGTATATTTTTCATTCTCTGTGTAGACCTCATTTGCTGTTCTTCATTTACGTAACAGTTGTGAGAAATTAAATGTATCTATGCTCCAGAATTATGCGGGATAATATCTATCGAATGCTTCTTCTGTGCCCACCCTGGTTTTGGGTGGTGGAAATACAGTGAGCAAGATGGACAAGATCTCTCTCCTCAGTGGGCTGCCAGTCGACCGCGCAAGTCAGAGGAGAAAGACAGTAATGCCCAGGGATATAATGATGGATGACGATGAAGACAAAGTTATGAGAGTCGAGTGCCTGGACTGCCTTCTTCAGATCTGGTGGTCAGGAATAGACCCTTTCAAAAGCTGATTCCAGAATGCAAAGGAGTTAGCCATGCACGAATCTGGGGGGAGACGGTCCCAGGTGGAAGGAACAGCTAATGCTAAGGCCCAAAGGGAAGGGTTGGCTTGTCACATCTGAGGAGCATCAGAAAGGCCAGTGTGGCCAGAGGAGCTGTGAGAGATGAGCTCCTAGAAGCAGGCAGGGCCCCCATCACCCAGGGCCTGGTAGGGGTTGCATTTGGCTGCATGTAAAGACACCAATCACAGGGACTGCATCTACTAGGGGTTTGTTTTCCACACAACAAAACAGTCTGGAGGCAGGGTCCACTGCTCTGCAGAGACACCACAGAACCTCAAAGTCCCACTTCCTTTGGTCTTCCTGTTCCGCCACCTTTAGCATACGGCTTTCATGCCTTTGGTTGCCTCGTGGTTGCAATACGATTGCTCTGCCTTCCACCTTCTGTCTGAATTCAAGGCGGTGTGAACAATGAAGTCACCAGGAGGAAGGGTGGTCCTCATATCAAGAATGCAGAAACTTCCCCAGAAAACCCCAGTCGACTTCCACTTACATTTCAACGGCCAGAACTGCCTCTTGGCCCCCACTAGCTGTAAGGGAGCCTGGGAAATATGGGTGTTTGTTTTCAAGCTAAATTCCTTAAACAACCGTATTTTCTTCACTAGGAACGCTACGGATTAGGCAGGTACTCACACCGTAAGGAATAGTTTGGATTCTCCTCTAGATGGGAAGGTATTTATGGGTAGGTGGGTGAGTCAGGAGTTCTGCTTCCACGTGTAAAACTAGGCATGGCTGTTAACACTAGAGTGTCTTATCAGTGTGGCCCCAGAACAGGTCTTGGGCAAAGATATGGATTCTCTCAGGCCTTGGTGCAGCCCAGGGGTGACCGGAGCCTCCAGAGCCCTTGGGTAGCTTAATTCCTTCCTCAGCATGCTCCTTCTTTTACCCCCAGGGTTCCCTAGCAATGCCATGGGTCACTGAATCGAAGATGCCATCGCTCTTAACATATGACTTTAGGTACCACCAAGAGGAAACAACGCCGCCAACTAAACTATAACACGATGTTTTCTAACCTAGAATTTTTATTTCATACTTCTTAGAAATGGTTCTTTTAGACTTAAGGCATGAGTTTTTAACCATATAGCACTCTTGAACACACATAAAGAAGAAAATATTCATACAATTAATTTGGTTAGGTACCCTTAAAGCTTCTTTCTATTTAGAATCAAATCATCAGTGTCTGTGGATTTCCTCACTCTGTTCTATGAATAGTGTTAGTGATGGAGCATCTCCTAAGAGAGTGTTCCACTATTGATTTCAGATTTTCTTCTAAGCTGCTCACACCTGTCTGCAAGTTTGATGTGAATGCAAGACAAAGACAACTATCTCATGACTGCTGCCTGGCCAACAGCTGTCCTGCTGGTAGTGCTACTGAAACGTCGGGGGAAAGTCCCAGATCAACGTAGAGTATGTGCATTTCTCTGTGTGCCGTGATGCAAAGAGCTGGGCAGCGCTGAGTTAGACATCTGGGTAAGGGAGGTCAAGGGCGCAGCGGAATGTGAGTCTGGAGCTTAATGGAGAGGCAGGCATAGAGAAATGGGTTTGCAGATTTGGAATCCATAAGCGTATGGATGGTAGTCCGTACGCATGATGGCCTCATGTGACCACTGAAGCCAAGTCTAGACACGGAAGAGGGCTGGTGTTGAGCCTTGAAAGACTCAAGTGTTTAGAAATCTAGAAGAGGAGACAACCAACCCAACTGGGAGTTAGAAGCCAAGCCTCCAGCCCAAGCACTGGATGTCAACGCCACGATGCAGCAACCCTGAAGCTAAGGAGGAAGGGGACGGTCAGCTAGGTCAAGTGTTGCTGACAGGTCAAGCAGGATGAGAGTGGAAGAGTGAACACTGGATCGGGCAGCATGGAGGTCACGCGTGACCATGATAAAAGGACGTTCCTGGCTGGTGGCAGCCTTTGTGGCGCTGATGACAACCAGACGGACGGGACTGGGTTGAGGAGCCGGGGGGGTGTGGGGGGTGTGGGGGGTGGGGTGGCGGTTGAGATGCTCTTCGAGCAGCTGTGCCGTCAAAGGGAGACATACAGCCAAGAGAGCCGATGGTGTTTCCTTTTCTAAAGACAATGGACATGTCTGAATGCTAATTTAACAAGGCGGGATTGTTGGTCAGTAGAGGATACCTGTTAGTTACAAAGCGCTTGAGAAGGCGAGAAGGTTGCAATCCGAGGCACAAGGCCAACGGGTCAGCTTTGGACAGAATCAAGACCCAACGCAACAGGAAGACGGCAGAGACAGGCGACACAGACGCAACCTTGCAAGACCTCTGTCCAGGTTTCCAGGCTTCACAGCTCTGCCTTTCTCTCCCGGGGGGAAGGCTCTCCCATTTGCAGCATGTTTTAACAAATCCCGGGTATTCTTGGGCCCCCGGTCGGTCCCACCTGGGGTCTCATTTCCGCACTTCACCGGTCGCTCCGAGCGTGAGCTGGGTGAGGCCATCTGGCAGACGGGCCTGTTCCCCGACGGCACACAGCACCCCTGGGCGCCCCACTGTTGAAGCTGTTTCCCCACCACCGTCACCGTCTATCTGGAGGGTTGGTGGAGCACTGTGCACGGGGGTGCCACCCTCCTGCTGGGCTCTTTCCAACCTCGGGCGACTGTCGCCGCCGGCACCAACGCCCGCCTCTTCTAACCGCCAACGCCCCGCCCCCGCTCCCCTTCTTCCTCCTCCGCCCTTGGCCGAGGCGTCCAACGTGGCGCCGCCGACTGCGCATGC
This sequence comes from Balaenoptera musculus, assembly GCF_009873245.2. Taxonomy (NCBI): domain Eukaryota; kingdom Metazoa; phylum Chordata; class Mammalia; order Artiodactyla; family Balaenopteridae; genus Balaenoptera; species Balaenoptera musculus. Next base: position 8,972,093 of record NC_045787.1, on the reverse strand, counting down.
TCAGTACCCGGGGCGCGCGGGCGCCGGCGGGGCGGGGCGGGACGGGCGCAGTGACGCCACCGCGCAGCCGCGGGCTGGCGGGGCCGCGCCACGTAGGCGCGCGGCGGCCGCGCCCCCTCCAGGCGGCCGAGGTCTGTCCGCCTGCGCGCGGCCCCGCCGCCCCACGCACGCGCCTCCCTCGCTGCCGACGCTCACGCTCGCGCGCACTTTTCTCCAGGCCCGCGAGCACTCGACGACCGCCGTCCAGGTCCCTCTGAAACCCGGTCGCACCATGTCTTCGCCTCCCGAGGGGAAGCTAGAGACGAAAGCTGGACACCCGCCCGCCGGTACTGACTCGTTCCCACTTTCTCTCCTCTCGCGGGCCCGGAGGGCGGGCTCGAACCCGCGGGCACGGGGCGCGGAGCGCGGAGCGGGGCGCCGGGCGGGGGAGGCAGCCGGCCAGCCTGGGACGTGTCCGCTCGTGGGGTCTAAGTTAAACTCAGCCCCGCGGTGGTGAGACCTGTTTCTTTGTGCGAAACATCGCAAGCCTGTGCGAGTTGCACGCAAATTAGAGTGACCTGAACAAGACCAGATGCACAACTTGCTCCCAGAAGTTTGGGCGGTGAATACTTACTTAGAATGTACAGATGTTTTAGAAAAACGAGTAGCCGAAACAACGACAAATCAGTGTTTTTAACCTCATGATGATAAATCGTTGGCTGACAGCATTACAAAAGAACCGAAGGAGCGGAAATCATTTTTATCATTAATCACTCAATATGACTTTTTTTCCCTCCAGTTTCTGTCGCATTCTGCTTTTCCTCAGAAGCGGTTTTGTGTTTTGCTTTTTGCTTTTGCACAGCCTAAACTTCCGAGCCAAGGAAGTTAAATGCAGGAAAGAGTCATCTTTCTTAGAAAATGTGTCTCTAACCAACCTTCACGTTCAAACCGTCTCCTCCCCTTTCTGAGCCCAGTTCCTGTTTGCTCTTTCGAATCTGCCCAAACTGGTGGATTGCTTCTTCTCCTCTCCTTTGGAATGACGATCGATCCATATGGAAGGACACTGGGAGGGAATCAAAGGTGACTGGGTCCCAGGATACGAGTCACTTCAGTGTGTGGGGTTTTTAGGGTCTTAGCTGCACACGTTAGTTAAAGCATCAACTCAGTTTGCTAATAACAGAAGCCTTAGCCAAACATGGCTGCTTTTTATGGAACATTTGTGCCATCTTCTTGTTAGAGGAAAGATTGCCCTAATTTCTGTCTGCCGCCCCCCACTATAGGGCACTAATTCTCTGTCTCAACACGGTGAATAGAGAAGTTCTTTACATATGTTGCATTCCAGAGTAGGGAATGCTTTTCACTAGTGAAGCAAGCTCTGAACAAGAAGACTGGCAGTAGGAAAGAAAAATGGCTAACCGATGCGTGGGGATGTAAGAGCATGAGATTTTAGAAAATAGTTCCACTGTAATGGAAGATAGACTTCGGGGGTCTCTGTGTTGAATTAGTTTAAAATTAAAAAAGAACTTCAAAGGCATTTCCTTTAATGATAACTCTGACTTTTAATTCCTGCCCCGGAGGGTTCATGTCCATCATTCCTGCCTCATGACCTGGGCAGCACGGCAGGAGGGAACACCTGCATTTACACTCGTGGCCATGGACCACGCAGCAGCAGTCTGCACAGGGCTCCCCTGTCCCCGGGCAATGAGTGGCATTAGATGTATGTGTTGGAATGATACCAAAGCAAAGTAGCAGTAATGGAATTGCATATAGAGACAGCCATATGGAGAGTTTTAAGATCAGAGGTATAAACTGTCTATATTAACTCCCTGGGAGAAACTTCATGAAGGACTCTGATTTTCTTTGAATTGTAAACAGCTAGGCTGTGTGAGTTACAAGTTAAACATCTTATTTATGCCCAAGGAGAGGGGAGCCAGTGTATTTGTGCTGCTGTAGCAGTGAACTTGGGTTTTAAGTTTTGAGGCCTGTCACTTCTCTAGGGTTCAGTTTTCCTAATCCATGAAATGGGAGGTTCGGGCCAGATGGCCCCTGAGAAAGTAGCAGGGCGGGGCTGCCTTTGTGCTGTTCCTGTCGCCATCCATCAGGATTGGTGCCCAGGGGCAGTTAGTCCCACAGGTAAACTCCTCAAGTGACTTCAGGGCAGGTCCCTTAAGCCTTTGAGACCCCCGTCCAGCAGGAGCTGCTAAGGAGGCTGTCACTGTCATCCTGCATTTCCCAAGGCCAGTCACACTTGGCCAGGGGTGCAGGTTAGAAAGAGACCTTTCGTCCCTTGCGGTATGTTGCCTCCCAGGTAGTACCGCTCAGGTGCTTTTTCTCCCTGTGGTACAGAGGCCCCTGTGTGGAAGCCTGTTTTGGCAGAAAGTTCTGGGTGGCCTTGTTTACTCCGGTATGATCAGAGGTTAGACAGTTCTGCAGATTAGATGTTAAAAAAAAAGGCAACCACTATAATAAAGGATAATCATCAAGTACCGCCCAGAGCCCAGTTCATAAATCAAAATAACAGCCTTAAAAACACTGGGAACACTTTCATTAAGGGCTTAAGTTGGATAACAAGAGCTTGTGCTTAAATCTGCAATTGAAAGGACTAAAACTCTCCTCCATGACTCTCTTCTTTTTCTTCTGTGTTTTCTCGTCACTGCTGTGTGAACCGGGGATGCACCTGTGCACCCCCACAGCCTCCACCTGCCGGCCTGTTCTTCTTGCTTCCAGGGCTCGGTCCCATTGATGCGCGGTGCCTGGTTCAGAGCACTCAATAAATAGCTCCCGAGTTTCTGCAGAGACTCTCACTGCCTCTCCCTTGCTCCGTAGCGTGTGCGGCCCACAGCTCCCCTCCACTGCTGAGTGTCTCCAGCGGGCACTGGGGGTGCAGGTTGGACGGTCAGCCAGCTTCGGCAGCAGCATCACAGCGGAACCTGTAACTAACATTTGCTGAGCGTTACAGTGCGTGGGGCATAGGGGAAGAAGAAGGATTTTCCCTTTACCCTTCTAGGTTCTTAGCTGAGCTCCCCCTTACGATAAAGGACAGATTAACAAGGGAAAAACTGAAGTTTAATAACATGTATATCTCCTGTATACATGGGAGATAACTCAAGAAAAATGAGTAACTCCCAACCCCCACCTTAAATAGTAAAGATGAAAAATGCCAGGGAGAAGGGGAGGCCCCCGTTATGGGAGGGAACCAGGAAATGCACCAGGAGAAGGAAGACGGTTATGCAGATGTAAGATTCTCCTACAATTTTGTCATCCTTTTCTTCCTGGTACAGAGAGAGAGACACTTACAAGGGGAGATTTCCCTTATAAATGTAAATGTTTCTAACAAGGGTGACTCCTTGGTATACGGCTTTTCCTTGTGTGCTGTTTCTTAATCAGCTCAAAATCATACTTCTGCCAAAGAGCCATGTTTTGGGGTGGCATGCTCTGCTCCCCTTCACCAGCCCAGTTCTAATCGCTCGGTCCTCATGAGCTCATTTAACTCGCAGTCACCTTACCGTTGGGATACGGAGGACAACACCCTCTGGAGGATTGCCGGCACCCCCAAGCCTTGAACCGGCAGCCCTACTCGACAGGGGGCTCCATCGCTTGCCGGGGGCCTCCTCCCAAGGTGTGAGATTAATGAGGCTTCTGAAGAGCCTGGGACAAAGGTGCGGGGCGAATAACTAAAAAGTCCACCCCCTGAGTGGCGGTTGGCACTGCGTGGTGTCCTGCAGTGCGCTGGGGGCCGGGTCCTCTGGAAAAGTAACCAGGTCTTCACGATTTGAGACCTTGCCTCTGCCCTCGGCCACAGATATCTGTGGAGACATGGGGTGAGACTGCTTGTTTTATGGGAGTTCTTGCAAATGCAGATTAGCAAAGTGAGTGTGGTTCTGTTTCGCCCAGCGGCAGCGCTCTGATCGCCGGCAGAAGCGGGACGTGATGCCAAGCCCCACTGTTACTCCTGCCGGTTTCCATGAGTTTGTGGTGGCGACGGGGATGACGTCTCTTTGTTAAATACGTTTTGCCGGCCCTGGTCCCCCCCATTTCCAAGCGGAGCCAAAACCGTATGTCAGGAAAGTTCTCATAAATCTAATACAGGATAGCTTGGAGCATTACTAATTTTTACATATGGTTTTCTTTCAAGAGTAGACTTTATGTCCCTTCTAGAACTGAGTCAAATGGATTTATTAAAATGGGGAAGAGACCACTTTGCTTTTCTTTAGTAACTTCAAAATAATTCAGTTCTCTGTTCTCTTAATCAGTCAGAGTGCATTTAAAGGGCTGTGGGTGATACTTCTCCCTGAATTATCTCCGTCGGGGGTTTTCGTATTATCGCGGCCACTCTGTTGCTAGAAAGGCAAGACTGATTTGGTTTTTAGTGTATTAACCGTGCAATCGCAGGTGTGCTAAGCACGCCCCCAGCACCCTCAACCCGGTCACTGATCACTGCTTGAAGATACAGGAGAGAGGTCTGCCTTTGCTCCTGACATGCCAAGAAAAAAGAGAGACCCTGTTAGTCACTGCATTTTTTTTTTGATAATAATATTTTAATTTTAATCTGAACCTTTTTTTTTTTTTTAATTTATTTTGTTGAAAGTCACTGCATTTTTTAAAAAAGCTCCCTGTCAGGGTGGACCGAGCACCTCTAAGACATGTTTTCGATTTCGCCTCTGTGCTCTAGGACTTTGGGGGATAGGCGCGTCCTCCTATTTTCTGAGTGTCCTGTTTATTTCAGACGATGCCTGTGCACTCTTGCTTGGTTTTGTGAGTGGTTTCCCCTTCCCAGCTTCAGAAATTCTTTTCTTTGGATAGGGTCTATTCACTTTTGTATAAAGTACTGTATTAGTTACAGTTTTATATTGTACTCACTAATTGCAACAGACAACCCCAAATCTCGGTGCTGAGCCAGTCAAGGTTTATTTCTCTCCCGGTGGCCCTCCTACCAGGAGAAATGCAGAGGCCCAGGCCCCTCCTGCCCAGCGACTCCGCCTCTGCGGAGGGGCCCGAGTGCAGGCCGTGGTGTCGGGGCCTTGTGGTGCTTCGGCCTGGGAGCGGCATGTGTCACTGCGTTAGTTTCCTGCGGCCACTGTAGCAAACATTTAATGGCTTAAAACAACACAACTTTATTATCTTCCAGTTCTGGAGGTGAGAAGTGCAAAATGGGCCTCACTGGGCAGAAATCATGGTGTTTGCAGCTTCCTTCTGGAAGCTCTAGGGGAGAATCCATTTTCTTGCCTCTTCCAGCTTCCAGAGGCCATCCACAACCTCAGTTCCATCTGCGACATTCCTTCCCCTTTGCCATGCAGCCCAACACATAAACGGGTTCCAGGGACTAGGGCGTGGCCATCTGGGGAGGGCACATTACTCTGCCTCTTTTTGCTGTATTAGGGCCACGACCCGGGTAAAGGGCCCCAACCCAGCTGCAGGGGAGGCTGGGGTGAGGGTTGGTGAACGCTGCCTCACTGCCTGTCCCCAGGTACCTCCAGGCAGGGATGCTACTTCGTGGACTTTCTGAAATCCGCCGCCCTGAACGCAAGGTTTCCCCTGCGGCTGCCCACACCCTCCTCGGGTTTGGCCCAGTCGCGCCCGGCTGGCCCTTGTCTTGGCCTGCTCTCCGCGGGGTCTGTCCTCCTCCGGGGCGGCCTGTCAGGGGATGGAGCGGGCCCTGCGTGGAAGACGGGCCGGCCTGTCCAGTCCCGGTCCACAGCCCCGTGGCCCTGCCCCATGCTCCACGCCTCTGAGCCCCACGTCCCCTCCCCTGCGGGGTGAGCGGGCTTGCCGCCGTGTCACTGAAGGGCCTTCCCACCTTAACACCTTCCGACTCTGAGCGCAGAATAGCAGTTTCCCTTGTTAGGTCCTCAGTTTTCTTAGAGAGGAAACCGTCAGGGCTGCAAGTTCAGCAATTTATCTGGGACTCGCTTTTTAGCGCAAGCATCACTTTCCCCCGCTGCCTCAGGCCGGAAAGCTCCCTCCCGTGGGGGGAGCTGCACTTGGCCTCGGGGGTGAGGGGTGCCGGGGCTCCCGGGGTCCTCGTGACTCACTGCCTTTCACCCTTCAGCCTCCACTCTCCCTTCACGGGGCTCGCCACCTTCATGGGGCTCGCCACTCTCCCTTCACGGGGCTCGCCACTCTCCCTTCACGGGGCTCGCCACCTTCATGGGGCTCGCCACTCTCCCTTCATGGGGCTCCCCACCTCGGGGCCACCAGCCTCCCCAGACGGGCGTGGCTCTTCTGCCGGCCAAGGAGCCTCCTCTCCTGGTGGACCCCTTCCTCTTAACCGAGAGGGACCACATTCCTTTGCCCTGATCCCACCACTGTCCCCCATCCCCGGGGCTGTCCGGTCCCGTGTCCACTTTGCTCTCCGGCCGCAGTGCTGCTCTACCTGAGATGATTACGTTCTCGGCTAACCTGCAGCTCTGGGTGTTTCTGGTTTGCTTTCTTTTGTTCTCACTGGAGCAGTTCTCGGAGCCTTTCATCTCTTTTTTGTGCGTGGATTCGGTTTCCTTTGCATCACATTTCAGTAGCTCTTCTTGGGCAAGAACAAAGAAAGCATCCGCTCACGAGTCCTGCTCAGCACAGCAGCCAGGGCTCGGGCTGCTCCCCGGTGCGGGGTGCTTTTACTGTCCATCTAGGGACACCCTTCTCATCCCCCTGCCCGGCGTGCAGCTGGGGGGTCTTCCTAGCCTGCTGTCGAGTGTGGGCCCAGAGCCAGCTGTCGGGGACCATGTCACAGTCAGGCACCCAGATGCCTGAGAGGATGCCCGGCCCCGGGGGGATATGTCATCAGCTGCTTCCTCAGTATCTGCCCACCTGACAGTCTGACCTGGAGGACGCTTCCTCTGCCCCCTTTGCTCCTTGGGTAGGAAGCTGCTCTGCAGAGAGCTTTCAGCATCAAACACACTTTCTTTCCTGGCCCAGACCCTCCCCATAGGCCATCACTCTTGTCTCTCCGAGGAGGAGTGTCGCTCTGTTTCCTGGAATGTTCAAGCAGGGCAAGGCCTGTGGGTTGTGATTAAAGGCGCAGGCTGCCGGGGTCAGAAGCTTGCTACCTGTGCGACCGGGGCCACTGGCTTCCCCTCCTCGTGGGGGGGGGGGGTCTACACCATAGGGTGATTGGAAAGTCGGGGGGTAGCGGGGCGCCCGGCCAGTGGTTAGAACAGGGCCTGGCATGTGGCGGCATGAAGAGTGGAAGGATTCTCCAGGATCTGCAGTTCTGCAGAACTTACTTAGATGTGGTGAGATCCTGACGACAGTCCTGGAGGTGGTCAGCTGACCAGGGCAGTGGAGCGCCCCATGGTGGGTGAGCACTTTGCAGGGTGTGTCACTCACTCCCCAACAACCCGGTACATCGGTCCTGCCATCCCCACTTTACACGTGAGGAAACTGTGGGGAGGAGGTGGTAAACGACCAAGGACTCGCACACTGGAGGGTTCTCTAAGTGCTAGATGCTAGTTGTGAAAACCCGTCTCCTAAGAGTAGCTAAGAGTTGAGCATTCATGGGAACCAGGCCCTGGCGGAGGTGTTTCACATGGGCTCACTCCTTCAGTCCTCAGAGAACCCCTGGGGGGAGAGCACTGCCACCCTTTCTTCACAGACGGGACCCTGAGACAGTGCCAGCAACTTGCCAACACACACACACACACACACACACACACAGAGGCAGAGCTGGGATTTGAACCCAGGAATCTAGCTCCAGTATCCATGCCCTTAACTTCAGCTTGGCGCTCCTGTTAAGAGGAAGCTTGTTATTCTTTTTCTCCCCCCACCCCTTAAATTTATTTATTTATTTATTTATTTTTGGCTGTGTTGGGTCTTCGTTGCTGCACACCGGCTTTCTCTAGTTGCAGCGAGCGGGGGCTACTCTTCGTTGAGGAGCATGGGCTCTAGGCACCCGGGCTTCAGTAGTTGCAGCGTGTGGGCTCAGTAGTTGTGGCTCGCGGGCTCTAGAGTGCAGGCTCAGTAGTGTGGTGCATGGACTTAGTTGCTCCGCGGCCTGTGGGATCTTCCTGGACTGGGGAGTGAACCCACGTCCCCTGCATTGGCAGGCCGATTCTTAACCACTGCGCAGCTTGTTATTCTTGAAATTTGAAGCTAACATTTGAATAACAAGCACCACAACAAAAATCTGAGTTGTTTTTTTTTTTCACTAATGTCTCAGAAAAATACTTACATTCACAAAGAATTCTGCAAAGATTTCTGCAGAAATAACTCTGCCTTTGCATTTTTTTCCAATGAAGAGTCCTGGAGACAGTAATAAAACATTGGATAAATACGTGCTGTCATATTTTTTGGCAGTCGTGCAAGTTAGAATGAATCTGTCTCAGCCTTGAGTTATTATTATTATTGCCACTTTTTATTGCTGCATTAATCACCACACATACTGTGAGAGATTGATGAAGTTAATTGTTTTTATAAACTAGATTAAATGAAGTGCTAATGTGGGGTGACTGGGTTTGGACGTGTGTACTTACGTCAACAGAGAAGTGGACAGGCTCCCTGTGAGCTTCCCGAGATGTGATTGTTTCGAACGTCACCTTGACATTCATCCTCCATTCCTTTTGTAGTCAGTTGTACACTCTTTTTACTGTTAGCCAGTTTATAGAACACACCTGGGATTTATAGTTTTAAGGTTTTTGTGTCTGCCAGGTTGAAATGATTCAGAGATTATTTTTAAATGGGCATCTGTATTAGTTTGCTAAGGCTGCTATAACAAAATACCACAGACTGGGTGGTTTCAACAACAGAGATTTATTTTCTCACAGTTCTGGAGGCCAGAAGTCCAAGATCAAGGTGCCGGCAGGTGTTTTCTCCTGAGGCCTCTCTCCTTGCTTGCAGGTGGCCGCCGTCTCACTGCGTCCTCACGTGGCCTTTCCTCTGAACACGTGCATCCCTGGTGTCTCTTTCTCTTCTGTTAAGAGCATCAGTCCTATCAGATTAGGACTCCACCATAACAGCCTAATTTTAACTTAATTGCCTCTTTAGAGGCCCTGTCTCCAAATCCAGTCAGGTCTGAAGTTCTGAAAATTAGGGCTTCAACCTATGAATTTAGGGAGATCACAGTTCAGCTCATAACAGCACCTTCAATCAGTTTCTCATGGGCCTGGGATAGGGGTGGGATAAATGGGGGAGGAAAATGAATTTTAAAAAAATTTAGTGGGACAGTTCTTCTAGCCTCCTCTTCTGGCCAAAAACATTCATAATCTTATATTTCAAGAGAGTGAGTAGATAATTATCTTAAATATATTACAGAATTTTATTTTCAGTCTCCATTTCTTAAGGTTTGGCAGGCTACATAACCTGGGAAATCTTGATAAGCCACCTGCAAATGGTATTTTTGTTTTCTTATTTTTTCTTTTTTTAATATGAACCCAAAGTGAGGGAAATCTGTAGGAATCACACCCAAAAAAGTAGCTAAATTCAGAACAGTTAGCCTGAGCCTTGGGCCCACATGAGGCAGGAAATGACCTGGTGTCTCTTCCTCTTTTTATAAGAGCACCAGTCATACTGGATTAGGGCCCCACCCCTATGGCCTCATTTAACCCAAGACCCCAGCTGAAAGCTGGTGCTCAGAGACCAAACTCATGGAGAAAGGGTGCAGGAAAAAACTCTCCAGCAACACAGTGGGGTGGTGGGGAAGCTGGTGTGTTTCAGCCTGGCCTCTGGATGGCAAACAAAGGCTCCTGGAGAATTTGAAACTGTAGGCCTGCCTTTACATGGGCGATGAGTTCAAATTTACACTGTTTGGCCATTCCTGTTCTCAGTTAATGTAAAAAGGATTGCCAGGTTTGACAGAAGCATGTACAGCATGTCTCCAAAGGGATGCTGCCTGCACCCCACACCCCAGAGGATCCCCACAGCTAAAGGCTTACTGAAGACAAGCCCATGGCCCACACTCACCTCAAACAAGAGCCAGAATCAGAGAAAAACGAACAGTGAATGAGACTCCCGAGGACCTCAGATAATAAAATAATTAGATATACAACCATGAGACAAGTATGCCTAAGACGATTAAATACATAAAAGAATTAAAAACACAAGATATGAGTAACGCACTATCAAATAAAGACCAGACAGATTTGAGGGGGGAAGAGCTCTAGAAATGAAAAATAAAAACTATCGGAATAAAAATCGGTCAGGATAAAAGTAGATTGTTGAGAGAATTACTGGACAGGGTTATATTTCCTTCTTAACAAAGTAAATGTCCCCTCCCCACTGAAAAGAAGTGATGGTGGCAGCAGGGAGACTCCTGTTCCAAAACCAGACCAGCAGACGCATCATTAAACACGGGCCTTTATTTCACATGCCCTCTGCTTTGCTTTCCTCTGACGGACTGCAGCTGGGTACCGCTGGCCATGCAACAGGCATTGTCAGCTTCCTGAATCCTCCCGGGGAAATTGAAAACTAATAAACCCGAAGTGTATAAGCCTCAGGGTGTTTCACATTCTCCTTCCTGTTCGCAGCATCATAAAGAAACCAGTCCTGGGCTTTCATAATTCAGCAGGGTCCAACGTAATTTGAAACACCGGAGGATGTGGCCTGGCAAGCTGGTTGTACTGTGTGGTCAGAGCAGGGCTGTGGCAGGACGCGGAGTGGCTATCCTGAGGAAGGAGGGTGAACACCCTGGGCCCCACACCCGAACCTGGGGCCAGTGAGCTCAGTTAATACACTCTACTTTCTGTCAAGTGCCAGGAAGCTGCTGAGCACCTCTGTCTTCGTCCTTTTGGGCTGCTATAACTGAATACCACAGACTGGGTGGCTTGTAAACAACAGACATTCTCCCTGTTCTGAAGGCTAGAAGTCCAAGGTCAGGGCACCAGCAGATTCGGTGTCTGGTGATGTCCTGCTTTCTAGTTCACAGACGGCTGTATGCTCTGTCCTCACCTGGCAGAAAGGGTGAGGGAGCTCTCTGGGGTCTCTTTGTAAGGGCACTAATCCCATTCATGAGGGCTCCACCCTCATGACCTAAGCACCTTCCAAAGTCCCCACCTCCAAACAGCATCACTTTGGGGGTTAGGATTCAACAGCCTCTCTTCTCATCTAAACTTCTCCATCTTAGGACGTGGCTCTTGTCCCCTTTCTGGAGATGAAGCATTGAGGCTTTGAGAGGCTGACTAATCTAAGACCATATAGCTGAGGACATGGAGGGACTTGCTGACCCTAAAACATGCACAGTTGACTGCCATGTGGGGCTGGCTTTTTGGATGTAAGGCCAGCATTTCCAAACTTTATCCCATGGAACACTAGAGTCCTGAAGAATGATAACCAGCATTCCCTGGGGGAGGAGTTCTGTGGTGAAATACACTTGGGAAAGACGGCACATTATATGCCCCATATAAAGCTTACAATGCACACTAAAGGCAGAAAATCTGTCTTGAGGAAACACATTTAATTTTTCAACCTCGCATTTCCCACACTTAATAGATCCTAGAATCCCCACTTCTGTTGTCATTTTTTTCTCTTGCAAAACATTATTAACATACTAGCCATTAAGGGAATACAAATCAAACTACAATAAGACACCACTTCACACCCACTAGAATAACTATAAAAAGATAGACAATAACAAGAGTTGGCGAGCATGTGGAGAAATTGGAACCCCTACTGGTTGGAATGTAAACAGTTCCATGGCTTTGGAAAGCATTTGGGGATCCTTCAAAAGGGTAAATATGGGGTTACCCTGTGACGCAGCTATTCCACTCCTACATATGTACCAAGGAAATGAAGGTATACGTCCATGTGTCCACACAAAAACTTGTACATACACAGTTGTTTATATCTGCATTATTCACAGTAGCCCAAAAGTGGAAACAATGCAAATGACCACCACAGATGAATGGATGACAAAATGGGGTCCACCATGCGTGCCGTGGAGTATGATTTAGCCATGAAAACGAGTGAAGTACTGACACAGGCTGTGACATGCATGGACCTTGGAAACATTATGCTAAGTGAAAAAGCCTGTCACCAAAGACTATGTATTTTATGATTCTGTTTATGTCAAATGTCCAGAAGAGGCAAATGCAGGTGACTGGTTGCTAGGAGCTGGGGGAGAAGAGGGATTGGAGAGTGACCGGTGATGGGTTTCTGTTTAGGGTGATGAACATGTTTGAAAAGGATCGTGTGCAACTCTGAATACACTCAAAACCAGAGAACTGAACACTTTAAATGGGTGGATTATATTGTATGTGAATTATATGTCACTAAGGCTGTTTTTAAAAACCAAATAAACTTCTGCCAACTCTAGGGTTTCACAGCACAGTTTGGGAAAGGTTGCCACCGGAGTGGACCCTGGCTGTGTGCACAGCAGCTGTCCTGTGTCACCTGTGGCTGTATCGCCCCTTCGAAAGCACCATCTGCATTTGAGAAAATATTACAGGCAGGGATTAAGTGGGGTTTTTTTTGCATCGAGAAGCTGAGTATAACCGAAAGCAAGCAGCCACTGTGTCCACACGGTTTATACTCTGGTTGCACTACTGCTCTTACCAAATACTTGAAAGGAGACCAGACAAACAGAGGAGACTTGGAAACTTTCTAAGTGGATCTGAAGTAAGAGACAGCGTTGAGTGTCACATCATATTGAATCTCCCTCTGACAGCCTTAACCTCTGCGGTTAATCACCGTCGCCGCCGGCTGATCTGGACTAACCTGGGGCCATGGGACAAACACACACTCTCAAGCTAGTTCCCCTGCCGTCCGGTGGTTCCGTGTCCACACTGATCATACCCTCTTTGTCTTCACTGCAGTGAAAGCCGGTGGGATGCGAATTGTGCAGAAACACCCGCATTCTGGAGACACCAGAGAAGAAAAGGACAAAGACGACCAGGAGTGGGAAAGCCCCAGGTAGGAGAGTTCTGGCGAACCTTGAGATGTCTCACAAATCACCGTTATTCAGTTAAACGTTAACGTTTGTTCTCTGCTCCGTGCTTCTGATAACCCCTGGGCTTCGTGGGCCCTGTGCTGTGTGCTTTTCCTCTCCTGAGCAGTGACGTGGGGCTTGTGTTCCCAGACGGGAGAAACAGGGCATCAAGAGTACGCCCTCTGCCTGCATAAATCCGAGCGGGTGCATCTGTCTGTGGGCAGAAGCCCTGAACCCCCACTACCATACTGAAATCGCCCACAGACCTTTGAAAATGCCATACTAGTTGAATCTCTGGGCTGGGCCTGGCATTCTGTGCAGTGAGAGCAGAGAACTACTGATTTAAATAATGTTTACAAACGTTAGGGCTTTGCCAGTTTCAGCCAAGCAGAATCACTGAGGCCACACCCTTATGAGTGACCGAGTGCCCTTAAACGACATCTCTGCCCCCGGCTCCCCGGGTCCCCGCCAGCTCGTCTTCCTACAACACCACCATCTCTGTTTACACCTGTCTTCCTTGGTGATTCTGATGTCAAGTTTGGTCCAACCACCTTGATACAAGTCCATTTCCTTCCACCTTGTAACATAGAAACATGCGCCACCAATGCGCACCTGTCTGTGAGCTTGTCCATGTAAAGGAAAGTGGACACTAAGCTTTCTGCCTTATAACTCGCCCCCGGACAAGTCTCAGTCAGAGGAAAAGGAAGTGTGGAGGGCAGCCAGCCTGTGTTTCTGTACTTCATTCCGACAGTCCTGAATAGCAGGTGGAACGCTCCCTGGGTTACACGTGGGAGACTGAAGACCACAGAGGCCACACGCTTGCCATGCCGAGCAGGAGCTAAACCCAGGTCTGGGGTCCAGAGCAGGGCAGGCTTCCATAAGAGTAGCTGCCGACAGCACGCACCCCCTAAGAAGGACGTGCATGTGCTTGGTGACCCCACGTGTCTGCTTACACGTGTGCTGCGCCGTTGGGTATTTTCTGTAAAACCTCATGTGATATGACTCACAGGGCAGTCACTGGAGGGGAGGACAAAATTTGAGGTGAAGTTTCTGAGTGATTATTGCCCATTTTAAATCATGAGATGAGCAACGGGAAGGTTCTGCCTAAGTTCTGGTTTTATAAAAGAAGAAGGTGGTTTAAAGAAAATTCTAGAATTTTCTTTCCACTGGCTATCTTCACAAGGCTGTGTTCGGCACGTAACAACATCAGGAATTCTCCTACAGGTCCACGGTCCTGTATCTGAAAACCTTGGGGCCTAATTTATTTCAGAATTGAGAAATTCTGTTGTTTTAAGAGAGGAAGCAGGTTTTAGGAGTATAAGACCGTACACATTTCATACAGCACCCGTAGTGGGATCTCGGGCAGCCTAATCTGTGTATGATGTTCACACCAGCAGAGATGCATTTTAAAAATTTACAGACTTGGATCAGTCCAGGTTAAGTTTCGCCTGCATAAGAGTTGTAACGAAACTTTAGTTCAGTGTGTGAGAACATTCTTGGATTTGGAACCGAAGATAAGAGCATGTGGCCTGTAGTCATTTCCTCCTCTAGGAAACCCAGGATGTCACTTCCCTTCATACCCACTGGTTCCCTAAGAAGGAAGAGAGACTGAGACAGAGAGCCATGCCTGGGAAAAAATCCTGGAAAGTTAATGAAACGTGCTTTTCTGCATGAGTTTAAGTGGAATAAGGGACACATAGCTATTTCTCTGCATAACACAATGTCAATACAGTGACAGATGATAATTTATTAGCGTGTTTAGAAATAAGGACAGAACAGCCCATTAGTTTTCTTTCTATTGATTTTTTTTCTCATGAGGTGAAATACAGCATTTATGGAAGGTGTACAATTTAAATATATGTGCTAGAGGATGAACGATTGCATGAGAAAGGGGAGAGCACCCAGCTCTCTAGATTTCAGCATCTTACCCACTTTGAAGGTTGGTTGGAATGAAGTGTTTTGAAGCAGGCGGACTGCAGGGCAGGGTTTGCATGTGAGCAAGGGTATGTGTGTTCCCTGCAGTCAAACTGTTGTACTGTGTTCCTCATGGGTGTGTTAACTCTTGTCCTCTGGACTTTGGCTTCTCTCTTTACTGCTGTGGGTTAAACCACCGGACACACCGTTGACAGAAGGGGTAAGACCCTGCAGACTCAGAAGCTATTGGCATATGTTGCCAATACAATTTCTTCCAAACCCCTACACCAGACCTGGTACTCTGTATAATAGGTCATTTCCATCACCATGCACTCCCCGTTTTCCTGGTGGGCTAATTGAATAGTCATAGTTAATAATGGTCATTGATAATGTTACAGAATGCAGCGAACCTGGCCCTGTTCTAAGTGCTCTGCCCATGTTTTTTCATTTGAACTACTTGCAACTGCTCTATTCTCATCCCTCTTTGAGAGTTGGTTCTTGATTATTATCCTCATTCCAGATTACTACCCCCACTTCAACGGCTCAGAGCGGTTAAGTGACTTTTCCAAGGGCACATAGCGAGTGAGTGGCAGTGCCAGCATTCCAGAGTGGCAGCTGGGTCCATAGTCCCCCACCCTTAGCCCCTGGGCTGTGTGTACCAACTGAGCGCCTGTTTTGTGCTGGGCACTCACTAAGTGCTTCCCGTTGGGTTTAATGCGCAAACCACCTGAAAGTTGGTATTACTATGCCCATTTCACAGATGAAGAAACCAAGGCCCAGTGAGGTTATCTGACCCAACGATATGTAGCCAGTCAATGGTCTGGCCAGGATTCAGTCCTGACCCTGTCTTGACTTGGAAGCCTATGTCCTTAATAGGCTACAGAAGCCCCCTGAACTGACAAAATATTTTTAGGATCAACAGACTGTAAATCCAAATCCCTCTGTAAAATAAACTTATTGATTCTGGGGTTGCCCATAACCTATTCCATAGTCCTCAAGCCCATAATCCCACCCATGCAGCCCTACCATCAGTAGATGGCCTAATTCCAGCTTACAACAGCGTTTCAGGGCACTGGGCTGGTTTTACTTTACATGTGGAAAGACCTCTCCATTTCCAGAATTTGTCAGACATTTAATGTTTTACATTAATTTCCCTTGGAAATGTCATGGCATGTGACTTCAACATTCATATCACCCTAATCCTAAAGTTCTATATTTTTTCATGTTTTGATCCAAGTGTTCTTCAGATATGAAAATAAGTGCCCAGTCTCAGATGCCAATTTCCTCCTTAGAGCTGCATTTGCAAAACTCTTTGCTTTCCTTCCCAGATATTTAAAATTGGCTTTGTATTTACTGACTCATCTCTGGTGGCTTCCTTCCACAATCAGTAAATCAAGTACTGATTACAGAGAAAATGAACAACTGGAGCGTTAAAGAGGTTATTACGTGACCCAAAAAAACCCCCAAACACTTTTACTTGTAATCTTTTTTTGCAAGTCTTTATGTTACTCTTACTCCCCATAATCTTGTAACTTTTCAGATATAATAATAAAATAATTTCTTCTGCCACCAAATTGTTTTGAAATGCTTCATTTAAAAAAAGAAAAAATGATAATGTAGCACAAATTTGAAAATGTTTCCCAAGAATTCCATCAAGCTGAGTTCTAGTTACCTGTGGCTCTTCATATCGAAACAGAGTAAGAGACTTCATTGTTACGAGCTAATACTTTCCTGAGTGGCTGCTGGATTCCATCTCAGAACTGACCCAATCAAGGAAAGCTCTGATCTTCCTCAAAGCCTTCTGTTGAGCATATTAAGATGAAGTGCCCAGTTTCATTATGTAAAAGAGAAATTGCAGCATAGAATGGACTTCAGTAGTCAGTAGGATTCACTAAAAAACAGTGTAGTGGTGAACATGTACTGAGGTCCTACCATGAATCGAGCTTGATAAAAAAAATATCTAAAAAGGTAGGTGACAGGAAGAGTAAAGTAGAAATGGAAGGGTTTGTGTGTGGACTGGGGGTGGGTAGGAAAGGGATGGAAGGAAGAGGGAAGTGGGGATGGGGCAATAAGGGTAGGAAGGGAGCAGCCCTTCTTTGAGCTCGGCAATTTGTACAGCTCTGACCCAGGGCTGTGGTGCTGCTTTGTGTTCACATACCCCCAAGATAAGCAAACAATTCCAATCATCCAGAATGTGGGAGAGATCCAAGATGGAATACACACACAGTAACAGATGGATCTAATTGTAATACAAAGGCTACTATTACCAACTGAAAGGCGTGGGTGGGAGAGCGACCTAACCTAAGTACAATAATAGTATTTGGGGAAACAGTATTTTGACTGGATACTATAAGGCTAAAGACAAAAAATGCAAAAAACTGTGCATAAATGCTACACTCCAGTTAGTAAATATGTCTTCAGGGGTTTGGGTTAGCAATTCTGAAATTGCTTTATGTGTATATTACAATTGAACAAACAAGTAAATATCTTGTGGCTAATAAAGAGTCAAATTTCTCACTGTTAGAGAAAGAAGCTTACAAATAGGAAAGGGGGAAGACTAAAATGGCTTTGTGGTGTTTAATTGGAATTGGAGGTATTAGTATGAAGTCATAATTTTAAATGGATGGATGGCTGGATGGATAGTAGATACATACAGACATGTACATACATACATAAATAAATATACATGGGGGAGGATGAGTGTACACACCTGTACTTCCCAGCTGTGTTCACCGGCAGGGCATAAAAGAACTGGCACCATGTAGCCATGAGCATTCCTAGGGCCAGGATCTTGGTTTCTAAACATTCCCCAATCAAGTGAACTAGGGTGTTTTGGAGAAGTAGTTAATTCCAGGACCAGGGCTGGAAAAATACCAGATGAGCCAGGAACAACTTGTAGCGCCAGAACATAAGGAAAATTCCAGAAAGGATGGGACATGTCAAAACAACACAGAAGCCAACCTGAAGGCACACCTAGTGGCAAAGATGGAACAATCTGTGATAAAATAAATAATGATAGTATTGGAATATAACCCATAGAGTAAAATAGATATCCATGAGTCCATACTGATATAAATAAGTTGAATACATAAATGAGAAGGGGCAGCTCTTCTTTATAGAAGAACTCCAATTAATATTGGTGTAAGGAAGGCGGGAACTAGAATATCACCAATAGGCGAACATCACAGTGGCTGTCAGCAAGATCCACTGACGGATGCTACGATTAGTGGGCAAAAATTTAAGGAGAAACAGGATGATTTTACAGTGTCAGTTTCCTCCAGTATATTTATTAATTGCAAAACAAGGAATGTCTTTACATGGAGACCGGCAATCTTTGGCATCCCTTGGCATGTAGATGTATCACCTTGATCTCCGTCTTCACATGGTCTTCTCCCTGTGTCACTTCACCTTCCCTCTGTATATGTCTGTCTCTGTGTCCAAATTTCCCCTTTTTGTAAGGACATCAGTCATATTTGATTAGGACCCACCCTAAAAGCTTCATTTTAACTCAGTTACTTCTGTAAGATCCTATTTCCATAAAAGGTTAAATTCTGAGGTACTGGGGGTAAGGATTTCATATATTTGGGGGTGGGGAACAATTCAGTGCCTAACGGATGTCAAATAGTAATCTATGGTCATTTTTAATGGTTCTCTCAGTTAAAGTTAATTCTGAAGATAAGAAACCGAAAATTGAAAATGCTGAAGTTAAAAGATGGCACAGCCTATATGCCTGGGAATTTTTATCTAAGCCATTATCTGCATGTTTGAACTTGAACTAAACCATGTGGCTTGCGAGCCAATTTCAACATCATCCTTACTTTGCCAACAATATCATCTTTTATATCCAAGCTAGTTGTCAGCTGCCTTTTAAGAGGGATGTATCTTTCTCCCTGTGATGTGTGGAGATGCCGTTGGACTAGGAGTGCTGAGTGCCAGCCAGCTCCCAGCTTCTGTGCCGTTTGGATGGCCTGTGTCGGCAGGCAGGATGCATGACGTGGCAGCAACAGTTGACCCGGGTGCTGGAGCGCCGTGGGCCACAGACCCCTGCCCTCGGCCAAAGGCAGAGTCTCGGTGTGGTGGGGACATTGAGTGACATGGGATGTCCTTGTGATGGGGGTAACTGGTGTCACCTGCTTGTGGACTGAGATGCCACCTCCAGGCAAAAGCCATCTTAAAGGTACAACAAGATCCTCGGAATAGAAAGCACAGGAGGAGGGAGGTCATAGCCACGTGAAATAGTAATGGACGGGCCTGTCTGCCTCGGTGAGGAAAACGGGGAGAGTCTAGTTGCTGTTCGGCAGCTCTCACTGTCAGGTTTGGCCACGTAGGGGCTGGATGTTTGAGATGAAGGTGTCAGCAGGACCCTGCCCTCTCTGAAAGCAGTAGGGAAGGATCTGTTCCAGACGCGTCCCCTGGTTCCTTGGCTGGTGGTAACGTAACTCCAGTGTTCACATGGCATTCTTGCTGTGTACGTGTCTGTGTCCAATGCCCCCTTTTCATAAGGATGCCAGTCATACGGGATCAGGGCCCACCCTAATGACCTCACCTTAACTAATTATGCAACAACTCTATTTCCAAATAAGGTCACATTCTGAGGTACTGGAAGTTAGGGCTTTAACATAAGAAACTTGGGTGAAGGGTGGGGACACAATTCAAGCCATGACAAGCAGGCAGCACCTCAATGCCACGAGGCATCGGTGGGTGGTGCCCGGCTCCAATGACATCCCAACAGCAGTTGTTGCTCAATAACTTATGAACCGTGAGACCTACATGGCAAATGACTCTTGCTTCTGTGCGATCCGTTATGGTTGCCCAGGCTGAGCACTGCAGCAGCCCGCGTTCCCGTCAGGTGGATGCCTTGTACCAGGGGTGTGGCCCCAAACTTTGATCGTGCGCTCCATCAATTTAAAAAAACGCTTTTTGCCTGCGCCCTCCATGTGTATATATTCATTTAAAAATTATACATGCATATTTTGCTACCATTATATACATTGTAAAAGGTATGCAAAATGGATATTAATGTTTTAGATCAAGGTGAAATAAGCAATATTTTAAATGTCTTGCTAACCATTATGACTTCTTATTATCATTAGCTAACATCTCAAGGTCCAAATACCCTTGAGGTAGTGTTTCTCATTAATGATTCCAATGTAAATCTAAATTTCTAATGTCCTTCCTGGTGATTTCAGGTTTTATGGAGAAGGGTGGCTTCCTGTCACATCTGATTAGATCTTTGGTGTTTGTAATGTGGTTCATGAAACACTTGTGCCAGGACAAGAAGCGAGAGCTCTTCTCTTTTATTATTGTTCACTTGTGCTTGTATTGGTGTTAACTTCAGCCTCTGGAGGATTTTTTTTGCAGGAATCTTTTGAAGCCACATGTTCCTTTTGTCACAGTTAGTTTAAATTCATCCATTATACATTTGAGCACAGATCTAGGTGCTTGGGATATACTAAGATAGAACTAGAGAACTTAATTCGTTAGCCCGTTAACCAGACAGTGTCCTATGTATGTTGCAAGACACAGGAAGCAAAGGAAGGGGCTCAGGGACCTGTGGGTGGTGACCCCCCCCTCCTTCCTCCAAAGCCTTAAGGCCATGAGGCTGGGTGATGAACAGTCAGCCTGCAGACTGTAGTAAATAGTGGTAAAGCTTAGTTCGTTGTGCTTTGGTTCTTTAAGTAGAAGATAAATGCAAATAGAAAAATTTGCACGTTTATCTCACTTTCCCAGCGATGCTCTGGCCTTCTGAAGCACAAGGACTGCCTTCCTCGCCGACTGATCGGTGGTGGCTCCAATACCAGTTCTGTGGTTGTATGTCGTATAAATTAAACGTGTCTTCCAAAACCTGTGGCTATCTGTATTTTAGTGTGATCAATAGGAGTGCAACCGTGTGCATTAAGAAGTTTTGCCCAGAATTGTCCAGTGAACACAGAGCAGCTGGCGTGGGACGCAGATGGTTTGTGGCCCAGGAGTCGTGGGCAACGGCGTTGCCAGGAACTCGGTGTCTGAGCTCCCCTTGCACGTAGATGGGCCCCAAGGAAGACTCGGGTCTGGCAGGTAGTGAATCAAAACCTCACCGTGCCACAGAGGGAGGAAGGATATGGGCATCCCTGTGTTACGGGAGGCTGGCTGGACTCCACCGGGGTGAGGATGAGAAGGAAAGTGCCGGAGTCTCGGCTGCCCTCCAGCGCCTGGTGCTGTTGGTCATGGGCTCAGAGGCAGTATTCGCCCAACATCTGGTTCTGTAACGGATGCAGAAATGGGGTGTGATGGATGAGCTTCTGAGCATCTCGTTCCCGGTCCCTCTCCCTCCACAGGCCTCCGGCCTCCTTATGAGACTGCCACGCTCCCCTCTACCTTTTATCAGATAGAAAGAGGGAAGAAAGGAAATGGAGCAATCGGTTTTCCTCTCCAGACACAGCCCTGTTCATCTGTACTGGAGTCAGCCTCTTGGAACAGATAACTCTTTTGTTTTTATGGTGTTCCTCAAAGGGTTGTGCTGTTTATCAGGAGTGTTTCCTTATTACATAAACATAGAAACTGAATTTAAATCAACTCTCCAGCAGTTGGATTTTACAGGATGCAATATGTAAGAATAACTACATAGAATAATGTTGCATAGAAGAATAACTGCATAGAAACAAGAGCCCTTTATTGAGTTTATTACATTACAATTACTATTCCTGAAATTTTTAAACCCTCTATTTAAATAAACTCCCTTGACTTAAACTGGGTCAGAATGCGTAGCGCTCAGAAAATACTTAGTGAATCAGTAATAATTAGCTTAGAATTTGATTCTTTAAAGGTATGTAGTTAATTAACTTATTAACTTGATTACTTCTTATTTTCCAGCTGGTGGAAGAGGTGAGCTAGGTAAGGTCAGTGTTGAGGATGAAAATTCTTCATCCTTGCGGGCATATTCTGTTGAGCCCTCAGCTCTCTCTAGGGAAGATATTGACTTTGATTTCTGGTTGTGCACATCCTCTGGGGCAGAGATATACTCATTAATGTGACTAGAGTCGTGAGGATGGTATTGTACTCAAGAAATCCTCACAGAATCATTGGATTTAGAGCTGGACATACCTGAGAGGTCACCTAATCCAGGTGTTCCCAGGTGGAGCTCTTGAGAAGTAAGATGGCAGATTTTACTCAAGATCTGGAAGGGTCTAGATACCATGAGCAAAACACCTATTAGGTAGAGATCAACAGAGATTTTTACATTAAAAAGAAGCCCTTGCCCACTTATGGGTATATATCCAAAAGAATTGAAAGCAATGTCTCCAAGAGTTATTTGCACACCCATGTTTATGGCAGCATTATTTACAACAGCCAAGAGGTGGAAACAACCCAAACGTCCATTGATGGATGAATGTGAATGATAAACACAATGCCTGCGGTATATACATACAACGGAATACTATGCAGCCTTAGAAAGGAAGGAAATCCTGTCACGTGCTACAACGCGGATGAACCTTATGCTAAGTGAAATAAGCCAGTCACAAAAGGACAAATATTATATGATTCTACTTATACACATAAATATACTTAACACTACTGAACTGTGCACTTTAAAATGGTTATGATGCTAAATTTTATGATATGCATTTTTTACCACAATAAAAAAAAATTTTTCTTAAGAAACAAACAAAAGAACCCCTGCTGCTGTGGAAAGTAGTTTTTGGCTCCTCAAAAAGTAAACACGGCATTACTGTGAGACCCAGCAGTTCTACTCCCAGGTGTGTATCTAAGAGAATTGAATACAGAAGTTCATACAAAAACTTGTACGTGAATAGAAGTTCATACAAAAACCTGTATGTGAATTTATCACATCATTATTCACAATAGCCAAAAAGTGGAAACAACCAAACACTGCCATGTACACCATATGGTATATCCATATAGTACAATATTATTCAGCCATAAAAAAATGAAGTGCGGATGCATGTTACGACATTGGATGAACCTTGAAAACATGATGCTAAGTGAAAGAAGCGAGACACAAAAGACCACACATGATATGATATCGTGTATACGACATGTCCAGAATAAGCGAATACAAAGAGAAGATTACATACAGCATTAGATGCAGATTACATATAGCAGATTCCTGGTTGCCAAGGAGCTGGGCAGAATAGGGAGTGACTGCGTACTGGGCCTGGGCTTTTGTTTTGGGATGACGGAAGTATTCTGAAATTAGATAGAGGTGATGGTTGTATAACAAAGTCAATGTTAAAAGAGCCACCAAATTGTATTTTTAAATGGTTAAAATGGTGAGTTTTATGATGTGTGAATGTTACCTCAGGTTAAAAAAAAAAAAAGTCCTCAGGCACGAAAGGTTGGGAACCATGGCTATAATCCAGCCCCCGCATTTTCATAGCTGGGGAAGCAGATGCACACTGAAATGACTTTCTGGAGGGCCATGGCTGCAGTACTCGAGGACAGCAGGACGACTCGGGGAGGTGAGGAGAGAGACATTAGTTGGATGCCGTCCACTGCCAACAGCAGATGACCCCGGTGCAAATGGGCCCAGGCATCAGGGACATGCGCTGTCTCCCATGCAGAAGGCCCAGAGTAGGTCTGGCTGCAGGGGAGGTGGGTCTTTCTTCCAGGACGGCCCTGCCCCAGTGGTGTCTCTGGCTGGTCCTGCAGCAGCTTTCTCCGGTGGTGGGTTGGCCACAGCAGATCCCGTCTTCACATACCAATGTATGGTACCCAGAGGAGGAAACGGGCATCTCTTCTTGCATCTTTTTTAGGAGCAAGAAAAGCTTTGCCAGAAGCCCCCTAGCAAACTCATTGGCCAGAACTGGGTCCCGGGACTCTTCCTAACTCGTACCCTGTGGTTTGCGGTAACGTGCATGTTGTGGATGTCGAAAAGTCAGGCGCAAAGACCAGTACCCTGGGTCATGCGGGTCGTCCGGGGGGGTTCCTGGAGCTGGGGGAGAGGCGTGAGAGGGGGATGTGCACAGGCCCCAGGTCTACACAGGAGAGGAGGGAAGTCCAGGGAGGGCAGCGGAAGCAGAGGTCGGAACCTCAGCCTACAGCCTGGGGAACAAGGTTTGGGAACCGCAGGGTCTGAATTAAGAGCTGGCACCTAGCCAACGCTACAGAAAGATCCCCCTCCCAAGGGCACTCACAGACTCCCCACAGAGTGCATGTTTGAACCCATACCCATTTAGGATGAAAAACTGAGGGATTTGTGAGTTAAGCCAAATCTTCTTAAAGGTTATTCCTTGTTGACACCATCAAAACTGACCAAAGACCACTGGTTCAGTTACTAGAATTGCACCGTGCCCTGTTCTTCTCGATCTTTCTGGGAGAGAGCGTTTTTGTGCCTCAGTGTTTTTCCACGTGGCAGCCTTTAGTGACATCCCAGGGCGCACACATCCACGTCCTCCGTGCTCCAGGCCTTTCATTTACTCCCCCCGCCTCTGTAAGCACCTACTGTGTGCTGGCCCCGTGCTCTGCAGTTGGGACATGTTAGTGAACAGAACGAAACCCCTCCTCTCACAGAGCTTACGGTCAGGTGTGGGCACCAGATTCACAGGTGGACGGTCGGATATATGCGCGGCAAGTAGCGGGAAGGTTCTTCACCTCCTAGGAGAAGTACACATGGAGGAAGCCAGCCGAACGTGCTTCACCTCTGTTAACAGAGCCAAGGCCCCTGGGAATGAGGTGGCCTGAGGCAGTCACGGAGGGGGTGGGATGGAGAGGAAATGAGGATGGCTGCTGGTGCCGCTGTCCTAGGACACAGCTGTCAACGTCCTCCTGAGCCCGCGAGTGTCACACATTAGCTGATCGCCAGGATCACTGGCCACCTTTGCTCCACTGTGGACGTGGGGTCGCTGCAAAGGTGAGTCTTCTGCTAAGGGGAAGCGAGAATAGGATCTTGGTGGAAATGGCTTCAAGGATAGTGGTCAAGCCTGAGGCTAAGGGTTTTGCAACTAGAGTACAATCATTATGGGCTGGTCGGTGTGCTGGTGGGAGATGGTTGGCAGCTGCTTCCCTGGCGCTCGAGGTGAGCAGAGCCTGGTGAGGGCACCCCAGAGCACTGGAGAAGGGTGTGCCCGTGGTACCCCATGAATTTGTCCAAAAGTTGGACTGCTACCACGAACTTTCTATTCTGGCTAACTTTGAACTTATGTAAGTCAAGACTTAAAGATGAAAACTGGGGGTGGGGGGTGGTGGGGGGGGGGCGAAGATTCTAAATGACATCTGTTACGAGTTCCTTTGTTAGCCGGGTCCCTCAGTGTGATGATAATGAGATTTAGAGCATCTTTGGCCAGGCTAACTAAATTTAGAGAAGTAATTGCTGTTTACCCTTTTGGGTGGCGTCGTGGGAAGCATGAAAATGAAGGGACCAAATGAAGCATGAAAATGAAGGGAAAAGCCAAGATGACAGAGTAAAAACAGCCAAGTTCTGGTTTGGGTGCCCATTTTCGAAGATAGCAGTCGAGGATAATGTTTAAGGTTGATTATAGGAGCACTAATTTGTTTCCTTTCTTTAACAACATTCCTTCCAACGGAATAGCTTGACCTTTGCAGCTAAAGTTAACTTTGCCACACGTGGATTCAGTAGAAAGCTGACCAGATGGAGTAGTTTTGACAGTTGTTTTTTTTTTTTAACTTAAATGTAGTTGATTTACAGCGTTGTGTTAATTTCTGCTGTGCAGCAAAGTGAAAAGTGTCATTGGACTTTTGATAGTGATTGCATTGAATCTGTGGATGACTTAGGTAGTAGGAACATTTTAACAATATTAATTCATCCAACCCATGAACACAGGGTATCTTTCTATTATTTGTGTCTTCTTCCATTTCTTTCATCAATATTTTATAGTTTTCAGTGCACAGATCTTTTACCTACTTGGTTAAAGTTATGCCTAAGTATTTTATTATTTTCAATTCTATTGTAAATGGGATTGTTTCTTTTATTTCTTTTTGAGATAGTTCACTGTTATTGTATAAAAATGTAGCTGATTTCTGGGTGTGCTGGTTTTGTATCCTGCATCTTTGCTGAATTACTTTATAAGTTCTAATCGTTTCTTGGTGGAGCCTTTAGGATTCTCTAAGATCATATCATCTCTAAACTGTTTTACTTCTTCCTTTCTGATTTAGATGCCTGTTATTTCTTTCTCTGGCCTAATTGTTCAGGCTAGGGCTTCCAGCCTATGTTGAACAGAGGTTTTGAGAATGGGTGTCCTTGCCTTGTTCCTGATCTTAGTGGGAAAGTTTTCAAGTTTTCATCATTGAGTATAATATTAGTTGTGGCTTTGTCCCAAAGATCTGTGTCTTCTGTCCGTACAGACATGCAAGCATACACACACACATGCACACACACACACGCACGCACACATGCACACACTGTGGCTGAATGACTGGTTAGCTGGCAAGTAAGGTAAAACCCAGACCCTTCACAGATGCCAATTTAACAGGAGGGATGGAGGGAGGAGTCGTGGACAGTGTGTGACTTGACCAGTGGTGCTGGCCAAACAGCAGTGCTCCTCTGAGTGGCCGGGCCTCTCAGATTTCAATGCACTTGCACCTCACCTGGGAATCTTGCCAAAATGCCATGGTCTGGGGTGGGACCTGAGACTGCATTTCTCCTAGGTTCCGGGGGTGGGGCTTGGGGCTTGGGGGGGTGCAGTGAGGGGAGATGGCCATGGTGCTGCATGTTCCCACCACACTCTGAGCAGTGAGACCGTCCCATTCTCTCTAATGCTAGCAAAGTCCGTGTGCTTTTCAGAAATGTATCGACACAATGTAAAAGGTAGAAAATGTTATATGAATAATTTACCTTTTAGGTGTTCGTTAGTAATTATAACTTCCTACTTAACCAACATATTTATAAGTACTCCAGAGAGAAGGAGGCAGACACTGTGAGAACTGTCCATTGAGCAGGATTGAACCTTTTTTTTATGGGACTTGAATCTATTGAGAAAGTATCTATCACTCAGCTGGTTGAGTTTATGACTGTGTCTCATCTTAATCGGGCCTCGGGGAATGAGAAGTTTAGATTGTCCCAGCTGTCAAAAAAGCAATTCAGCATCATTCAGAAGTCTAATAGCCAAATAATGACAAATCCAAGCCACTGATAGACTAGGTGCTTTATATACGTAGTCTTATTATGTCTTCCCAGTCTGCAAGGAAGGTGGTGGACCCTTATTTTATGAGTGAGGAAATTTGCTCAGAAAGGCTAATGACGTGCCCAAGGTCATTCTGATAGGAGCTGACGGAAGTAGGATTTGAACCCAAATCTATGATTCCAAACACACGCAGCTATATTTAAAATGGATAACCAACAAGGACCTACTGGATAGCACAGGGAACTCTGCTCAATATTATGTAACAATCTAAATGGGAAAAGAATTTGGAAAAGAATAGATACATGTATATGTATAACTGAATCATTTTGCTGTACACCTGAAACTATCACAACATTGTTAATCAACTATACTCCACTGTAAAATAAAAAAGTTTTTAAAAAATGTCCCTTTTAAAAAAAAATAATGTCCTTTACTATTATTAAAAGCAACAACAGAGGCTTGCTGCTCTGCTGCCCCGCCCTTGTATTCTGGCAACCAGCCCTCTTTTTTTTTTTTTTTAATTTTTTTTTTTTATAGCTACTTTTATTTTTATTTATTTATTTATTTTTGGCTGTGTTGGGTCTTCGTTTCTGTGCGAGGGCTTTCTCTAGTTGCGGCAAGTGGGGGCCACTCTTCATCGCGGTGCGGGGACCGCTCTTCATCGCGGTGCGCGGGCCTTTCACTATCGCGGCCCCTCCCGTTGCGGAGCACAGGCTCCAGACGCGCAGGCTCAGTAGTTGTGGCTCACGGGCCCAGCTGCTCCGTGGCATGTGGGATCTTCCCAGACCAGGGCTCGAACCCGTGTCCCCTGCATTAGCAGGCAGATTCTCAACCACTGCGCCACCAGGGAAGCCCCAGCCCTCTTTTCACAAGGAGTTGGAGAGAAATTATTGAAAAGAGAGCCTAAAACTCTACTTAGAGTTTTAAAGTCCGGAGACCTATTTTCAGCACTAGGATTGTATTAATAGATACTGGTTTCTAGCTAAGCTCATTTAAGATGGAAGAGATTCTGTGATTTTCCTTCCACCCCAGTTGTCAGCAGGCTTTGCTGTTCCACAGGGTTCTGCTGAAGGAGCCCTGCAGTGACCCGGGCCCCTCCCACGAGGGCACGTCCCCCCCCCCAGACACGCCCCCTCGGCCTGAGTGACGGAGCCCCAGAGCCCGGAAAACGACCATCCCCTTAGGAAGTGCCAGCCCCGAGTATGGGGGACACGGGGCCCAAGACTCAATTTCAGAAGCTCTGAGGTCCCCAAAGTCGGCTGCAAGGAAAGGAAATCAGAGCAGGAAAGTGCAGATAAGAGGAAGTTGGAAAAAAAATTAAAAAATAAAAAAAAAAAAAAGAGGAAGTTGGCAGCAAGCTAAAACCGATGCCTCACGGCTACTAAATTCGTTATGACTTTAAGTGGAAAGAAAAGAAATAAGGGCTTAAATTGGAAGGGTGGTGTCACGTGGACCCAAGACAAATACTGCTAAAGAATGGAAGCGTCCGTTTTCATTTTGCCAGAGGTTCCAAATGTGATTCTATGTAAACGAATGCAAACCCTCCCCACCTTCAGCAAGGGTGAAGGGTGGATTTCTATGAGAAATGCCTTTGTTGCCTGTGTTGGGTCAGAGAGGAGCCTGAGGGGGAGAGAGGCTCAGGTCAGCAGGGTCGATGTGTTGCAGGAAAGAGAGCGGAGCGGAGCGCAGAAGGACGGTCACATCCCAGGTCTCAGGTGAGCCCCTGGGACAGCTGCCGAGTGTGGGTTCTCGGCTTCACGCAGGAAAGAATTCAAGAGCGAGCCATAGTAAAGTGAAAGAAGGTTTATGCAGGGAGATACACACTCCATAGACAGAGTGTGGGCCATCTCGGAAGGCGAGAGGCCCGGGGATAACGCGGTTGTCAGTTTTTATAGGGGTGGGTAATTTCATAGGCTAATGAGCGGGAGAATTATTCCAACTATTTTGGGGAAGGGGTGGGGATTTCCAGGAATTGGGCCACCTCCCACTTTTTGACCTTTACGGTCAGCCTTGGAACTGTCATGGCACCCGTGGTGTGTCATTTAGCATGTTGATGTGCTACAATGAGCATACACTGAGGCTCAAGGTCTAGTGGAAGTCAGCTCGTCCGCCATCTTGGACCTAGTTGGTTCTAACTAGTTTATGTCATGTCCTCAACGGCTGTCATTCTTTTAAAGTTTGTGCCCTGCCCCCTTCTGTCTCATATTGACCCCCTCCTCTCCTCCAAGGAAGATGAGGGAATTCTACCCCGAGCATCTCTGGGCATTCAGAGCTTATGGCTTCGTGCCCAGATGGCTATCGTCCTGGATGAGAGGCACTGAAAACCCAGGCCTGGGGGTGAACACAAGGGCTCCTTAGGGGGACACAGAACCGGAAAAGAGAAATGTTTCTCCTTGAAGCGTGAGTTTGACCCACTCAGGCCTTTCGTCTGTTAGTTTATCTGTTGGTCTTCTCAGCTTCCTTTTTAATCCTAGACCACCCTTATGACCATGAAATCAAGCAACTTAGGTACACGTCATCCTCAAGAACCAGCTTTCCGTGTCTGCCTGAAGTGTGCGTAAAGCAGCTTGGCCTGGGAAAGGCCCAGGCTGGGGGACGGAGCTGTCTCCATGAGTCCTGGCCCGTGGCCCCTGGGTGGTCCCAGGTAGAATGCTAACCTTTGGGGCCTGTCTCCTCATCTGTAGCACAAGATTTGTAGACCCGTCTGTTTCTCTTACAGAACTTTTATAGTGAAAACAGAAGGAGGGCAGTGAACATCTGCAAGCTTTGCAGAGAACTAACAGCACAGCGTGAATTGACAGCAGTCTCACCTGGTTACGGAGGTTCTGCTGTGTGGCGGGCACTCCACTAGACTCAGGAAGAGATGAGAAAACCGAAGTTTGTCCTCCAGAAACTTGGGGGGACGGCTCAGTCCTCACTGAGCTCCTCTGCATTTCTTCGGTGGTAGAGTAGTTCCTGGTAGGTGTTTATAAACCATGTCAGGCTTAAACAGGATGAAACGTGCTGTGCTCTTATATGTTTTTAAAGGTTTTACTAAAAATTATTACATGACATTTTTAGGGTAGCACAGGGGAAATGGACTCTCTGTGCTCAGTGGCTCATTAAACAAATCTCTCAGGTTTACTTTTGTGGTATATGTGTCTTTTCTGCACCCGAATGATGCACCATTTGTATTTTAGCATTTCTTCACTAATCTTCCAAATGGACGCCTGGCAGATGCACTCAATGGCACCCAGGCCCCTTAAGATGCAGGGCAAGATGGACGAGCCTCCTTTTCTCATATCCTTAGGAGCCCTGTCAACACTGCAGGTGTCATGACTCAGCATAAAGGATGAAGATAATGACGTATAATAAAATGTAGAGCCAACTCAGACCAAGATTTTTAATAAGGCAGGAGCTTGGTTTCACACGTTTCTTCTTTTGCTTTAGTATCTGGCCCAGAGCCTGCAAAATAATCTCTCCTCGCAAAGTGCCATGTGGTAATTAGTGACTGTAGCATGCTGTCTTTTTCTTTACTAAAAATGCCCAAAACTGTTTTGTTTTCTCTCTTGCCTGGGTATTCTTAATGATCGTTCCTATACGTGCCTCCGTTTCTCATCTGTTATTTCTCCCCAAGTGTCCCAAGGAAGTGGGCTTAACAATAGGCATGTTGGGATGATCCAGAGGAGTTTAGTATTGTTTCCACGGTTCTGCAGCCACTGAATTGTTCTTACAAAGCATCAAGGTGGAATAGAAGGACTCAGTTGGAAGACCTGAGGTGGGCCAGCTGAACCACTACCTAGCTGTGTGACCTCATGCGACTCAAATTATATTTATAGGATAGATACACACACATACACACACGGGGAATTGAATTAATTTCCATGGTTTTTTGCATTCATCTATTTTTTATCTAATGGGTTATTTTTTTTTAAGTCTTTATTGAATTTGTTACAATGTTGCTTCTGTTTTGGGGTTTTGTTTTTTGTTTTTTGTTTTTTTTGGTTTTTTGGGCATGGGGCATGTGGGATCTTAGCTCCCCGACCAGAAATTGAACCCATACCCTTTGCATTGGAAGGCGAAGTCTTAGCCACTGGACTGCCAGGGAAGTCCCTCTAATGGGCTGTTAATATGGTATCTTCCCTCTTCTATCAGCTTAAAAGTTTGTTTTCATAAGTACTGTTTTAGAAGGGGGAAATGGTTCCCTTTTTTTCTTTCGTAAACTACTTCCTCTTTAGAGGACAGCATGATAGCAAGAAGAAGGTGAGGCCGCAGATATGTAAGGCATGTCTGTCTATATTTCTTTGGCGTTGACATTCCACCAAGGGACGTGGCTCTGAAGGATGGCTGTCCCTTCTCATGGCCAGGACTTTGCGGCTGCAGCGGCCAGGAGCATAAAGACGTGTAAAGAGGATTTTCCGGTGCCTCGAACACTGAATGTCTTGCTGTGCAGCTTCTTTGATTGCTATTCAGTTCTGTGGGCTCCTTCCTAACTGCATCCCTTAAAGGGTGGTCGGGAATAGTAATTTCCAGAAAGACTCTGTGTGAGGGTCCGTTGCTGGGTGGTGGGTGTGAGCTGGGAGGACCTCACTGTCAGTGGCTAAGCGTCTTCATTTAGATGCCAGCGTTTTCCCCCAGATGGTTTTCCTTAGGATGACCGGCACATTCCGGGGCATCTGGACCTGGCGGGGTGGGGAGGGGCGGGTGGCAGACAGCAGCTGCCTCCCGTGCCGCAGGGACAAGGTTTCGTTCGAGCTGCTTGTAGGAGGGGTGGAGGGGTGGAGATGAAAAGATTTCTTCTGGCTGCTCACAATGTCTAGTCCAAAGGGAGTTTGCTTGGCACCGTTAATGTGTTCCTGAGAAATTCATCATAAATCAGTTTCCCCAATCAAATGTTCATTTCTCCCTGACATAATTTCAGAGTTTATTCACCCTTGTTTTCCCACTGAGTCTCCATTGATGGCACTCACTTTCCGCTTCTCCTCCTCACATCCTGTTCACCTCTGAAAACTGTAAATGATCGGTGAGCAACCCTGGGACCCCGCGCTTCCTAAAATCGGCCACAGCTGTTAGAGGAAAAGGGGCTACGCGGCTCTGAGCCGCGCGCCGAGTTGAGTGCTGTGGGAATTATAAACGCGGCCCCGTTGATCCTTGCATCTCTGCCGGCGAAATTAAAAAAACGGTGTTCATCTCCGCCAAATCCAGGCGTGCCGTATCATCAAGAGGCTTCTTGTCAGGTCCAGTTTGGGATCATCAAATTAATTGTTACATGTGACAATGACATGCAAAGAAAGTGATCAATGCCTTGGTGCAGTCTCCCTGTGAAAATTCCACGGTGAGGTTTCATGGCCCCGGGGCCCGGATGACGGATGAGGCAGGAGCGCTCCCCTTCCTCCAGTGGCTACTCATCTCTTTCCACGGCTTCAGGAAAATGACCCCGTTGGCCTAAAAACCCTCATTAACCCACTCCTTTCCCAAATTGTGTTCATTCTTCGCCTTTGTCTTTTGCTTCCTCCCCAGATAAACTCTTGTGGATCGCTTTCCAGGGGGCACTCTTCACTCCCTAGAAGTGACCCAGCAACTGTCTTATAAGACCCTTGGCGGGGTCCTCAGGAACTGCCTGTTAAGTGGCCCAGAGGACAGGCAGATGACCGCCACTCGCCTGGGTTTCTCCAGGTTGGAGGGTGTTGCTGTGGGAACCCGCAGGGGCAGGCTGCTACTGATGTCCCCCGGGGAGGGGGCGGGCACAGCCCTTAGACTCAGCCAGCCGAGGGACACCTGCAGGTGGGCGGGAGCGTCGGCGGCCTGTGGCCTGGGAAGTTACTGCCCAGGTTCTTCAGGGCCATTCCCATCACGTCACGAATACTCCCTCCAAGGAGGACATCAGGCTACCATGTCTACACCTCTGCAGCATTCCGCCTTTGGGTGGGTCCTCCCTTCTCTCGCCTCTAAAAGTAGCAGCTCAGCAACTGTATTTCCCTCCACGGTGGGTGCTGGGAAGTTTACAGCCACATTTGAGGCTCAGACTATAGGAAGAACCTACATAGGAAATCCCTGCTCTCCTAACAGGAGAGCCTACACTCTGCCCATCTATGTTTCCTCGTTTTTCAAATGCTTTTGAATTTTTTCCAGTATATTTTTCCTGATTTTGTTTTTGTTTACTCCTTGTAATACAGGTTTTCTCACCATAAGAGGTATGAAATGCAGTTATCAAAATAGTACTTTTAAACTATGCTCTACTTATTTAGAGATTCAATCACAAGATTTCATGATCACCGCTATCACTTTGTAGTGGTGATGAATGTAAACTGTCATTTGAGGTAACTGCAACAGCAGGAGCGTGATGTAAGAGTTACAGGTTCTGCTGATACTACCGTGGCTTGTTGCCTGAGTTCGTAACAAAAGAGAATGAAAATAAAGATACAGGGTTTGGGTTTTGTTTGTTTTCCCCTAGCCTAATTCATGGGGGCCCTGATTTTTAGTTCTGGGCCCCTTGGGTTAAGAACCCTTGTCCTCTTCGAGCCATATTATATCAAAACATATATGTCTAAACTTGTATGACAGGTTTCCTCTAATTTTCCATCACATCAGACAACTTTTCAAAGGTCTAGATTCCGGCATGATTTTCAGTGTTCTACACCCCACATGTACCTTCATTCAGTGTGGGAAGGGCCCCCAGCTTAGTGTAAGTGATTCAGCAAGTCTGCGTCCCTGCCGGCCCTAAGTACCTTCTCCATTTTCACATATAACAAAAACACCCCCAGGCAGACTGACGCGACATCCTCTCACTCGGTGCGTGTTCCCTCAGCTCAGCCCTCAGACGCCTCCGTGCGGTTTGCTCTTCACCGTCCAACCCAGAGCCTGCGTGTCTTCCTGCCCTCTGTCCTCACCTTGGGTGTGGGGTGGGTGCCGACTGCAGCGCTGCTTGCCCAGCTCTGTGGCTCCTCGGGGCGCACCAAGCCTGCCCGCGGTTGCAGGGATAGCCTCCTGGGGTGGGGGGCGGGGTTGGCCTCCTCTCGACCTCTGCAGTGGAAAGGAGTTAGGGGCAGAAAACTTGGGTGTCAGTCTCAGCTTTGTGACCTGCTGCCTGTGTGGTGGTAGGAATATATCGTAATTCTGGGCTTTTGGGGGTATAAAATGGGG
Source organism: Balaenoptera musculus (assembly GCF_009873245.2). Lineage (NCBI taxonomy): Eukaryota > Metazoa > Chordata > Mammalia > Artiodactyla > Balaenopteridae > Balaenoptera > Balaenoptera musculus. The sequence continues at coordinate 8,938,151 of NC_045787.1, read as the reverse complement.
GTAAAATAATAACCCCTCGCAGGGTGAAAAGACACCAGCTTCGTACAAGATACTGCTCATCGGGAAGCCAAGGGCTTCCTCAGCCTGGGCTTCAGGGCTTCTTTACAGGCCACACGCTCGCCCGGCGCTGGTCCACAACTTTCCACTGTGCCACGTCGGTCTCTGGAGCCCCCGCTCTGTGTAACCTGTCATTGAAGGCCCTACCCAGCGTCACTCCATCCAACCTTCGCTGCAGACCTCAGGTCCCACACTTTTGCACGAATCCAGGCCTGAGCAGAGCGCGCACAGCGCCCAGCCCTCCTCCACACTTGCGCACTGCCGCTCCTCCCATCTGGAAGGTTCTCTCAGCTCACCTCAAGGCCCCCCATAAGCTGCTCCCGCATTCCTGCAGCCCCCGGGGACTTCTCCCCTCTGAATTCGTTCTACACGTGCAGCTGCATGTGCCCCTGTATCACTTTGCTGGGGCTGCCGGACCAAAGTGCCACAGGCTGGGCGGCGTAGACAATGGAAATGTGTTTTCTCACAATTCTGGGAGCCGGAAGTCCAAGGTCAGGGTGTCGTCAGGGTGGATTTCTGAGGCCTCTTTCCTGGCCTTGTAGACAGCCATCTTCTTCTGTGTCTTCACATGATCTTCCCTCTGTGTGCATCTGTGTTCGAATTCTCTCTCCTTGTGGACACACCAGTCATATTGGATTAGGGCCCACCCTAATCACCTCATTTTAATTTAATGACCTCTTTAAGACCCTGTCTCCAAATAAGGTCACATTCTGAGGTGCTGGGGGTTAGGACTTCAACATAGGAATTTGGGGGACACAGTTCAGCCCGTAACAGCCCCTCCCTTAGCACAGGGTCACCACCTGCTGGAGTCCTTCCCGGGCTGCCCGTGAGCTGAGTTTGCACCGAGATTGTCTCCATTTTGGGGGAAGCACCATCTACTGTCCCTCTGAACCCCTGCGGTGCTTGAGGACTCACTCGGAGGGCAGTGTGATTTAGGGGCCTCTGCCTGAATCAGCTGGTCACGGTCTAGTCAGGGACACAGGGTGTATATACTTTTGGACACAGGATGTACACGCTTGTGGACACAGGGTGTACACGCTTGTGGACAGGACAGTGAGAAACACCGAGTGAGTGGAAGAGGAGACAAAGCACTGTAGGAGGGGAGCTCAGAGGATTTTTAAAGCCACAAGAGTGGCACTCGAGGGGCCCGTGTGTCCCCAGAGTGCCAGTGGGGAGGACCCCATTAGGATGCTTTTCTCAAACCATGGTCATCATGTCCCCAGCCCCACCCCGTCTGGGGCTGGCCCTCGCTAGAGCACAGACACAGACGCGGAGCTTTGGCTTGGCAGGTGAAACTCTAATGGTTTCTAATGGAGGGAAAGGGTCAGGCCCACAGCGGCTGGAGGCCGGCCATGCAGCCAGCTGGGAGCTGCCAGTGACTGTTGGCCACGCTGATTCCCCAGTCCTGCTCGCCCTTAACTTTCCCTTGCGGGGTGCGGAAGGGCAGGACCCTCTGCTGTCCCCTCGCACCACAACCCGGAAGCAGGTACCCCAGGGCAGGATTTGTGTCATGGTTGACAGTTTCAAATATTTCAAGAGCTCACGTTTTACATTCACTCGGGTTTCAGATAAAGCCCTCAGTGGTCATTGTTTTAGCTACGTTACGGGTTTTCTCCATCCCTTCTTCTCCCACTCAGTGTCCTGCCGGGGTAATCTCATCTCCACTCACAGTTTTCACACCATGCATGTGCAGATAACCCCTCAGCCATGGTCTGCGGGTGTAGATAACCCCGGGGCCATATCTCCAGCCCTCACCACTTCTCCAGTTCAGGCTGGAACGGCTAAATCCCGTTTGCCCTGCCCTTCACGCCCGCTTCTCTTTCATCCCGCCCCCTCGTACCTTACAGCCCTAACACGGGGACACCTATAGCCCCAGCATCACCACAGACACGCACACGCCACCCTCCCGCCCCCCAGGACTCTGCCTGGCTGGACTCTGGCCGTTCGCGCTCCACTTCCTGAGATGACGGCTCGTCTCAGCTCCTCTCTGCCCTGCGCTCTCCCTCTGAGGTCCCAGGAGGGCGAGGGCTCCCTGAGGACGTCCGGGCCTTGCTCGCCTGTGCATTCTCCCATCCTGGGCCCTGCGGCTCTGTGGACTAGATGATAGAGGCCAGGAGCCGCCCCTTCACCTGTCTGATGCCTACGCATCCTCAGGCCCCACCTGGGCTCCGTGGAACTCTGCTTAAGTGCCTTAAGGGCACCATGGGTTAAAGTTGTGTTCTAAAACATTTTCTCCTGCCTCCTTGGAACTGTCACTGCATGCCGGGCTCTGGAGCAGGCATGGAGTGACACCTTGGGCACAGGCCAGCCCGAGAGCACTGGAGCCACCCTGTAGGCAGCCCATGGGTAGCCCCGAGTGCCACCCCCCGCCTCACCCCCCGGGAGGGACCGGTTGAGCGGGTGTACAGAGGCAGCCGAGCCTGGTTCTAAGCCGGGAGCCTGGGCGTTTTCCCGAGGGAGGCCCGTGGGAGGGCACAGTCCGCCCGGCTCCCACCAGCCAGGTGCAGAGCTCTCAGCTGCCGGGGCTGAAGGACATTCCCAGGGAGGTTGCTCCCCATCACCTCCAGGAGGCACCTAGCGGTGCACCTTCCTCAGCCCCGGTGTGCCTTCTCCGCCCACATCCCCACGTGATGCCCTTTCCACTGCGCCCACCGCTGGTTCTGGTCCCTGCTTCCCTTTCCCCTTCCGAGCGTCCCCGCCCCTCCTAGGCTTCAAGACCCGATGCACCTGACTTCCCCTCTGACCCCTTTGCGGACCTCCGTGACTCTCCGTGCTCTGTCTGTGCCGTGGCGACGTTTCCTGCAGGCATCTTGGTGCCATGGGTGCAGGATGGGAGGGTGCTAGTTAAACCCGGTTCTGCCGTAGCTGCTGTGTGCTTTGGCCACGTGCCTGCCTGCAGTGCCCTGAGCCTCAGTTTACCATCTTGGCGATGGGGTGGTTATATCTTGTTCGGAGGACTGTACGTGATAAAGCTGGTTGAGGCTTCTGCGTGCTGCCTGGCCAACAGCATCACGCCGAGAAGAGCAGCCTGCCCTCCTTCACCTAAGGCCTTAGGATGAATTACTCTGGATGGGCATGGGGGGGGATAGTTTTTACATTTTGTTTGTGTGTTTGTTGTGTGCGTGTGTGTGTGTGTGCTAATACAGATTAAAAGCTGTTTCCTGGTCTGTGTCATTGCCAGGACACGCGGTAGCGAATTTTCCCCTAGTTGTTTGTGAAGGTGGAGGTGACTGGACCTCCGGGACCTCCCCTGTCCCCGCGAGCACGGTGACCTGGGGGACAGCTTGGTTCTCAGCCTGAGTCACGGCAGCATCTCCTGGGAGTGGATGAAGCACAGATCGCCAGCCCAGCCCCCAAGTTCCTGGTTGAGCATGTCTGGGGGGGCCGGGGCCAAGGATGTGCCTTTCCAACCGGTTCCCGATGAATGGATGCTGCCGTGCGGGGACCGCATTTTGAGCCACTGCCCTGAGGAACATGAGAGAAAGAGGTGATAAATCTGGTTGAGTACTAACAGCCATCCTTCCCTTTGGAGGACCTGCCCTGGGACATGTTACAGGGAGCTAAATGTCAGCTTATTTTACAGTAGCCACGTTTTTCGATGACATTGTGAGATGTGGGTGCCTTCCTTCTGTAGCGTTTTTCAAAGCCTGCTTCCCAGCAGTTCAGCCCTGTAAAATACCCTGATAAAAAAGAGTTCTGTGGCCCCAATTCCCCCCCCCCTTTGTCTTCCTGTGGCCTCGGGGTTCCTGTGCGGCCCCTCCCAGGAGGCCGCTGGCAGGAAACCAGGTGGCCGATGTGTGACCTCAGGCTCCACATCCACGGATCACCCACCAGCCAGTGGGCCCCGCACAGGACAAGGCAGGCCCAGGAAATGACCTTCAGGCAGCACAACTCAGGGGCCACAGTCAGGACAGCATTTTTTTAAGTATTTTAAAAATATTTTTAAAAACTATGTGTTAAAGCTCCGAGTATTCTTTTACTGCTTCAAACAAACCAAGGGAAAAAGGATTTGATTTTCAGGCAACGAGGAAAATTGAACACATTATTAATTATGTGATATTTTAAAAAATGACTGTTAATTGTGTTGCGTGTGCTAAAATGGTATTATTTCGTTCTGTCAAAAGTCCTTATCTGTTAGAGATTCCTGCGCAAATGTTTATGGATGGAATGATGTGACGTTAGGAATTTGCTTTAAAAACCACCAACAAAACAAAGTAGAGGTGGGAGGAACAGATGAAAGAGGAATGTCAGTATGTTAGTTGTTGGAGCTAAGTGCCAGCATATACTACGCTTTCTACTCTTGTTTGTGTTTGCAAATTTTAAATAAAAAGTTAAAATTTAAAAGAAAAATTTTAAGAGTCCCATAGTCGGAGGAGTCTCGCCACCATCTCTGGTGGTCCCCTCTTGGGAATTCCCAGCACACCTGAGCCTATGACCTAGCTGGGGAGGCCCAGCCGCAGAGAAAACCAGAAACCCCGTGAACCCAGCGTTTGCCAAACCCGTCTGCGGCCCTCCGCAAAGTGCAGTGGGCAGTGTACAGTGAGGTGGGATAGGAAACCTTCTCTGACGGTGGAATGTCTTTAGCATTTGACCTGTTGAGCTCATTCCTCTCTGGGGCCCGTTCTGTTTGGCTCTGGTACCCTCGGCAATAGCTACGCTGCCTCAAGTAGACTGATGTGGGATCATGTGGAATTAATTGGACTTTCATTTGTTATTTGCCATCCCAAGTAATTTGCCTGACTCTTTATAGGAATGTGTGTATATATTCTGAATAGCAAACTTAACAGCTCTTGTAAAGTATAACCTCATGCAGTAGAACTTTACCAATTCGTGTTAATTGTCCTCAATAACAGTGTGATGTACTTTTTGGAATTCCAAGTTAGAAAATATAAAGAAATGTGGTATTGTTGCTTTTGTGATCCTGCTGTAACTCAGACTTGTCTAATTAGAGTGTTGCCAGTAAAATTCCTCACAGAGGAGATGTGATTTCATGCATAAGTAAGAATTCTTTGTAATAAACATATCAACTATTTGTGTCTACAGATAATACACAAATAATATTTTCACCGTAGGGTTTTGGGGTTTCTTCCCCAAACCTTATTTTCTTGAGGGGTTTTAATATTCTTCCTATTCTTCTGTTTATGTTGCCTACTTGTCCAACCTTTCTCCTAAGGGATATAAACTTCAAATTAGTGAAATCTGACTAAATAAGGTTTTACTCTAATGGAAAAATCATTCACCTGATAACACACTCAAGCCGCCCGCCAGTGCCTTGCCATCTGGTCCAAGGACGTTGTGTCCTCATCAGAGCCTTAGCTGTTAGTCTGCACATCCGTTCCTGTAATCGCCCTGTGGTGCAGGAGTTTACCTGCGAAAGCCTACAGTAACTTTCATGCATTGTTATAATTATGGAGAAAAATGGAGGCTCAGGAAAGTTTATCATTTCATGCGTTTCCTCAGAGTAGACTGTAGGCTGTGGTCCATTGGTAGATCCTGAGGTCCGTTCAGCTGGAGACAGACCAGCATTTTTTTTTTCTTGAATGGAATAAGATCAAGCAGAAAATATGAGAGTGCATCCCAGGCTGTAAGAGTCAGAATTGCTTGTTTTAGGTGTGTCCGTGTGCGCACACTGGGTCACAAGTGTTAATGACCCAAGTTTTTATTGTGGGTCATGATCAAAGCCATCTGATAGAAAATAGTTAAAGCAGTTCCAGACTAGAGAAGAATTAATAACTGAAGATTAAACTTTTTCTCCTTAAAGTTATAATTGGGTCGTATGTGCCCCCAAGTCATTTCCGTGCTCTGGCAGCCTACGCCCTCTAGGAGCTGCCTGCTAAATGGAGTTGCAGCGAAGCGCAAGTTTGTATCACCGGTGGGACTCCTTTGCGTTGTTGAAGGATGATTCAGCTCCTTGGGGTGTCGTCCAGCTCTTGGCGCTGACTAAGAGTTGGAGCCCCTCGGAAGAAGTGATGACACCACGGTGAGGCACCAAACTGGTGTGATCACGGAGAATTAAAGCGAGAACGGGGCTGTTAGCGGCCCTGGTGCCACCAGCGTCCCCGACCCCTTGATCAGTGCCGGGTGCTACGTTGTGAACTACTGTGAATATGAAACTTTATTCAGGGATAACCAGCGTCCTGCGGTTGAGAGAATATGGGAACCGCCCCTGGTCCTTCCTCCCCGGTCCCCCGCCCCACCGCGGGGCGGGCGCTTGTCTGTTTCAGAGCCTCCGCTGGACAGAAGTCATCCGTGCGCAGCACCGCTCACCTTCAGAGCGCAGCTGAAACCTCACGGGCCCTGCAAACCAAATCCCCCGCTGTATGCGCTCCCATCACGCCTTGGCTTCTCCGTAACCGCCCTTTGCCGAAATATACGCCCTCGATTAATTTCTCATTACTCATTTTACCGGCCTCAGACGCGTGCAGCCTGGCCGACTGCCTCAGAGGCAGATCACCGGCTTCCCTTGAGAGCCGCTCCCCTCTGACTTCTCCGTGTGGGCTTTGGAACTAGCTGTCCACCTTGTGTCTCACAGTCGTGGGAATCCAGATCCAGAAAGGAGAACTCACTCGCCCGAGGTTAGGGGGAGACAGGGGTGGTTTGCATTGTTCCCGAAGCAGGAACAGAATAGTCCACGTGCACCGGGCATGCTGACCTCTGAGCAGTCAGAGCCTTACCTGCTTTCTCCACGGCCATTCTCTGACCTACAGTGTAGGCTTACATAAACCTGTCTGACGACCTAAGTGTAATTTAATGTATTAAATTTGGATAAGCATTTTCTGACCCCAGGTACTGTTTTGAAGTTAGGAAAAAGTGCGTCCTTGATCACATCCCGTGATAATTTTTCTCTCAGAAACTGTTGCAAGAAATTCCTCCTATTAAAATGTTTCTCAGCTGCCTGGTCATTGATTAGTAAAGTGAGTTAGTCTTAACTAGTCTGGCTGTCACTGTCTGATTTTCTTATAAAATAAGGGACATTTGGGTAAATTCACAAAATTGTGCCGCAGCTACAGAAGACCTTAAAGTATTTTGAGGTTGGGACTTTGAAAAGCACTGGCTACCGTTAGGGACCCAGGCTTGTGGGTTTGGATCCTGGCTCCTCCTCTTACTAGCTGTGCAGCCTTGGGCAGCTTACTAAACCTCTCTGTGCCTCAGTGTCCTCATCTGTAAGTAAGTTGTGGTCGATGACAGATCTTACCTGATCAGGCCCTTGTGAAGATTACATGAGTCAATGCATCTCCAGCACCTGGATTAGTTCCTGGCACAGAGCAAGAGAAATATTAGCTCTCATTAGCAGTATGTCCGTAACGGACTCTTTACCTCCATCATTTTACAGTCAAAATCCTAACGAGCTGGAAGCAACCCTCACACTCTGAGTGGGTCACTCTGGTTGTTCTTGAACACCGAAGCCCCAGGGTGCTCAGGAGGCCACCTGCCTCTCAGGTTTGGGGGCATCTTTTCAGTGTCGCACTGTTTGAGACAAGTGCCGATGCGGAGTGGAGCTCAGATTTCCCCGTCCAGAGTTTGGAGATCACTGTGGTTTTCTCATCCCACCTAATAACACACGTTTGAAAAGTGCTTTGTTTCTAGGGATCTCACATGATTTCGAGGGCGATTTTACTATTACCCAAAGGAAGGCAAAATTCTTATTGCCCAAACGAATGTCACTTTGTTATGGCCCCAGGAGCAAATGTTCCACCAACGATACTTGGTCCAGCTTTCCCACCTGACCGCATAATTTCTAGAATTTCCCAACATGTGGATGTATCGAATAAACTCCAAAGGAGAAATCAAAGCTCAAAGGTATGACTTCACTTTTAAATCTGCTGCTGTCCCCTCGTCACCTTGCTCAGGAAAGGGTATACTGGCATGGAAAGGAAGACCGGAGGAGGGCAGAGTCCTAGACCGAAGACGGTTTCCCCTTTCTCCATTAAACATGCCCATGGTCCACCAGGTTTTGCACGGACGGCATGTGCCGGTGAGGGCATTCAGCCCTCGGTGGGGGCGCTTTGTTTCACCACAAGTGACAAGGTGCCCCAGCGTCTGTGAGCCACATTCACAGCCTTGCTCACCGTCAGCAGTGGAGCGGGCCAGGCTTGTCCATCCAGCGACCCCAGCAGCACGTGACTGGAGGTAACTGGCCACGGGGAGGAAACGGAGGAGGATGGAAAAATGGATGCCCTAGACTTGGGTCTCCAGGTAGATCGCTGTAGTTTCTCTTCCAGCCTTGGAGGTAAAAGACTTTCCGAGTGGATCAGCCACTTTCAGCTCTACGCACAGTCAGGGACACAACTGAAGCTGCCTTCAATCAGAGTCTGCGCGTGTCAGTGCCGACAGGAGTTCTGCCCCAGAGGGTTCCACGTTCAGATGCATTTAGGAAACATGGGTTAAATGAAGTCTACCTGGTTTCCTTATGACGTCTCAGGGCCCTCATGTGCCAGGGGCATTTAGATCTCTGAGAGGAGGAGACAGCAGTGTTTCCAAAAATTAGTCGAGCAAGGTTACTCAGATCACGCCGCAGGACTGGAGTTGGTTGGCACGTATTTGGGGCCACAGTCCTGAGGGCTGTGCACGTGACCGGTACAAGGGGGACAGTTTGCCAGAGAATCCGAGGACCCAGGTTCTTGTCGGGGCTCCACTCCCTCCCAGCCCAGTGACCACAGGTGACATGGCCTCCTCTGTCACAGAGGAGGAATAGATGAGGAAGTGGCTTCCTCATCTGTGTAAAAGGAGGCCGAGCTCCCTGTGTGCCAGCCGCCCTGCACACCTCACAGTGAGGTGGCTGGAACGTGGGAAGCGGGCTCTGAGATCAGCTGCAAGTGTGAGACAGGGTTATGAGTACAAGTTCTCTGAACCCAGAAAAGGCTGAGGCAGGCTGCCAATTTGGGAGGAATTCCCTGGTCGCAGTCGTTTTATCCTGCCTTGCCAAAGGTTTTGCTTAAATGCATGAATCAAATTTTACTCTCTATAGATAAATGTGCAGAACTGACCGCAGCTTCTCTGTGTAATCCCAGACTAATGCCAATGATTCTTTTTACCCCTTGACAGCTATACTGTCTTCTTCATTCCAAATCCATTTCTCTTCCTCGGTGGTGGAGGGAGTGATAGCTAGAGCCTCGTAGGAGGTAGTAGCAGAAAGTGCCCCAGTGTCCCCAGGGCAAGCAAAATGCACAGTCCCGAGGGTTTGGAAAACTGCAAAGGTTTTCGTATCTTCACACTAAAACTCATGTGGTGGCAGAAACTGAACCGATGTGCAGCTATTTATACTCTGTATTTATCCTACTCAGTGTAATCTCTATACGTTTTGCTGTAGAAAATAGTAATGGTTTTGACTGTGGGGTGCTGCCCCGGACCCCTTCAGGAATATTCATTATATGTGATTTATGCAACGTGGTGCCTTTATAATATTTGAAAAAAATATGAATTCTGAAACCTATCTGGCTCCAAGGATTTGGGGTACGAGATCAGGGGCCATAATGGAAACTGAGGTGCAAAGGCACACGTGGAGATGAATATCATCCACGTGGGCTCCAGGGTTTGGCTCCAAGGATTTGGGGTACGAGATCAGGGGCCATAATGGAAACTGAGGCGCAAAGGCACACGTGGAGATGAATATCATCCTCGTGGGCTCCGGGGTTGGCAGAGCAGGCTGCCCTGTTACTGGGCTCAGGCGAGAGGTTGCCGCACTCTTGTGGCTGCTCTTCACCGTCACGCACCTGGGCACCTGGCGAGGAGAAGCCTCATCAGTGCTTTGGAAGCCCCTCCCTCTCTCCTTCCTCCCTGCCTTCCTCTGAAAGCCACAGAAGGGGAGGCGCATCACACCGAAGGCCCCTGCTCTCTGCTCCACCGGGGATGCTTTGGGAGACCAGCCAAGGAGAAGGCTCCCGGGTACCCCCGCACCCGGGCGGCCAGGTAAAGAAGCAGTTAACATGCACCCCAGGTGCTAGCTACCGCCAAAAGCCAGCAGTACTTTATGAACCTTGGAAATCTTGTTGTACCAGTCCGTTCTGAATTATCAAATTAACACTGCCTATTTATAGCAACTTCTTAATAGTTTAATGATTTACTCATCCCTTATGGGTCCTTTGGTATATTTGTTGTAGTTGTTAGAGAAAAGAGTCCTTTTAGAGCTACTTTACGGGGTGACTCCCTTGATGATGCTTCCAAAATTCTAAAATAGAATCCCACTCAACTCTTCCTGACACACATATTGAGAATCCAGCTGAAGAGGCAAAGCGAGCTTAAAAACTGTCCATGTTGAGGGTCAGAATAGCAGCTGCCCATTTTTATCGTCTCCAAGCTCTGGAGAAAATGCCTTGGATATTCTGGTCCCTCTTGCATTAAGTGAAGTCAAACTTTATAAAAAAGACTCCAGTTTCTTTATAAGGTTGGCTGCCTTTAAACCTGGGCCTTAGTCTGGTCACCTGTATTTTTTGAGACTTTAGGGAAATATGGCAAGAGTCCTGCAGAGAAACGCAGCCCTTGTTGGCATCTGCCAGGAATTGCCATATAGAAAGTTAATGGATTTTTCTCCTGTTAAATTTAATTCAGACTCTTGAAAGTGGTCTCAATAAGGCACTCCCCCTTCTCTCTCTTCCATCTGCCCCTGGCTATCTGTTCTTATCATCAAAGACTCATGGTTCCATCAGCACTCTCTCGGTTTGACTTGAGATGATTTGAAAACGTACCTCTTAGCCTGAGCCCTCTCTTAATAGGGAGAGAGACTCTTTACTATTCTTCAAGATCATTCTGGCAAAAGCTGGAGGAAGAGCCCATTAACTTGGGAACTCCAGGTTATGCCCCCATCGCCAGCGGATCTGGCCCAGCCAGACTGGTAGGTAACAAAAAAAAATGCACATTTTGAATCGCTCCTTTGCAAGCCTTTGAGGCTCTGGTGCAAGAGGAGTTTCATGCATTCCTAAAACATGAGCCACAAACAGCCCCCAGGGAGTCACCCTGGTTAATTCACTCCCTGCAGCTGCTACAGGACATGCCGCTCATTTGGTGCTGACGGCACACGTTGAGCCTCTGTGTGCACCAAGCACTATGTCAGGTGCTGGGGACACAATAAATTGAACCGTTGACCTTGACCTTGAAGCAGTGTTAGACGTGCAAGAGCCTCCACTACATTGTGACACGTGGGAAGTCCTCGTGGGAACACAGCTGGGCAAGGGTCAGTTCAGGGAAAGCAATGGAAAGATAACACGTGAGCTGCCTTTGAAGCCGGCTCAGGTTTTCAGATCATACAGGCAAGAGTTCCAGCATTTCTAACACGCATGATGAAACTCCTAAGAGCCCCAGTAATGTTGAGGATCTTTCTAGAATTCTGTGTCTCGGCTTGGAGCGGCTGTGCAACGTGTTTAGACTGGTATGTTTTGGGGAGTGAAAGGAGGCGCGATGAGTAATGACACCGTGACCGAGGCCTAAAGCCGGACTGTCCCAGAGACAGGGACACCTGGGCCAATTCCGTCTTACCTCTGTCGGTCAGGGAAGAGGCAGGAGGGGGTTGGCTGCTTTTTTTTTTTCTTCCAGAAAAGGATAAGAAGACAAATACAATGCCATCTGCCCTTAGGATCGTTTTTGAAGACTGCGATGCAGAAAATGTTCGTACTTTTGTCACCGATAATTGTTTTAGGATCTCACAGCCCTGTTACTGAACCATGAAGATGCTGCTTTTTTCTCTATATTCAAAGCAGCACCTTTTTGAAGCAAATGCTGAGGAAAAGCAACACATGGTATCTTGAGCTTCAGAATTCCTCTTTGGGGTTCTCTGAAGAGGATAGAAGTTACTTCTTTTAAAACAGTGTTTCAAGTTAGCACTCCCATTCCATCCTCACCTGCCCGCCTGAAAGAAGCAGCACAGATAGACGCAGGTGATTTTCATCCGGGAAAGCCTCCGGGCCAGTCTCGGGCAGGCACGCACTGCCCAGCACACTCCGCGCTCCACACCTTTCCAGGTTGTCTCTTGGGTGTTACCGTTCCTTAGGGTCCTCCCCTCTGGTTTCCAAGGTGACAGCTCCACCATCGGATGTATTAACCGAGGCTGTGCAAACCCAGGTGACTTATACCCTCTACTCCGGAGACCGCGTGGCCCAGATTCCCTGGAAGAGCTCTCGTTTCCAATACCATCTTCCATTGTCCACATAAGGGCTTCTGCTTGTCAGGCAGTGTGTTCTAGTTTGCGATAACAAAATGCAAAACAGTGGGGTTCTATTACCTGTGGCACGTGACCCAGAGAAACCCAGAGGAAGCAGGGCCCTGGGTCCACTTGCACGTAGTCTGTCTTGAGCCCCGGTCCATGCTGAGGAGCTCAGAGCCTGGCGCAGTTAGGCTGTGCTGGTGCCGCTGGGTCTCCAGTACCCAGCCCCGTGGCTGCACCGGCAGCTGCTCAGTGTTTATTGAACGCATGGGCCCAGGCACAGGTGGTGGCGAACAGACTCACATTCATGGACCCGCCGTGCCTTGGGCATCCGTGCTTCCTGGATCCCAGCAGTGCCAGGTTGCGCTCCCAGCCGGAACCTGCTCTCCTTACCCTAATAAAACTCCCCTTCTTGCAGGGCCAGTGGGTGTTAAAAAGGAGTAAAGTGAAAAAGGCCCCCAGCTCTTCCTCTCCCCCAGCCTTAGTTTGCATCTCAAATCCTTTACCTTTGTGGCAGTGATCCATCGCTGTCCTTGACCGAGGGCGTCCTTAGGCGCCTCTGAAATGTGGCCCTGCTGTTCTCACGCTTTCCATCACTCCCTCGGAATAGGTGGGCCTTCGGTGTGGATTTACTTGCCTAACAATGATGGAAGGCGGGCTGTGGGGTAGGGTGTGTTCATGCCTGCCATCTCAATGTAACATATAGGTTCTCCTTTGATCTCTTAAACACTGAGTTTACATTGAGCCCTAGTACCTGTAGGAGCTCATCATGACCGACCTACTAAGAGTCAGCCCAGGGTGCCTCATCCCAGCTGCCCTCGTTGTGGCCATGGGACCGACTCTCCAGGTGTGACTGGGCTTGCTAGGAAACTCCAGATGATGGCTTGCTCGGTTCTTCCCCCAAAGCCCTGGCACAATCCACGCTGTGGTCCCCGAGTGTTGCCTCGGGTTTCAGGTTGGCGCTGTCCTCCAGACACAAGGATGTGCTTCTCTGCTCTAATTTTTACAAGAACGATGACCATCCTCCAGTCCTCCCTCCCCACTGCAACGTGGGGATAAATCTGCTTTTGTTTACACGCTAACCTCACGGCAGCTCTCTCCTGGAGTCACGCCTTGCATGCAGCGTGCCTAACGCATGGAGCTCCCCTGATCTTCCCCAAACCCCGTGAGATCCAGGGGTAACTAGCCCCTCCCCTCAGATGAGGAAGCTGAGGCTCAGGTGCCCCTGGCCACCTGGCCGTCAGTGAGAATGTTTTCCGTCTGCCGGCCCTTCTCTCCCAGCCCCATGCATCCGCCTTGATTGTTAATGCTTCCCTGGTGGCGAAGGCAAGTTATCAGGCTGCCCCCAAGGAAAGCAAAGGGCCCTAAGGGAGGAGACACCCAAAGGGGACCTTTGGAAGGGAGGGTGGTGACGAGAGACTTGGGGTGGGGCGCAGGGCAGCACGCCTGCTTCTGCCCTGCGTTCTCCACTTGGAATCCTTATTGCCAAGTTCGGAGAGAGTCTCTGCTTCCCCACACGTGCTCAGGAGCAGCCCTGGAGAATTCGCATCCCCCTCGGAGGGAGGGTCGGCCCGTGGAAGTTCTTCCTGTCGGTAAGGACAAGCTTGGTTTTCTTGTGGTTGTCATGGAGACTGGCCACACTGAGATAAGGAAAACCCATTTCTGGAAAATCACGACGACCTGTTTTCCAGTTTAGCGTCTGGTAAACCTCACGGGTGTGCCGCGTCGGTCTCCTGATGACATTGGAGGGGCCTCTAGGACCAGCTCTCTGAGGACTTCCGTCTTCACCTGGCCCCTAACTCAGAGCCCTGCCGTGCAGCAGGAAGAGGAGGACCGCAGGGAGAGGAGGGGCAGGTCCTGCAGATACTACACAGGCAGGAGGCGGGAGGCAGGCCTGATGTAGTGTAAGCGCTTCCTAATTCTGAGGCGTGTTTGGTACTCAGTGTGCACACGTATGTATATTTCTGTTGAGTGGAGAAATAAATGACACTGATGAATCAACAAATAACCCAACAAATGAAACTGATGGATCAAAAAGAAACCTTAGGGCCCTGAACAGTGATTTCCCAGGCGGGAACCTGGGCAGGGGAGGGGATCAGAGCTTCCCGGACTATTCACTATCCGGCAGAGAAGGAAGACCAGTCAGCGCCCCGCGTGCGCGCCCCACAAATTTAGTGACCTTGACAAGGTCTGTCCGGCTGCGCTCTGGGCTGTTAGAATATTCTCGAGTGCTTGCTCTAAACACGTGGGCGAGGGTGGGAGCTACTGGATTGAATGGAAGTTGTCCTAACTCACTAGCTGGCTTTTTTTAAAGTAAGCAGAATTGGCGGTGGGTTTACTTTTCTGCGTACCTGCTCTTTTTCTGTTAGTTGTGGATAAAGGCATGAGGGCGTGGTATGATCTGAAGAGGGTCCACAGAGGCAGTGTTTTAATCAGGCCGCAGCTGAATGTGCAAAGCCGGAGACCACTGAGGACCGCAGCTTATCACTTATCAGGTGCACCCGGATGCCCAGGGAGGGAGTGATGGCCACCAGCAGCTTACCAAATCCCTCCGCGCCGTGAGTTTGGAGGGTGGATTAAGGATGTAACTGCTGGTGAATCCAGCAGCCGAGAAATCCAAATGCTCTTGTCCATCATTCCAGGTACTTGCCTTTAACCTGAGCCGTGTTTGGTCCTCCCAGGCCATGTCTTGACTTTTGCAAGAGGCGCCACGGCCAAGAGAGGCCTGCCTGCCTGGCAGTCTCCTGAGAGCAAGTTAATCTGGGTCTCCTCTTTACTTGCTAGGGTCTCCCAGAGCCAGCCTAGTGAGAGCTGGTCCCACGTAAAGCCAGCCCCCTGCACCTCCCAAGATGGGAGTAGACCCAGACCAGATGAGTGTTTTGGTGTCTGTATTTTATTTAATATCAGCGTGTACTTCTTTCTAATAGGAATTCTATTAAGTCATCTTACTGTTACACATCTTACTTACACGATCATTTTCCTTTTTAAAGCCATAATAGCTGTCCTCTAGAAAATACATACTTAGTACTTTAAACCATGGATACCGTCCTCCCCCAAATCGTACCATTATAAAACATGACCTTGACCCTGAAGACAGCCGACAAGATCTGATTTTAAGCTATAGACAATAAATACCCTGATTTTTAGCACCTGTCTAGTCAGCATTAACTATTCACTGGTACTTCCCTATATTGGAATTCAGAAGAATGACACTGAAACAGATGTATTCAGAATCAAAGATGGGATGGTTTTAAGTGTAAGTGCTACTTACTGAAATGACGTATCATTAGAACGTTTAATACATATGTATGATAGTTACACAGATTATCTGATAGTTACACAAAGTATTCTCCGGTTATGCCCAGAGCATGCCCCTGTTGTAATGAGCTGATTTTGCCAGTGGAGGCAGTATGCTAGTCTAAGCACAGTTTATCTACATTATTTCGTTTGAACTCACAACTGTTCCATAAAATAGGGATTGTTCCCATTTCACAGATGGACATTGAGGCCCAAGGAGGCTACTCATCTGAAGTAAGATTTGAACCGGGAGCCATCTGTCTCCAAAGCCCAGTCCTCAGACGCTGCATTTCACAGCTTTCCTCTGTGATGCTGAGTCCCCTCTGAGCTCTGTAGAGACAGGGGCAGCATGCGGTGAATTTCCAAACAGATGCTCAGCTCACCCCCACACTGTCGGGAGGCCTGGCCGGGTTTCTCTCATCAGATATGGTGACCACTCTGTACTGTGATGAATGCAGACACACATACTGGTCCAGAAAGGCCCCCCTGTATGAAATCCATAAGATGCAAGCTAACGATTAGAATCATGACTGTATTTATCTTATCTTCTTTGCATCCGGCACAAGAGAGAGAATAAGGTAAGAGCAGAGGGAAGACAGAGGAGGGAAAGCCATAGGTCACACGATGAGACGGTCTTGTGTGTAAAGGGCATTGGTACGAAGCTTAGAGTGGCTTTCTGGAAATACGTGTCTAGAGGGAAGATGGGGCTTCCCGGGCCCTGGTGAGGTAGCTGTCCCTGTACCTTGTGTGTCTGTGGGACACATCATTTACACGTAGGCCATCCTCGCCCTACATACTCAGTGCTTGGGGTGGCAGCCTTCTCGAAACAAGCAGGTGGTGAGGTGTTGGCATCTGGATCGACAATCAGCCAAGCATCTGTGGGTGGAGTGTCATCTGGAGAGCAGTCTTTTTAGAATCCCAAAGAAGAGCATCCTCCCACCTGGAGACGGGACCCCACACGTCTCTAGGACAGACTCAGAGGCACAGGCTGGGTTGCGCTTTCTCCCAGAGTCATGGCATCCTGGGGTCAGCAGGCCTGAGTCAGGGAACTAGAGGCACCACAGCCGGTGCTGAACCTTAGCCTTCTCATTGAAACAAAGATGTAAACACGAGCTCAGACATTGTCCCCAGAGGAGCACCTTTGCTCATGCCCTTTGAAAAGATATGACAAACTCTGCATGCCAAATCCTACAAGGAATGGGGTTCCTGATTATTTTCTCTAGATTTAGAATTCTGCCTAAAGCCCTTGAGTCGTGTTTCATTTCCCTTTAGCGAGACTCCCTGGACAATGCCCTAACCCTTAGGGAGAAGGGAACACGCTTGTCCTAAGGTGCCAGTAGCCCCTGCCCACCGCGGACCCCCAGCTCCCTGTTACCCTGGGCCTGGCTGAGCTGGCCGAAGCCTTGCTGGCCCAAGAGCCGCCAGCTAAGAGGACCAGCAGTGCCATCTTGTGGGAGTTCTCGAAGCTCCTAAAATCAGGCGGAAGGCGGGAGACAACCTTGACTGTCACGCTTTGAAGAATGACACACGAAGAGATATATGGGTTCAGTCAAGTGAGATGGTCCCCTCTGGTCACCAGCCATGCTAATTATTATTTTGGTGTCCAGAAAATTAATAACCCAAATAAATGAACACCAAGGCAGAAAGATATTTCAAGAACTACAGTGGCTAGGAAGGATTTTGTTTTCCTTCTGTTTACTAGGAAATGTATTTAAAATCACCCCTGGCGGGAATATATTTTTCCGTAAACTCTATGAAAAACACAAAGCCATAGGTATTAAAGTCCAAATATAGCCGCGGAATCTGCTTCTAGATCACCTCAAGGCTCTGTCCTTTCATGAGGAGGGTCACCAAGGAGATGCCTTTTCCCAGGAATCTGTCATGGGAGCAGGACCCAAACCAGCCCACCTCCATCACTAGGAGAAGAGGGGCCTTAGACCCCATTCGCTCTGCTGACAGCAGCAGATTAAACTGTGCCCCTTCCTTCTCACTGTGCTGGGGCATCACGTCCTTCCCATTACACGTGCGTGTGCACAGTCACACACACACACGGATCTCAGCCTGAACTCCGCCTTCTCAGGCTCCGCCCAGACTCCCCTCTACGAAGTACCTCCCCCGCCCCGCCCCCAGTGTGTTAGCTGCTCGTCAGAAAATGAAATTGAAACCCTGACGCAGCTTTCTGGGCTTGAGTGTTCATGAGAACGGCGCTCCCTGACTCACCAGGTGGCTTTGACTTTTAGGGAGATTCTCAGGGGAAAATCCCTTTCTCATGTGCTTTCTCACCGGGAAGGGAGGGAGTGTCACGTGACGACCGCTCCCGGGTCCTGATGTAGCCTGGATGGCGCGGCGCTCCCACCACCGCTGCCGGTGTCCCCGCCAGCTTCGTTCCGTGCTTGCTTCCTGTGCTGAGAGCAGGAGCTGTGGGTGGAGGGGGAATTAGTGATCTGGATGGAGCCTCTCGCCGCAGGGCAGCGGCCTCGCTGTGAGCTCAAGTGGCCTCATCACGTTCAGGCTTTCTTCCTGTCTTCAGTGGGCTGGGAAACTAACCAAGCCCAAGCCGTTCCCATCAGGTCAAAATAGGACTCAAATAGATCGAGGGCCCGGAGAGTTTTTCTTCAAGTCCATGGTTTGGTGGCATCTGTTTTGTGTATCCCAGACCCTCCTTTTGCTTACTTGGGAGCTTTTCTGTCCCAGATAAGCAGGGTTATTCTGCATGGCTAGGGGATCTGAAGATGAGGCAGAGCTGATCCAGTTGTGAATCAGCAGTGGAGGCATAAGGAGGGGCTGGAGATGTGTCATCCTCATCCCAACACCTGCCATTTGCTGAGTGCTTGCAGTGTGCCTAGGAGCATGTGTACATAGAGTCACCTGGCGAGGGAGGGTCCACTGCCTCCCGTTTTACAGATGAGGAAACTGAGCCTCAGAAGTTCACATGCCAACCTACCAGCCAATCATTGGCAGAGCCAGGATGGTCTGACATCAGAACCCACACTCAGCTGGCGTCCACCTGCCACCTTTCCTCTGGGCCTCCTTCTTAGACTGTGTTGACTGCATCTTGACTTGATGGATAGTTTGAAACCTTCACTGGGCTTTGTTCCTGAAGCTCGGGAGCTGAGATGTGGGTGACGGTGGGACCCGTGACCCAACAAAGAACACAAAGCTGAGAGCTCCAGACCCGCGTCCTCCAGGCTCTGTCTCTGGGACCACGAACAAGGTTCAGCCTCTTCCAGCCACCCATAAAATTGGGATAACACCAGCTGAAGAGAATCAGTTGCGTTAATAATTTATGTGGAAGCACTCTGTACCCTAGTTAAGTGCTACAGACATAAATGATAGTTTTCAAGAAAAAAAATCCATTATCAAGTCAGAAAGTAAATGCTTAGGCAGATTTGAATACCTTGTACCGTCTGGTTGAATAAGGGATATTCTGATTGCATTTAGATTACTTACTTAAAAAATCTGCATCTCTAAATCATGTATAGAAGCCAGAACCTAAAAATAGAGGCTGCTCCATGACCCAATTCTCAGCCCTAAAATGAGGGCATCAGGCTAATGCCCTGGGCTGCCCTTGTTCCAAGTCTGGCTTGGAGCACTTATCTACTGTGCAACTGTCTGGCAAGTTACTGAATCTCTCTGATTTACTGTTCCCTCATCTGTAAAATGCAGATAATAGTTTCTACTTTGTCGGGTTGAAAGGTTAGATATCACAATTCTGTGTAAAGCCCTTAACTCAGTGCCTGGCCCATGATAAGTGATCAATAAGTAGGAGCTGTTACCATCTAATATTCCCATCCTGCAGAGAAAATAGAGAACAAACAACTCATTAAAAACTATGTGTCCCCATCTCCTGTAAACAATGCCCGCTGATTCTTTCAGAGCGTATTTACATGAAGAGGAGAAAGCATTTGCAGAGGACGACTTGGTGGACTGCCTTGAACCCAGATCAAAACTGCCAACATGAAAAGGATTCTGTGAAATAGAACTCTTGGCAATGCCTTTGCTGCCCTTTTGACTACTTGCAATGGGATTAGTGACTTGCCTGGGTTCTCGGTCTTACTGATTACTCTGTGTGTGTTTGTGTGTGTGTGTGTGTGTGTGTGTGTGCACGTCCCCATCCCAAAACACTCCTGCATGGCAACTCAGCGACCCCAGTCCTTGTCAGGAAGGCGTAGGCTGACCAGCCAAGCGGGAATCCTACCCACACCCGACCGCCCCACTTCATGGAAGCCTATGTTTAGATGAAAAAGGGGCCCTGCACTTTTCTGAGGGTGGAATCCCCCCTTAAAAAGGATTTCTAAGGGCTTAACCCCCGGGGGTCCCAGGAGAGAAGGGAAATGGCTCCGTATCACCAGCTGGGAAAGCGGGCCAGTGTAGCGGAGCGGGCACTAGTCACTCCGACCACGTTACCTATCACCAGCGATCCAGGGAAGACGGGCAGCATTTTGATTCTCGTCGGGGCGCCCAGGATCGCTTCCCCAGGCTGAACTCTCCGTAGCCCCCGAGAAGGGTAGCATCCGTGTGCCTGGACCAGGCGCACGGGTGTCCTGCAGAAGGCTGGGCTGCCAGAGGAGCTTATCTGCAGTGTCCACTGCAGTCTCGGGCAAGACCCTAGAAGCCGCAGCGGAACGGAGGCGGGGAGGGGCCTGAGGCTGTGAAGGAATTTGCAGTCGTGCCCGTGAGTCTGGGAAAGAGCCCTGCTAACCTTCCTCAAACATGCAGGGCCTGTCCCACGGAGGAGGTCGTGGACTTGGGTTGGGGCCACTGGGCCAAGGGCAGGGAGCCAGAGACCGCGTCGCCATGAGGCCACCCAGAGGGCCACGAGCTCCTCGTCTGCAGAGGCACGAAGGCCTCGGCTGTGGCCGCGCTCCACATGGGTGGGAAGCTGGACGAGGTCACCATTAGGCCCCCGTCCAGCCCCAGCTCACCAGCCAGTGGATTCACACCTCTCAGGGCTGGACAGAAAACGTCCACATGGCCCGGGGCCTGCGCTGACAGCCCAGGTTGTGAAGTCTTAGGACAGAAAAAAGAAGGTGATCTCAATTATTTTTCTACGTGGTGTTTTGGGTATGAGTGAAATAAAATATATTGAAATTTATTTCCATATTCGCTGTTTTAGAGTTCAGCAGAGTTTTTAAGATATGAACTCAGTTTTCTCAGCCCTGGGGACTTTCATTTCAAGATGAGACCGTGAAAACACAGTCCTGAAGTCGTCTGCTTTCCACAGGGTCATGCATTCACTAAGCATTTCTGGCATTTTGTCCTGCCTTCTGCCTTTTCTGAGAATGTCAATAAGGCATAAACCTTATTCATCAAGGAAATTTATAAAATAAAGAATAGGAAACTTTTGTTAAGGACAAACGACCCTGTTAAGAATTTGACGTGGTCCTTGACAGGTGAATACTGGAAACCTACGTGCATCAAACATTTGGCGTCTGCACAGGCCAGGTGTGGTGAAGTTGCAGTTTCTGTTGATGTGTAGGAGGGTTACCGGCACTCTAATCCCCGCTAATTTCATCAGGTTCGCAGTTTCTTTAAATTTAAATAAATATGGTTTTCAAAAACTGGAAAGGCCTGAGGATGTGGGGAGGACAGGAATGATATTTTTCACTGTCTCTGTTTCCTGGGAGAAAGTACTGTTGCTTCTTCAAAACAAGATCTGTCAGAATGATTTTCATCAGATTAAATAAATCCTCAAAGCCGCTATCACAGTTTATAGAATCTTGGAAATGTAGGTTACGCTTCACGTGGAACCCTAATGGAATTTAAAATCTGTGTGTTTTTGCAAACACAGCTTCGAGAGCAGACACTTTACTGGGGTTTGTGAATTTAAGCTACCATGTCTCAAAGAGTTTAGGAAGTGTTTTTACTACATAAATGTAATAGACAATCGTTTACCAATTTGAGATGCTATTAATTGTAGATGGAAAAGGCATTGAGCTTGGGGCTCTTTGGCCAAGCCTGATGAAAAGCAGCATTGCACAGTCTCTGACCAAGAGCTGTGTGAAAACGGATTCCACTCTTAAGTATGACACGAGAGGCCAGCCTTCTGTCATCTTTTCACAGGCAGCTGCCATATGTCCTTATGGTCAATTATGGCCTTTTCAGTTTTTTAGAGGAGAGAGAACTTTGTTGCCGCGGGGTGGTGGGTGGGTGGGTGGGGTGCGGTTTATGTCCTAAAGACCTTGGATGATCAATACAGATTGATATTTATTATTCCTTGCTGCACAAAGCTTACTCTTAAAATTAGTTGCTAAATTTAATCCCAATGAGATACCACTTCACACCCATTAGGATGGCTACTAGTCATAAAAAAAAAAAAAAAAACCCAGAAAATAATAAGTGGTGAGGACGTGGAGAAATTGAACCCTTATGCATTGCCTGTGGGAATCTAAATTGGTGGAAATGCTGTGGAATGCCGTTTCTTGGTTCCTCTACAATATTAGAAACTAGAGCATGGTTCTCAAGCTTCAGATGCAAAACCCTTGACCGTGAAATCCCTGGAGACAGAGCCTGTGGGTGATTTGGACCAGTCAAAGCAGGATTCCTTGGATTCCAAACAAATCCAAATGTACTACATCAGGGACTTAACACTTGAGCCAAACTTACTCATCCCTGGCTGACTATTGATCCCATAGCCAAATCATATTTGTAATAAAAGAAAAAAAAAAACCCAACCCAGTTAACCACACAACAAAAGCTAAATAAAACAAAACCAACGTCACATAGGGAACATTTCTGTGCTGCTTAGTAAGACTTGAAGTTTCTTAGTCTCATGGAGTAACAGAAATTACTTGGGGGAATTTGGGGTGTTTTTGTTAAACTCTTTGGGATGTAAACAGTGAACTTTCTGAATCCTGAGACTTTTGCCTGCAGCAAAAGAAAGCTAAAACAAGGGCCCCTGCGGCAGGGCGGAACAGCAGAGCTGGTGGAAGGCGAGCTGGGCAAGTCAGGGATGGATTCCGCTCTGTCTGCCCACAAGACCAGCCTTAAGCAAAACTGGGCACTTCTGGGAGCATCTCACTTTCCCCACTGGCCGGCCTTGCATTCATCTACAGCTCCCGGGTCCCCTTACCTCTGGCTAAGGCATTTCAGAGGTGTGCACACCTATGTACTACCTGGAACTGTGTTCTGATGCTTTTAAACTATGACACATGCAGTTATTTTTTTAAAGGCATAGAAGAGTCTAGAATACCATAGAAGTAAGCTCGCCAGATACTAAGTGCAGAAAGCAGACTACAAACAAAGTGATTCTTTTGGTAAGAAAAACGGAAATTTAAGAAGAAAACAAGTGCATCTGTCTATCCATAGAAAGGAAGGCTGGAAGCACATCCCACGTGTTAACAGTGGTTATCTCCAGGTGGTAGAACTACAAGTGGTTTTAACGTGCTTGGCTTGTTGCTTTTCAACGATGAACATGTACTGCTTTGGTCCTATATTCCGTCCCCTCGGTATTGGTGACAGGGTGGGCCAGCTTAGTACCATGAAAGAGGTTAAGAAATGGCAAGAGCTTCACAAGGACCTTACTTTTTTTTTTTTAATTTATATTGGATTATAGTTGATTTACAATGTTGTGTTTGTTTCAGGTGTACAGCAAAGTGAATCAATTTTACATATACATATACCCACTCTTTTTTAGATTCTTTTCCCATGTAGGTCATTACAGAGTATTGAGTAGAGTTCCCTGTGCTCTACAGTAGGTCCTTATTAGTTATCTATTTTATATATAGTAGTGTGTATATGTTAATCCCAATCTCCCAATTTATTCACCCCCCCCCTTACCCCCTGGTAACCATAAGTTTGTTTTCTACATCTGTAACTCTGTTTCTATTTTCTAGATAAGTTCATTTGTACCCTTTTTTTAGATTCCACATATAAGTGAAATCATACGATATTTGTCTTTCTCTGACTTACTTCACTCAGTATGACAGTCTCCAAGTCCCTCCATGCTGCTGCAAATGGCATTATTTCATTCTTTTTTATGGCTGAGTTATATTCCATTGTATATATATCTGGAGAAAACCATAATTCAAAAAGACACATGCACCCCAATGTTCACTGCAGTACTATTTACAATAGCCAGGACATAGAGGCAACCTAAATGTCCATCAATGGAGGACTGGATAGAGAAGATGTGGTACAGATATACAAAGGACCAAATGTTTTTAATACTTGGGGTCCTGTAGGGGCCAGGAGCTTTGCATCGGCTCTGGGATCTCACCCGTTAGAAGCTTCCGGAAGTCGTGGACTCTGCGAGGACTCTGGAAGGGGAGCCCCTCAGCCCATAGGACAGGAAGCTCCCTGGTTGGAGTCTACCATTCATCCAGCATGACCCTGCTCCCGCCCTGCTCTGGGGAGCGCCCAGGTCCATATCTCTTGAGACCAAAACTACTGCGCTTGCCCACAGTTACAGTTTAAGGATTAACCAAAAACCGAAAGAGGGCTCTTTGGTGACGCGCCCGCTGTCTGCTGCGATCATTCTCCTCTCTCTGCCTGAGCTCAGCCTCCGGGGGAGGAGGAGCCGCTAGTGTCCTGAGTGCAGCAGCCGGCGGGCCCAGGTGATGAAATAACAGGAAGAGGTGTGCCTCCCGCGGGCCCTCGTTTGTCACACGGCCCTGAAACCAGTCTGCACATGCGCGTCTCCTGCGTGCTCCTCTTTTGTGAGTCGTGATAGTCAGTGTCTTCTCCTTCTTGTCTTGCAGCCCACCCAAGCCGACCGTGTTCATCTCCGGTGTTATCGCCCGGGTAAGAGCCCTTTCGTCACGTCGGGGCCTCGGCCGCGACGTCCTGACGCCTCCTCTCCTTAGTCAGCCCCCCTTGTCCGCCCAGGTCCGGAGGTCCCTCAGTCAGTCGCCCCCTGTCCACGGGGCGTGCTTCTGTGCACCCGCCCAGCAGGGGCGGGTGGGACAGGGGTGACGCGGAGCCCACGGCCCGAGCTGGCGCAGCTGCCTCTCCTCCGTCCTCGCCCGTCTCCCTTCTCTTCAGACTCAACCAGGGTCAGCAGAGGGTTTCAGGGTGATCTGTGAGCTGAGACTGTTTTTACATTTTAAATGGTTGAAAATTTGAAATAAGAACTATACGGCGTGACATGAAGGTTACATGGAATTTAAATTTCTGTGTCCATGGATAAAATTTTAGTGGCACACAGCCTTGCTGTTCATGGATGTATATCATCTACGGTCCTTTCGTGCTGCACTGGCAGAGTGCAGAGAGTATGACCGGAAAAGCCTAAAATATTTACTGTCTGGCCCATTACAGAAGGTAGTTGCTGCCCTCTGAACCAAACTGATGGGTTTTGGTCACTCTCTTTGCCTTTCAAGAGCCCCCTCTTCTCGTGAGACCTAACGTTTCTGTAACCGCAGACCTCCCCCCAGCAAGCCCCCATCTGGGGGACAGTGCACTAATTCCATCCATCGATCTGCGGCTCACAGCCCATTCGAGCCCTTAGCATATGATGTGTAAAGAAAATGCCACTGTTGGGGACACCTCAGCACAGCCATCCAGGGACCCTGGGACAGACGGATGGCACATCTACTACATGGGAGGAAATTAAAGGCCCTCACAAATCTGAGGTCACCCCACGGCTCAGCCAAGAGCTCGCCATGGCTCTGTCCTGCCCGGGGTGGGCTGGACCCCAGCCCCTGTCCCAAATGCACAAGAAGGCAGTTCCTCCCTGAAAAGCAGCCGGGTACCTTCTCTGAGACTCGGCTGGTTGAATCTGGCTCATCTCACAGCTTCCAGCCCTGCCCTGTGTGTTTCCTTCCCAACGAGTGCTCCAGGCCCAGCTCGCAGCTGTGGCAGCAAATCTGAATTTAAGACCCTGGATTTGGTTCTGCCTTGCCCCTAAGTTCAAAAAAATCACAAGAACTGTTCTAGCAGAAGAAAGCCATCCAACACCCAGCTTAGTTCTGAGTGCGTCACGTGGGACCTGCTCCCGTGGCGTGGCAGCAGGGGCAGCGAGCTTTCTCACCTTCTGGAAGGGACACGGGCCTTGGTGCCCGCTTGGGCTCTCCAGACAGCTTCAGGACCCCCAGCAGTCCCAGGAGACAGGCTTCCACCTGCCGACAGGTTCCCCACTCCATCACCCACCCGCCCCGTCCCCAGAGGGAAGCCAGAAGATGCTGGGTTTGGGTCTTGCTCACGTACTCACTCAGCTGTTCACGGTTGATGAACCAGTGCTTTCCGTGTCTCCCGCCAGGGCGACAAGGACTTCCCCCCGGCGGCCGCCCAGGTGGCCCACCAGAAGCCCCACGCCTCCATAGACAAGCACTCTTCCCCGAGGACACAGCACATCCAGCAGCCTCGCAAGTGACTGCCGAGGACCCAGCGCCCTCACCAGCCGTGCCTCAGTTCCCTGACACTTGGTATTTCCCCAGCAAAGAGAACTGGCATTTTCTTCAAGGCGTTGCTCCACTGGGAAATTTAAGACAGAGCAAAGCGCCCCTCCCTTTGCCTTGAATTTCCATATCTAAAGCTAGAATCAGACCCCAAAGCTTGTTTCCAGGGAGTCCTGGCAGGTGCTGTTTGAGAATCACTGTGGCACTACAAGTGCCATTAGCAGAACTTGCTAAGACTTGAGTGAAATGGAATTGTTCAGGGTTTAGCTTCAGTTCCGGTTCATCAATTGCCCTGGTCTTAAAAACAAGCGGGCACAAATTTGGGAGGGTTAGATCAGGTCAGGGGAAAACTCAATCATTTCATGCTTTTCGGTAAGAGGACAATAAGTCTTAATACCTAGTGGGGAGAGAAAGAGATGAGAGCATTAATTACAGAAAAACTGAGCAGGGGAGCTTTTGGAAACAGGTAACAGCATCACTGCGTTTCTCTCCTTTGTGTGACGAGGGATCACAGCACAGGGCGACACCAAGCACTCCCAGGAAAACCAGGGAAAAGCGTCCAGCTTTGAAACGGCTCTTTCATTCCAGGAGTCACCTTGCTGAAAAATTTGCCCAAAGGGATTACTTCCAGAATGAGGTTTCTCAGTGTGGGTCCCAAGTCCTGCATTGCCCCACCATCCAGACAGGCTTACCGCAAAAACAAGGCAAACCTTCATTTTTTCAGTAATCACCTCTAGAGCTGCTCTTTGGTTCCGGGAGTGATCGCTGACCAGGTGGAGGCATAGATGCATAGCTGATTCTGGAACACTAGAGCAAAAGCATTGACCACGTGGAAAGACCAGACGAGAACCTGCCCTTCGTCTCCCTAGGGAAAAGTAGAACTACCACGTGCCATTTGAGCTAGAAAAGCCTGTTCGTCCATCAGTCGAAGTGTCAGGAATTCCCTCTGCCCAAGGGCACGTGTACCTGGGCCCGTGTTCACTCGGGCCTCTCAAATTATCCTACGCTTTCTGCCCAGGTTTCCTACCCAGAGCTGCCTTAGACTGCTCACTGGCTGATGACTATTGGGTGCCCTGCTTTTCTGAAGAGCCAATGGGCTCGTTTACTCAGATGTTCAAATCTCCCGGAGCAGATGCTTTGGGAGAGGGTGCAGCCCAACTGGCACACTTGCCAGCATGGTGTTTGCCGCGGGGTCAGCAGTGGCGGCAGCGAGCACACCACAGCCTTTCTGATGCCCTTTCCAGCTCCACATCCGCGACTGGTAAAGGTGACACAGACCTAGCAGACCCAGCTCTCACCCTTCCCTAAGGAAAGAGCCAGCCCTACTTCACATCCTAAAGGCACCATTTGGTTTCCCATCTCATTGACTTGCGGCAGCCGGGGTCTCACCCTCAAGGCACCATGTAGTCACCTCTCGTATTTCTTAATCGCTGAGATGTTGCTAAAAACTGAGGCTAGCTTTTAGAGATGCAGACAGGGCGGGCAGCCTCCTCCCGGCCGTCCCCTGGAGCCGGCATCTCAGAAGGATGCTGAGAGCAGGCAGCCCTAGGTCAGTCTGTGGACCACTGCGCCCTCCGCTGCAGAAATGAAGACGCATCCTTGATACTTTGTAGTGTGGCAGCCAGGCCTGCCGTGCTGTTTCCCAAGGTGCATTTTTCTTGTCCTTTTAGCTACATCTGGCATGTATCCGTAGATCACTGAAAGCAAAATGTTCTTCTGAATGAGTTTATCAATGGTTAACCTCAAGAATAATAATGATTATAATAAAGCTCCTGCATTTCTTCTCATGGTTTGTTTTTTCTTCCATCTCAGAGACTTTTCCTTTTCATTTTACTAGAGTTGCCAGATGGTTTCAATAGAAATACGAACATGCAAAAATGAGGGGTATTTTCACAAATTGTTTCTCAGACACAAAGCCAAACTATTGGACAGCAGGCACCTTGAGTCTAATCGTCTACTTTAAAATGTCATAAAATGGAAAAGCTTAATGCAATTGATTAAAACGCATTCCTTGGGTTCAGCAGCTGGCCCCGTGCTAGGCAGGCCCTTTGGGAACAGACTTAGAAGGAATGATTAGTAGTAAGCCCAGGGATGGCTGTGAGCAGCTTTTGATAAATAAGCTAATTTATCCAAAGGTCTTCTGGAACTTTTATGAGCAGGATGAGAAAAGAATCACAATCATTAAACCTCAAGATCCAGAATCAGACTACAGATTTGAGTTGGGAGAGACTTTGAGGTGTTTTCACCTGATGAGGACCTGGGGGGCAGCCTGGCAACCCTGAGCCTGGGGATGGCAGGTATGGCCAGAGTCTGCATCTCCCAACAACCCTCACCTCTCCTTAGCCCTTAGGGTCACCTCTGGACGCTGCAGTTTGTATTCACGCGTCCATCTCCCTTACTGTTGGGTTGGCCAAGAAGTTCATTCAGGTTTTTTTCTGTAACATCTTACAGGAGAACCCGAATGAACTTTTTGGCCAATCCAGTAACTCGAGGATGGAATGAGGGTCTTATGCATTTAGTGTCACTGGGTAGAGAGTCGTTCTCGGTACATAAATATGAATAGAAATGCCAAACACACACTCACCGTGGAGCAGAATCCCCCCTCCACCCCAGGGCTTTTGCACATTGTTACTAACGTCACTGTCACCTGTGTTAGTTCCCCATTGCCGCCATAACAAAGTACCACACACTGGGTGGCTTAAAACAATGGAAACGTGTTACCTCACAGCTCTGGATGCTAGAAGTTTGCAATCAAGGTGTGGGCAGGGCCATATTCCCCCAGAAGGCTCCAGGTGATGGTCATTCTTGGCCCCTTCCGCTTCTGGCAGCTGCTGGCAATGCTTGGCGATCATCGACTTGTCGCAGCATAAATCCAATCTCTGCTTCTGTTGTCACATGGACGTCTTCTTGTGTATCTGTGTCCAAATTTCCTTCCTCTTCAAGGACAACGGTCGCTGGACCAGTGTCCACCCTGATCCAGTGAGACCTCATCTCAACAAATTAGATCTGCAAGGACCCTGTTTCCAAATAAGGTCGTATTCACAGACACTGGGGATTAGGACCCGAAATGTCTTCTGGGGGAGACACTATTCAACTCAGGACATCAACCATGTGCTGAAAAGCCAGAAACCTAGCTCCCAGCTCACACCATTTGAACCGCTGTTCATTTGGTAAATTGCTTTCCTGAATGAGCTTTACTATGAGAAGGCTTCACCCGCCACAGATTTTGTTACAGTGTTGCTGGCCACGGAGCAGTCAAAGCCTGTGTGCAGGGGTAAGGGGAGGAGAGCAGGGCAGAGGTGCCAAGGGATGGGTGCCCCCAGGCTATGGGGGGCTGTCTACCCCCGGTTTCAGTAGCTCCTGAGACTGCAGCTCTCAACTGCCCATGTCCTCAGATCAGAGTCACAGTGTTTCTACAGCCTACATCTTGTCTTTTGTATGAGTGCTGCATGGGCAGTGGTCGTCCCATTTTACAGATGGGAAGACTGAAGCTCGGTGCCCAGGGTCCAGAGTCATTGTTAGCCAACATTTGTCCAGGGAAGATACACAAATGGCCGATAAATACCTGAAAGGTGCTCGATATCATGAGTCAACAGAGAGACGCAAATCGAAATCACAGTGAGATACAACTTCACACCCACGAAGATGGCTAGGATCAAAAATCCAAATAATAACAAGCGTTGATGAAGATGTGGAGAAACGATCCTGCTCCCGGACCTGGTGCTGGCTCTTCCACAAGCCGGGTGTGGATGCAGCGAGCCTGTGTGTGCTCAGGAGCAAGGCTGCAGGTGTGACAGGCCCATGTGATGTGGAGGGGCTGCCCGACCCCTATGGGCACCGGCTCAGGCACCGCAAGAAAGGGCAGGGCAGTGGGGAGGGCCGGGGGGTGGGGAGATACTGCCAGACCCAGAGGGTTTTTAATCAATGAATTCTTTTTAAAACATCTGCCTCTTGCCTCTGCGGTCTGTGGGGTTCTTCTGCGGTCCTGCAGCTTTTTCTAACTTCACAGCAGCCATGCTGGTTAAATGCTTCCCTCTACAAACCCCAAAGTAAACTTTTCTTCCCCAAGACTTGGCATCCTGCTGCCTCTGCAGTATAAAAACAAAAACAAAACAAAAAACCAAGCATTTCGTAACCCTCCCAGGAGGCATCTACAGCCATACGCTCTTGAAGAGTGGAGAGAAGGTGAGGGGATGGTGGTGGTTAACAGGAAATGCTGGGCACTGGAAATAGCCTCAGCAGGTGTGTTAGCCAGGGCTCTCCAGAGACAGCAACAGGGGATGGGTGATGGATGGATGGATAGATGGATGGATGGATGGATGGATGGATAGGTGGATAGATGGAGAGATGGATAGATGGATAGATGGATGGATAGATAGATGGATAGATGATAGATGTATAGATGGATAGATAGATGGATAGATGGATGGATAGATGGATGGATGGATAGATGGATGGATAGATGGATGAATGGATAGATGATAGGTAGATAGATGGATAGATAGATGATAGATATAGATAGATGATAGATAGATGGATAGATGGATAGATGGATAGATGGATAGATAGACGGATAGATGGATGGATAGATGGATGGATGGATAGATGGATGGATGGATAGATGGATAGATAGATGATAGGTAGATAGGTGATGGATGGATAGATAGATGGATAGATGGATGGATAGATAGATAGATGATAGACAGATGATAGATAGATATAGACAGATGATGGATAGATAGATGATAGATAGATGATAGATGATAGGTAGATAGATGATAGATAGATGATAGATTGATAGATGATAGATGATAGATAGATATAGATAGATGGATAGATGATAGATGATTGATAGATGATAGATGATAGATTATAGATATAGATAGATATAAAGAACTAGGTAGATGATAGATGGATAGATATAATAGATATAAAGAAACAGGTAGATGATAGTTAGATGGATAGATAGATAAAGAGATTTAAAGAATTGGTTCATGTGATTATGGAGGCTCACAAGTCCAAAATATTCAGAGTGGGCCAGCGGGGAGAAGAGCCAATGCAGTTCAAGTCCAAAGGCATTCTGTTGGCAGCATTCACTCTTCTCTGAGGAGGACAGTCTTGTGTTCTCTTCAGGCCTTCAACTGATTGGATGAGGCCCACCTACATTATGGAAGGTAAACTGCTTCACTCAGAGTTCACTGATTTAAATGTGAATCTCAACCAAAAACACCCTCACAGAAACATCCAGAATAGTGTTTGACCAAATATCTAGGCATCATGGCCCAGCCAAGTTGACACATAAAATGAACCATCACAAGAGTTTACTGTAGCTCATTTTTCTTGGGAATCCTTGAGCATCTTGGATCTGTTTTTACTTTGACCACGTGGAAGCATCTGCACATGTTCACTACATTCTTTTTTTTAATTTATTTTTTATTTTTTTATCTTTTTAAATTTTTGGCTGTGTTGAGTCTTCATTGCTGCACGTGGGCTTTCTCTAGTTGTGGTGAGTGGGGGCTACTCTTCATTGCAGTGCACAGGCTTCTCATTGTGGTGGCTTCTCTTGTTGCGAAGCACGGGCTCTAGGTGTGCGGTCTTCAGTAGTTGTGGCGCACGGGCTTAGTTGCTCTGCGGCATGTGGGATCTTCCCAGACCAGGGCTCAAACCCATGTCCCCAGCATTAGCAGGTGGATTCTTAACCACTGCACCACCAGGGAAGTCCCCATCTTTACTACATTCTGTCTAACATTTAACTTGCTCTTCCAAACAGACATTCTAAAATTCAATTAAGGGCATTCATGACAAGAGAAAATAATTTTTCCCTCATCCTCCCTTTTAATCCTAAATATTATTATAAATCCAACTGCCATGCTTTAAAAAAAAATCCAATTTGTCCACTAGAAAAGACCCGACATGATTTAATATAATGAACTGATATAATCTGGAGGATTTGGGACTCTACCCAGGAGCCTTGAACGAGCTTTTTGATTACATTTCAGCTTTGTCATTCTGTGCGGCCGAGGGTCACCTAAAAAAGAAAGTTCAACATTTTATAGCACAAGGGCTCAGCTTCTGTGCAAATTAACCAGAAACCCATTTGTGTCATTCTTTAAATAGAGATGCATTGAGAGCATGGGATGCGCTTGGAGTATTAGTAAGGATCTTCATTATCTCGAGGGCAGTGATTTCCACCGGAAGGGTGGGGTGTGTGGGCAATGTTAGCCCCAGAGAACACCGGGTGATGTCTGAAGACATCTTTGGTTGTCACAACTGGGGATTAGAGGGGAGGGGAATGCTAGCAGGTAGCATCTAGTGAGTGGAGGCCAGGGATACTCATAAAAATCCTACCATGTGCAGGACTGCCCCTGCAACAAAGAAGTATCCAGACCAAAACGTCAGCAGTACCTAGGTTGAGGAACTCTATTGGTCCTGTTCTTATAGTAATGCAATTAAACAATTAAAGGCAAATTCCCCTCATCCTTGAATCTTGAAAAAAGTTTTACATGGGTGTCAGTGACAAGGGCACATTTTGTGGAAGCAGCTAAAGTAGCTCAAGCTTGTATATGCTTTTCAGTCCCTGGAGCAGAAAACAACAAATTGCTATGATGCAGATTTGCTCCTGGATGCCATGGAAAATTCTAGATAAAGCAAGCCTTTTCCTCCAGGGAGAGCATGCAACAGCTCTACAGCATAATGACTGTTTTCTCAGACACGGATACAAAGAGGAGCAGAGCTGAGTTTCCCTGGGTGGCTTCACACACCCAGGGCAGGCGGAACAAACACTCAGCCTTTTGGCTCAGCTACTTTGATGTTCTCCAAAGAAGATCTATATAGAAACTCCACTCCAAACAATTGTAGCCTATTTTCCAAAATAGACCGAGTGTGTCTCAAGCTGATTAACCTCAGAGCTGTCAGTAAGCGCGGCGGAGCAGGAAGCAGAAGAGGAAAATGAGTGTCTCTGCAGAGCGAGCAGCTAAGCCTGACTGGCCGGAGGGGAAACTTGCGTGTGTGAAGCTCGCCTTCAACCCGGGGCTGTGTCCTCATCCTGTATCCCCGTCTCCTAGCATAGCTCCCCCACCCACCCCTCCGCCGCCCCTCCTCAAATCCTTGTTTCTATCTCAGAAGGACTGAGGCTAGCTGTGAACTCTTGGGAATGTGGCCACTTCTTACCCCTGGAACTTACCCATAACTCCACACTACCTAGATTGTAGACCTGGGAGGCTGACATCCCTCGGTACTGAAAATGTTCAATGACTTGGTTCTACTTTTAGCTGCACCATGTACCACTAGATTACATCACGAGGCGTATAAAAAACAAATTTCATGGAACAAAAGTCACATGCTTTGTCACAAAATTCTCTACCTTGGGTGCCAAGGACACTGACGCCTCTGTATGTCAGTTGGCTAGCAACTGTCAGGCTCAGTCACTTCCCAAAAGCATGATTTGTCAGGGTGCCATTACTAACGGGGGAAGCCGTGTGGGACTACCCAAGTCATTCAGTGTAAATGAGCAGTACTTTCAGTTGGGGGGAGACTCATCTCAATCCGGGTCACCAAAGTTAACAAGCATCAGATGTATCATATCAGAACCAGAAAGGCTATTAAAGTGTTGGTGGTTCCCGGACCTTCTCAGTCTATCTGAAAACTGGAAACCAGAGTGCTGTGGGTGAACGTCCATCCTCACCTAATGGGACCAGTGTGAGAAACCCACGTCCTGACAAGTGCCACCTCTCAGCCAAATACACACTGGACCTAAGAAGGGAGATTTTAAGAGTAGAAAGGATCCCTGAACAAAAACAACAATAACCCAAAAAAAACCCCAAAACCATAAACAAAACCTAAGAAACAGTGTTTGGGGTAACCATAGTGAGGTTTCCATACAGCATAATAAGGGAACCCCCTCAAATTACATATAATGTCACGTCATGTATACTTAACAGCCCTTAGCCCACCATGCCAGTTAAAATAACTAATAAAGTCCCTCATATATTTATTGTTTGGGTTTCACAGCTAAAGCTTTTTCTGACTTAATACTAATTTGTTTCAACTTAATAGGGTAAGTCATTTAACTGTCCTCATAAAGGCTCTTAACATATCAAAAGGATTTCCCAAAAAAAGTTTTCCTGTGAAACAACAACAAAACTAAAGATTATTAATTTGGGAGGTCTGGGCAAGATGGCGGAAGAGTAAGACGCGGAGATCACCTTCCTTCCAACAGATACAGTAGAAATACATCTACACGTGGAACTGCTCCTACAGAACACCTACTGAACGCTGGCAGAAGACGTCAGACCTCCCAAAAGGCAAGAAACTCCCCCCGTACTTGGGTAGGGCAAAAGAAAAAAGAAATAACAGAGACAAAAGAATAGGGACGGGACCTGCACCAGTGGGAGGGAGCTGTGAAGGAGGAAAGATTTCCACACACTAGGAAGCCCCTTCGCGGGCAGAGACTGCGGGTGGCAGAGGGGGGAAGCTTCAGAGCCACGGAGGAGAGCGCAGCCACAGGGGTGTGGAGAGCAAAGCGGAGAGATTCCCGCACTTCCCGCACGGAGGCTCGGCGCTGACCAGCACTCACCAGCCCGAGAGGCTTGTCTGCTCACCCACCGGGGCGGGCGGGGGCTGGGAGCTGAGGCTCGGGCTGCGGTCGGATCGCAGGGAGAGGACTGGGGTTGGCTGCGTGAACACAGCCTGAAGGGGCTAGTGCGCCACGGCTAGCCGGGAGGGAGTCCGGGAAAAGTCTGCAGCTGCCGAAGAGGCAAGAGACTTTTTCTTACCTCTTTGTTTCCTGGTGCGCGAGGAGAGGGGATTCAGAGCGCCGCCTAAACGAGCTCCAGAGACGGGCGCGAGCCGCGGCCATCAGCGCGGACCCCAGAGACGGGCATGAGACGCTAAGGCTGCTGCCGCCGCCACCAAGAAGCCTGTGTGCGAGAACAGGTCACTCTCCACACCGCCCCTCCCGGGAGCCTGTGCAGCCCGCCACCGCCAGGGTCCCGTGACCGGGGACAACTTCCCCAGGAGAACGCACGGCGCGCCTCATGCTGCTGCAACGTCACGACGCCTCTGACGCCGCAGGCTCGCCCCGCCTCCTCCGTGCCCCTCCCTCCCCCCGCCTGAGTGAGCCAGAGTCCCCGAAGCAGCGGCTCCTTTAACCCCGTTCTGTCTGGGCGGGAACAGATGCCCTCAGGTGACCCACATGCAGAGGCGGGTCCACATCCAACGCTGAACCCCGGGAGCTGTGCAAACAAAGAAGAGAAAGGGAAATCTCTCCCAGCAGCATCAGGAGCAGCAGATTAAAGCTCCACAATCAACTTGATGTACCTGCATCTGTGGAATACCTGAATAGACAACGAATCATCCCAAATTCAGGAGGTGGACTTTGGGAGCAGGATATATTAATTTTTCCCCTTTTCCTTTTTTTGTGAGTGTATATGTGTATGCTTCTGGGTGAGATTTTGTCTGTATAGCTTTGCTTTCACCATTAGTCCTAGGGTTAGGTCCGTCCGTTTTTTTTTTGTTTGTTTTTTTGGTTTGTTTTTTTTTTTTACTTAAAAATTTTTTTTCCTAATAAATGTTTTCTTAATAATTTTTTCCTTATTTGCTATTTTTAAAAACTAAAAAAAATTTTAATAAGTTTTTTCATATTTTTTATTTTAAAAAATTAAAAATTATTTTTCTTAATAATTTTTTTCTTATTTTTTATTATAAAAAATTAATACATGTATTTTTAAAAATTAAAAAAAAATTTTCTTAATAAATTTACTCTTAATAATTTTTTTCTTATTTTTTATTATAATAGCTTTATTTTATTTTATTTTATCCTCTTTCTTTCTTTCTTTCTATTTTTTCTCCCTTTTATTCTGAGCCGTGTGGATGAAAGGCTCTTGGTGCTCCAGTCAGGCATCAGGGCTGTGCCTCTGAGGTGGGAGAGCCAACTTCAGGACACTGGTCCACAAGATACCTCCCAGCTCCACGTAATACCAAATGGCGAAAATCTCTCAGAGATCTCCATCTCAACATCAAGACCCAGCTTCACTCAACGACCAGCAAGCTACAGTGCTGGACACCCTATGCCAAACAACTAGCAAGACAGGAACACAGCCCCATCCATTAGCAGAGAGGCTGCCTAAAATCATAATAAGGCCACAGACACCCCGAAACACACTACCAGATGTGGACGTGCCCACCAGAAAGACAAGATCCAACCTCATCCACCAGAACACAGGCACTAGTCCCCTCCACCAGGAAGCCTACACAACCCACTGAACCAACCTTAGCCACTGGGGACAGATACCAAAAACAATGGGAACTACGAACCTGCAGCCTGTGAAAAGGAGACCCCAAACACAGTAAGATAAGCAAAATGAGAAGACAAAAAACCACACAGCAGGTGAAGGAGCAGGGTCAAAACACACCAGACCTAACAAATGAAGAGGAAATAGGCGGTCTACCTGAAAAAGAATTCAGAATAATGATAGTAAAGATGATCCAAAATCTTGGAAATAGAATAGACAAAATGCAAGAAACATTTAACAAGGACGTAGAAGAACTAAAGAGGAACCAAGCAACGATGAAAAACACAATAAATGAAATTAAAAATACTCTAGACGGAATCAATAGCAGAATAACTGAGGCAGAAGAACGGATAAGTGACCTGGAAGATAAAATAGTGGAAATAACTACTGCAGAGCAGAATAAAGAAAAAAGAATGAAAAGAACTGAGGACAGTCTCAGAGACCTCTGGGACAACATTAAACGCACCAACATTCGAATTACAGGGGTCCCAGAAGAAGAAGAGAAAAAGGGACTGAGAAAATATTTGAAGAGAGTATAGTTGAAAACTTCCCTAATATGAGAAAGGAAATAGTTAATCAAGTCCTGGAAGCACAGAGAGTCCCATACAGGATAAATCCAAGGAGAAACACGCCAAGACACATATTAATCAAACTATCAAAAATTAAATATAAAGAAAACATATTAAAAGCAGCAAGGGAAAGACAACAAATAACACACAAAGGAATCCCCATAAGGTTAACAGCTGATCTTTCAGCAGAAACTCTGCAAGCCAGAAGGGAGTGGCAGGATATACTTAAAGTGATGAAAGAGAAAAACCTACAACCAAGGTTACTCTACCCAGCAAGGATCTCATTCAGATTTGATGGAGAAATTAAAACCTTTACAGACTAGCAAAAGCTGAGAGAGTTCAGCACCACCAAAACAGCTTTACAACAAATGCTAAAGGAACTTCTCTAGCAAGAAACACAAGAGAAGGAAAACACCTACAATAACAAACCCAAAATATTTAAGAAAATGGGAATAGGAACATACATATCGATAATCACCTTAAATGTAAATGGATTAAATGCTCCCACCAAAAGACACAGACTGGCTGTATGGATACAAAAACAAGACCCATATATATGCTGTCTACAAGAGACCCACTTCAGACCTAGAGACACCTACAGACTGAAAGTGAGGGGATGGAAAAATATATTCCATGCAAATGGAAATCAAAAGAAAGCTGGAGTAGCAATTCTCATATCAGACAAAATAGACTTTAAAACAAAGACTATTACAAGAGACAAAGAAGGACACTATATAATGATCAAGGGATCAATCCAAGAGGAAGGCATAACAATTGTAAATATTTATGCACCCCACATAGGAGCACCTCAATACATAAGGCAAATACTAACAGCCATAAAAGGGGAAATTGACAGCAACACAATCATAGTAGGGGACTTTAACACCCCACTTTCACCAATGGACAGATCATCCAAAATGAAAATAAATAAGGAAACACAAGCTTTAAATGATACATTAAACAAGATGGACTTAATTGATATTTATAGGACATTCCACCCAAAAACAACAGAATACACATTTTTCTCAAGTGCTCATGGAACAGTCTCCAGGATAGATCATATCTTGGGTCACAAATCAAGCCTTGGTAAATTTAAGAAAACTGAAATCGTATCAAGTATCTTTTCCGACCACAACGCTATGAGACTAGATATCAATTACAGGAAAAGATCTGTAAAAAATACAAACACATGGAGGCTACACAATACACTACTTAATAACGAAGTGATCACTGAAGAAATCAAAGGGGAAATCAAAAAATACCTAGAAACAAATGACAATGGAGACACGATGACCCAAAACCTATGGGATGCAGCAAAAGCTGTTCTAAGAAGGAAGTTTATAGCAATACAAGCCTACCTCAAGAAACAGAAAACATCTCGAATAAACAACCTAACCTTGCACCTAAAGCAATTAGAGAAAGAAGAACAAAAAAACCCCAAAGCTAGCAGAAGGAAAGAAATCATAAAGATCAGATCAGAAAGAAATGAAGGAAACAATAGCAAAAATCAATGAAACTAAAAGCTGGTTCTTCAAGAAGATAAACAAAATTGATAAACCATTAGCCAGACTCATCAAGAGAAAAAGGGAGAAGACTCAAATCAATAGAATTAGAAATGAAAAAGGAGAAGTAACCACTGATACTGCAGAAATACAAACGATCGTGAGAGATTACTACAAGCAACTCTATGCCAATAAAATGGACAACCTGGAAGAAATGGACAGATTCTTAGAAATGCACAACCTGCCGAGACTGAACCAGGAAGAAATAGAAAATATGAACAGACGAATCACAAGCACTGAAATTGAAACTGTGATTAAAAATCTTCCAACAAGCAAAAGCCCAGGACCAGATGGTTTCACAGGCAAATTCTATCAAACATTTAGAGAAGAGCTAACACCTATCCTTCTCAAACTCTTCCAAAATATTGCAGAGGGAGGAACACTCCCCAACTCATTCTATGAGGCCACCATCACCCTGATACCAAAACCAGACAAAGATGTCACAAAGAAAGAAAACTACAGGCCAATATCACTGATGAACATAGATGCAAAAATCCTCAATAAAATACTAGCAAACAGAATCCAACAGCACATTAAAAGGATTATACACCATGATCAAGTGGGGTTTATTCCAGGAATGCAAGGATTCTTCAATATATGCAAATCAATCAACATGATACACCATATTAACAAATTGAAGGAGAAAAACCATATGATCATCTCAATAGATGCAGAGAAAGCTTTCGACAAAATTCAACACCCATTTATGATAAAAGCCCTACAGAAAGTAGGCATAGAGGGAACTTTCCTCAACATAATAAAGGCCATATATGACAAACCCACAGCCAACATTGTCCTCAATGGTGAAAAACTGAAACCATTTCCACTAAGATCAGGAACAAGACAAGGTTGCCCACTCTCACCACTATTATTCAACATAGTTTTGGAAGTGTTAGCCACAGCAATCAGAAGAGAAAAAGAAATAAAAGGAATCCAAATCGGAAAAGAAGAAGTAAAGCTGTCACTGTTTGCAGATGATATGATACTATACATAGAGAATCCTAAAGATGCTACCAGAAAACTACTAGAGCTAATCAATGAATTTGGTAAAGTAGCAGGATACAAAATTAATGCACAGAAATCTCTTGCATTCCTATATACTAATGATGAAAAATCTGAAAGTGAAATTAAGAAAACACTCCCATTTACCATTGCAACAAAAAGAATAAAATATCTAGGAATAAACCTACCTAAGGAGACAAAAGACCTGTATGCAGAAAATTATAGGACACTGATGAAAGAAATTAAAGATGATACAAATAGATGGAGAGATATACCATGTTCTTGGATTGGAAGAATCAACATTGTGAAAATGACTCTACTACCCAAAGCAATCTACAGATTCAATGCAATCCCTATCAGACTACCACTGGCATTTTTCACAGAACTAGAACAAAAAATTTCACAATTTGTATGGAGACACAAAAGACCCTGAATAGCCAAAGCAATCTTGAGAATGAAAAATGGAGCTGGGGGAATCAGGCTCCCTGACTTCAGACTATATTACAAAACTACAGTAATCAAGACTGTTTGGTACTGGCACAAAAACAGAAATATAGATCAATGGAACAGGATAGAAAGCCCAGAGATAAACCCACGCACATATGGTCACCTTATCTTTGATAAAGGAGGCAAGCATATACAGTGGAGAAAAGACAGCTTCTTCAATAAGTGGTGCTGGGAAAATTGGACAGGTACATGTAAAAGTATGAAATTAGAACACTCCCTGACACCATACACAAAAATAAACTCAAAATGGATTAAAGACCTAAGTGTAAGGCCAGACACCATCAAACTCTTAGAGGAAAACATAGGCAGAACACTCTATGACATAAATCACAGCAAGATTCGTTGTGACCCACCTCCTAGAGAAATGGAAATAAAAACGCAAATAAATAAATGGGACCTAATGAAACTTAAAAGCTTTTGCACAGCAAAGGAAACCATAAACAAGACGAAAAGACAACCCTCAGAATGGGAGAAAATATTTGCAAATGAAGCAACTGACAAAGGATTAATCTCCAAGATTTACAAGCAGCTCATGCAGCTCAATAACAAAAAAACAAACAACCCAATCCAAAAATGGGCAGAAGACCTAAATAGACATTTCCCCAAAGAAGATATACAGATTACCAACAGACACATGAAAGAATGCTCAATGTCATTAATCATTAGAGAAATGCAAATCAAAACTACAGTGAGGTATCATCTCACACCAGTCAGAATGGCCATCATCAAAAAATCTAGAAACAATAAATGCTGGAGAGGGTGTGGAGAAAGGGGAACCCTCTTGCACTGTTGGTGGGAATGTAAATTGATGCAGCCTCTATGGTGAACAGTATGGAGGTTCCTTAAAAAACTAAAAATAGAATTACCGTATGACTCAGCAATCCCATTACTGGGCATATACCCGGAGAAAACCATAATTCAAAAGAGTCATGTACCACAATGTTCATTGCAGCACTATTTACAATAGCCAGGACATGGAAGCAACCTAAGTGTCCATCATCGGATGAATGGATAAAGAAGATGTGGCACATATATACAATGGAATATTACTCAGCCATAAAAAGAAATGAAATGGAGGTATTTGTAATGAGGTGGATGGAGTTAGAGTCTGTCATACAGAGTGAAGTAAGTCAGAAAGAGAAAAACAAATACAGTATGCTAACACATATATATGGAATCTAAGGGGGAAAAAAAGGTCATGAAGAACATAGTGGCAAGATGGGAATAAAGACACAGACCTACTAGAGAATGGACTTGCGGATATGGGGAGGGGGAGGGGTGAGATGTGACAGGGTGAGAGAGTGTCATGGACATATATACACTACCAAATGTAAAATAGATAGCTAGTGGGAAGCAGCCGCATAGCACAGGGAGATCAGCTCGGTGCTTTGTGACCACCTAGAGAGGTGGGATACGGAGGGTGGGAGGGAGATGCAAGAGGGAAGAGATATGGGAACATATGTATATGTATAACTGACTCACTTTGTTATAAAGCAGAAACTAACACACCATTGTAAAGCAATTATACTTCAATAAAGATGTTTAAAAAAAAAAAGATTATTAATTTGCAGGCACAAAACTGCAACATCTAAGAATGAGAACTGGCATTAGTTTGATAAACAAGTAGTTTTCAAGGACAATTAGATAACCTGAACATAAGAGACATGATAAATGGGCATTTACTAATTAACACTTTGTTTAAACTATATAAACTTAACCGGAGTGACTATTTTCATGAATTACAAAAGCATCCAAGTAGACAGATTACCCACAGGAAGAGATCCTGAGCCTAAATCACCATCATCACCACCACCAT
This sequence comes from Balaenoptera musculus, assembly GCF_009873245.2. Classification (NCBI taxonomy): domain Eukaryota; kingdom Metazoa; phylum Chordata; class Mammalia; order Artiodactyla; family Balaenopteridae; genus Balaenoptera; species Balaenoptera musculus. The sequence continues at coordinate 8,896,579 of NC_045787.1, read as the reverse complement.
CACCATCATCCTCATCCTCATCCTCATCACCATCACTACTACCACCACCACCATCATCATGACCACCAACATCATCATCACTATCACCACCACCATCATCATCATCACCGTCATCATCATAATCCTCATCACTTTCACCACCTCCACCATCATCACCACCACCATCATCATCACCAACACCACTATCACCATCATCATTACCACCAACATCATCATATCACCACCATCATCATCACTATCATCACCACCACTGCCATCCTTCTCACCTTATTGAGCACTTACTATGTACCAGGAACTCATAGCAACTCTACTTAGTAGATATTGTTATTGTTGCTATTATACAGATGAGGAAACTAAGGCCTAGTGTGGTAAAAATAATTTATATAAGTAGTAGATGGCAAAGCTAAGATCAATCTGACACCAACTCCTATGCTTCCACCACCAATCTTTAAAGACCAGAACACTCCACTGTCATTTCCACACTTAATCCATCCCCCACCCATCTAATTTCCATCGCCACCCTCTGACCACCAGGCCATCTCTGATGTTCTCTGTCTCCTTACAGAAGAGTTCAGATGTCCTTCTGCTTACACAGTTCCCATCAACCAGCAAATGTCACCCCAGGTGACAGTAGGGCCCCCAGAGTTGGAGGAACAGTAAGGTGCTCTGGTTGTCAAACCCTGATTGGCACCTCAGAGGTGTCTAGGTGCCGCTCTCAGGATGGGTAACCCTAGGAGAAATTTGAAACCCATTCCTCTTGAAGGTCTTCACTGGGCCAGATTAGGAAAGGGTAAATATCTTGAAAGACTAGATTTCACTTTCACTGCATGGAAATCCAGCTCTAAGTTCTCCTCCTGAGGATGGACCTCTTAGCCAGGCTTCACTTATGCTCTGGGGAGAAATCCATTATATATCCTTGGGGCTACCCTTCTTCCTTCTCACCGTGGTTGGAAAGATCTTGACCCAGACAGTCTGGGACACTGTTCTGGGCACTGAGGACACCACAGCAACTAAGTCAAGCACAAGTCATGGAGTCCACGAGACCACGATTGCAGTGTGAGCTGAGATCACCTCTCCACCTGCTCGGAGACCATGTGTGCTCTGAGGCACCTCGCCAGAACTGGGGATCACACAGGGCCTGGGGCTGAAGGGCTCTGGCCTGATTCTCCCTGCGGGGGATACTAGCACTCAGAGGGCCTTTCAAACACACATCTCGCCTCATCCCCACTGCCGGCCATATTACGCTGATCTACCTTCCGTAGGGAGTCACTGGGGTTCTTGAGAGACATTCCTGATCACCTGCTGGGCATGGAGGCAGAGAAGAGATGGAGAGCCCTTGAGGACTGTCAGTCAAGGTCATGAGCACGGAGTCTGTGCTCAGAGTGGCCCCCAGCATCCCTGTGCCCAGGACGGGCACCAGGCAGGGTGTGTAGCATTCACACAGAGACCAATTCTTCTGCAAGGAAATGACTACCCTGCCAGGATCACAAAGAAAACATGTAGCAAAGCCAGGACCAGACCTTTGTCTGTCAGTCTCCAGAGACCCTTCCCCACACAGCTTTGAATATGCCTACTGTCATTTGGTTTAATTAAGCAAGCGGAGCATCTTCTTCCCCGTATGCTTTTCTGGGAGGAGAGACAGGCTGAGTCTGATAAAGCAGAGTATTTTCCACATTGCTGCTTCTACCGAGCCGATCTAGCTCGTTTCCGCTGTCACTTTACATTCTCCTGGTTAAGCACCAGCGCCCTCATCGACAGGATCTAATCAGCAACGTCCCGAGAGGCACCTGGTAGCAGGACGGCCACCAACACCCCCCGCTGCCAGTGGGAAGCAGCTGATGGCCGGTCAGTTCCGTGACTCCAGGGCCGGATGAAGTGAGGGCCGGACAGCTGCCCCAGGTGTGTTTCAAGCTTCCTCCAGCCCCTGCTCATCTCCCAGCGACAGAGCTCGGGCCCCAGGAACGACCTCCAGAGACGCACAGAGAGCAGCTCAGAAGGCAGCACAGCCCAGGTGGGGAGGCCCTCGATACCCTGGATGACCCGTGGATGGAGACTCAGCCTCAGCCCTCAAGGCTGTCCCGGGGCGGAAACGGAGAGTGAAGTGAGGCTCTTCTCTCTCTGGTCCTGCCTCCGTGGGGCGTAGGGGCTTTGGTCTGGAGGACACTAAGTACATTTGGTGCAGGAACCAGCTTTCAGTCTCAGGATGGAAAGGCTTGGCAGGTCATGGGTGTGGCCTCTGTAAAGTCGAGGAGCTCTCAGAGCTGATGGGAAGCGACGAGGTGGGTGCGGAGATGGGGCGGGGGAAGGGGCAGTGTTCAGAGCTCCCCTCACTCACCTGGGAGTCCCACCCATTACGCTAAACGAAGTAAGTCAGAGAGAAACGAATACTGTCTAATCTCACTTGTATGAGGAATCTAAGAAAACAAATGAAGAGCAAAAAACCCAGCTCACAGGTACAGAGAACAGACTGGTGGTGACCAGAGGCAGGACGTGGAGCGGGGCATGAAACAGGTGAAGGGGTCCAAAGCCACACACTTCCCGTTATAAAATAATTACTCATGGGATGTAACAGACAGCATGGGGACTATAGTTAATAATCCTGTGCTGTGTATTTGAAAGTTGCTAAAGAGAGTAGATCTTAAAAATTCTCATCACAAGAAAAAACATTATAACTATATGTGTAGTGATGGATGTGAGCTAGATGTTGTGGCCATCGTTTTGCAATACCTACAAACAGCAAATCATTATGTTGTACACCTGAAACCAATATAATGTTTTATGTCCATTATATCTCAATTATTAAAAAAGAAAATAAAAAAAGAGCTGTCTGGGCACATTAGGCCTTCAGTGCCCACTCCACACCAGATGGAAGCATCCACCACCTGTGGGACTGGTGCCCAGGCAGGTGTCAGCAAGCCTTCTCTGCACAGGTTCAGACAGTCAGCACTTTAGGCTTTGTGAGCATACGGCCTCCGTTACAGCTACTCCACTGTGCCCTTGGAGAGTGAAAACCACCATAGACAATACGTCATTGAGCGAGCAGGGCTGTGTTTCTATACAATTGCATTGACAGAAACAGGCAGTGGCTGGATTTGAACTGTGGGCTGTGGGCCCCTGGCCTAGAGGTGGTGGTCAAGGGCACAGCTGAAGGTCGGCAGCCTCTAGCTGGCATTTAAAGCCATGAGCTGTTGAGATGGCCCAGGCAGGGCGGCAGAGAAGGGTCCCCAGGATGGAACCGGCTTCTAGCCTTCAGGGGTAGGGTGGGGACTGGGTTGGGGGGAAGAGATGGTAATGACATGACCCCCGTGGTCAGCAAGGTGGGAGAGAGCGTGAGTGTTGGGTGGGAGCCCGGCGGGCGTGCAGAGTTAGGGAGGGTGCACTCCCAGACTCGCAGCGTCTCTGGCTCAGTAGCTTGGGTGGTGGTGTAGGTGGAATTGTGTCCCCCCGAAAGGTTTTACTCTAAGTCCCTGTGAATGTGACCTTATTTGGAAACAGGGTCTTTGCATATGTAATTAAGTTAGAACAAGGCCATACTCTGTTAAGGTGGGCGGGTGCTAATCCAGTGACGGGCGGGTGCTAATCCAGCGACAGGTGGCCTTATAAAAAGTGGGAAGTGTGGACACAGGCACACAGAAGGAAGCCGGCCGTGTGGTGACAGAGGCAGGCGGAGGCTGCCACAAGCCAAGGAACGCCAAGGATTGCTGGCAACCGCCAGGAGCCGGAAGAGGTGAGGAAGCATCCTCCCCTGGAGGCTTCAGAGGGAGCGTGGCCCTGCTGACACAGCGATTTCAAACGCCTGGCCTCCCGAACTGCGAGGGGATACATGTCAGTTGCTCAAAGCCATCCAGGTGATTTGTCGCAGCAATCACACGAAACCAATACAGGTTCGGCCTGAGAAGGTGTATTTCTGAAAATTTTCCAGGTGGTGCCGGTGCTGTCTGTCCCGGGAACCCCAGCCCTTCAAGCACCATTGCTTTACGCAACCGCAGAGAGCCACCTGCCAGCCCAGGGGGAACACGAGGGTTGCCCAAATCTCTCCAGAGTCACCTGGCCGGAGTCCAGGACTAGGAAGGTGTAGAGTTAGAGAACCACAGGCTGGGGCTCAGGATGGGCCCAGCGCCTGCACAGCAGTGGGAGGGAAGGCAGGCAGGGGTGGCTTTTTCGACCCCCAACCTATGACCTTTCACCCTACAGAGGGCATCAGGCACTTCAACCAAGGGAGGCCCATTGCAATGGAGTTTGGTCAGGAAGGACATCGAGTCTGCACCTTTCAACAATCACTCAGGTTAGAAGGTAAAAGCTGGTCCCCCAACCCCCAGGGGCAGGGCGTGAAGGGGCCATGGGATGGTTAAGGGACTCCTTTGCCGGGGAGCGGGGACATTCTGCAAGCTTTCTCACTGTAGGATGACAACTTCCCCATCACAACCCATGTTCCCAAACCCTCTTGTCTCTGATGGTCCAGAGAGGGGCCCTCCTGGTCCAGCTTCTCAACTCAGCTCTTGGCCCTAATAGCGCTTCTAAGAGCTCATGAAAAATTGATGTCATATCCTTGCAGCTACCTGACTTCTTGATTTTGTGTCATGCTTTTGAAATAGCAAGGTGGATTTGAGTTTCATTTATATACTTACAATTTCTTTTATCCAGGAAAATGTATTAACATCTTGTTAGGTTTGGGGGTTTTTAAGTGAGAGCAGTAATGAGCTTGGGCGGGATGAGCAGGCAGAGGATGTCGAGTGGGCAGGGTGGCTGGCCCATGCTTGTGATCGGCTGCCCCTGCTGCAGGGGGCGTGGCCCCCTGGCACTGGGAGCTGCGGTTGAGCTAACAATTTACCTGAGCAATCTGCACATCAAAGTTGGTTTTGTCGGCAGACTGGGGGTTTTCGGACCACCTTTCACGTCCCTGGCTGGAAACCAGCCAGGTCATCATCAAGGGAGACAGCCGGAGTGACCTGCTGGGAGCCGGTGACCACGTGAAGGGCTGCTTGCAGAAGCGCTCAAGGTCCTCAAGGGGCAACGTTCTTGACCGCACGACTGCCCAGCGCAGATGCACTGCTCTTGGGGCCGGGCCGCCGGACGGGAAGCGCGTCCGTCCATCTGTGCTCCTTAGAGCCTCAGGGCGCTCGACGCAGGTTCAGTCGGGGGAATAAAGACCACCTCCCTCACTTTTCATGTCAGTTCTCAGATTTTCTTTCCTTTTTTGGCCGCGCCTCTTGGATTGCAGGATCTTAGTTCCCCGACCAGGGATCGAACCTGGGCCCCTGCTGTGGAAGTGCAGAGTCCTAACCACTGGACCGACAGGGACGTCCCTAGTTCTCAGATTTTCTAATAAGGACAGTTCCTTGTATATTACCTTCACGTAATTTGTCTTTCACAAAAATAAATACAAATAATCTCCAATAACAATCTTGGCCTAGAACAAAACTTTATTTAAAATTTGACTTCCTATGTAGGTCCTCCCTTAATAATTATGATTCTGGATGAGTAGAATTTAATGACTAAAATTATGGTTTTTAACGTGTCAGACTTCAGATTTTTCAATTGCTGAATAGAACTTCCCAAATAAATAGGAGCTGTTTGACTTCAGTCCCATCTAAACTTACTGAAAAGATGAATTGTGTATGAATGTCTTTTTAAAAAGTAGCTACAAATCATTAGATAAAACTATAGAAGAAAAATGTTGATTTGGGGTAGGAAAGGCCTTCTTAAATAAGAAATGCAAATATAAACTAAAAAGTTTGGCAAGTTTGACTAAATCAAAATTTAAGACTTTTACACAAGATACCTTAAAGGTAAGTGATAAAATGGGAGAAAAAAAATGCCGTATGTGTCAAAGAACTGACTCAAAATTTATAGCAAACTCCTATAAATCAGCAAAAATGACACCAAAGGGTAATTTTTTTAAAATGAGAAACAGATATATATATAAGAAAATTTTAAAACAGGAAATAAAAATGGTCAAAACACACATGAAAAGATGCTCTACTTCACCAGTAACTGGGGCAATTAAAATGAGATACAATTTCTTAACCATCAGACTGGCAAACAGCAAGTGCTGCTGCAGGGGGAAAGGGGCCTCTTTTGTCCATTGCTGACAGGTGAATATTCATCAGGCTTTGAAAAGGGCAACACAGCAGTGACTACTGAAATAAAATTCATCTTCCCTTCTACCTGGCAAGTCCCACTTCTACACGCTTGTCTTAGAGAAACATTCACTTGTGTATACAAATAGGTAAGTCAGATGAAGGCTCTTCATTACTTACAAGTGGTAAGAACTGAAAATACTGTAATAGTCCATCATGAGGTCATGGTTAAATGTACCACAGTGCAGCTCTCCTGAGGAATACTACACAGCAATCAACAAGAACACTGGGTGAAACTGTATATACCACACTATCTTACCTGTACATCATGCGAAGGGGAGAAAACATTAAAAATATATTTCTATTGCAAACAGAGAAATGACAAATATCATGATATCACTTATATGTGGAACCTAAAAAAAAAATGATACAAATGAACTTATTTACAGAACAGAAATAGACCCACAGACATGAAAGACAAACTTATGATTACTAAAGGGAAAGGGGCAGAGAGAGAAATTAGAAGCTTGGGATTAACGGATACACACTACTACATTTAAAACAGATGAACAACAAGGACCTACTGTATAGCACAGGGAACTATACTCAGTATCTTGTAATAACCTATAATGGAAAAGAATCTGAAAAAGTATATATATATATACTTTATACTGAAAAAGTGTATCTATATCTGAATCACTTTGCTGTACACCTAAAACTAATGCAACATTGTAAATCAACTAATAAAAAATAAACTAAACGAACAAAAATAAATTATAGTAAAATAGCTAGCTAGTGGGAAGCAACCGCATAGCACAGGGAGATCAGCTCTGTGCTTTGTGACCCCCTAGAGGGGTGGGATAGGGAGGGTGGGAGGGAGGGAGATGCAAGAGGGAAGAGATATGGGAACATATGTATATGTATAACTGATTCACTTTGTTATAAAGCAGAAACTAACACACCATTGTAAAGCAATTATACTCCAATAAAGGTGTTTAAAAAAAAATGACAGAGATTAACAAGGCAAAAAAAATTATATAATGTATATTATATTATATAATATATAACGTATTATATAATAATAATAAATAAATAACAAAACTAAATTTGTTTCTATATACACAGGTAAATAAATCCACAGAAACACAGCTGAAGGATGCCTCCCTACCAGTGGGTACTTCTGAGAAGAGGCAGAATGTAAAAAGATTATTTTAACACGTGCAGAGGTATTCACAGATAGCTCATGAATTTAAAAGTCTTACTTTTGAAACGTGAAAAATAAAAGCATGTCAGATGAAGGAAGTGCACGCCTATTTCGATCAAAATAAGTAACATTTAAAACACTGGTATCGTTGTATCATTTTCTAATGTACACACACTTAGGTTTATCCAAGTATCACACCGTTGTACCATAAGACTTTATTTCACAAGTGATTTTAAATTCCGTAGCCACAATTTCCCCACATTTTTACATGACCCACATCCTTTTTGCTACACGTTTTAAACTTTAGATACAGAGTTTGTTAAAAGAGAAGCTAAAAGGGAAAGACACATTCTTTCTGCTGAATAATATATCCTATTTAACTTAAAGATGATTATTAACCGTTTGGATATCAAGAATTGAAACTGCTGGGGTCACATTTATTTGTAGGTCCCCAAATAGCCCTGAGGTCTAAATAGAAAAATATCTTTTATAAACTGTAACAAAACTCTCACCTCAAAATAAAACACTATGAAATTTACACACCTATATCCTTATTCAACATTTTTACAATATCCGGAAATCTACGGGATTTTTAGAAATGACAATGAAAATAGTTTTACATTCAGAAAACAAAGCTTATACCAACATGACATAACCTGAAACCTGGCACCTGTGCAGAGTCCATACAATTTTCTTAGTCACCCTTGTTAAAAATACACATTCTCAGACACCCAATACATGTGAGGCAGAACAAGGATTTGAATGAAGAGAATTTCAATGAGATTAGCTTTGCCTGTTTGTTTGAATGGGGTCTAGTATTCAAATTCCTTAGGATGGCCGAGAGGCTCACAGGGTTGCTGGTAACATGGCCAGGTTTATAGCATCCTTTCCTGGTTTTCATCCTGTTTGACAGAGCTGTGAGGTTCCAAACCAGCTTCTAGAACTTCTGCTCAAAAACTGGTGTTAAAGTGCTTCAATGCGACCTCCCAAAATTTCATAAAGCATCGAATCAACACAGGCCACTGCCGTGCCTGCAACCGCTGGCTTCATTTTGTTTCTTGTCTTCATGTTCTTCAAAAACAATATAAAGGTGTCCCATTATGATGAAATGATTCTCTCAAAAACCAAACTGTGTTAGCGTTGATTAATTAGAGTACTGATACTTGGGCAGACTTGGGAAGATCTCAGTGCCTCCGCAGGGTAAGACGCTGATTCTGTGGTTAGCCTGGTGCCATGGGGTGAATGCCTGGTGGAGGTCCCCAAGCATCCCCTCTGGATTCTGCCCCTCCATGCCAAGGAGGCAGCCAACAGCAGAGCGACGGCCCAGGCCCGGCTACACAACCTCGCCCAGGAGCTCCTACATGAGCCGCCCTGGCCAACACCACCTTTCGACAAGACCTGCGTTATGACACACTGGCTGTGTCCTGTGCCGCAGTGGACACACTGGAGTCCTCCCAGTGGGGGTCTTGGGCTGTCCCACCCTCCACTACATGCCATCCAATCAGGTCACACCAGACATTACTGGGACCCACAATGGCAGTCCCGTCTGTGAGCACAAAGCCCGGACTCCTTCCTGTGTGTGTGTGTGTGTGTGTGTGTGTGCACTCATCACATCACATCACACACCTCCACTTGCAGCTGAGGACCATCAGAGCACCGCAGGGCTGTGCCTTTCACATGAGCCTTAGTTCAGGCTGGGTCAGGGGAAGGAGAGACTTTGCACGCAGCCCTGGCATTCAACTGAGTCCCTCAGAAATGAGCTACATCAAACCAGGCAGTGGTGGTTTTTTGTTTTTTTCTATTTCTTTAAAATAAAAAACCTCCAGAGGAATTTTTTTAGCCACTTATTTTAAATGTTAATGAAGAAACATGTGGATTCAAGGGCACAGCCACAAGTAGCTGATTCAAGCGTCACACGGACGTCTGAAACAAAGTCTAAACGCATGGAGAGGGCGGCAACCAGCGTTTGCAGGAAGAGCTGGTTTGCTGTTAAGTTCTTCGTGGCAACAGCCCTCCCTCCCGCTGCCGTGATTATGTGCCCAATGCCAGCTGTTGTCGCAAATGGGACTTTGTTGTTTTATGAGCATCAGGCGTGATGGGTCTTCTGCCATTCCTTCCCCAGAAGACCATGGTCCGCCAGGCCCGGCTGAAAGGGGCCCAGCGTGAGCCTGCCGCCAAGGAAACCAGACACACAGACCAGAGCCCTGAGGGATCCTGTGAGCCGGGCACCCACAGCCGAATGCAGAATCCAAACAGTTACCCACGTGGGACGGAAAGGCTCGCGAGGGAATACTTGGGTAGCGCGTTAGGATTTCCCCAAATACTGTGAAAAAGAAAAAGTGTCAGCACCTCATCCTACAAAAGACGGATTTCAACTAGCAGCTTAAAACAGTTCCTGATAATCTTAGCACTGCAGCGAGTACCTGCATTGTATCAGGATGGGAAATGAGCGAGCACAGGTCTCCAAGTGAACCTGGGGGTAAGCACTGCACCTGACATCCGTCAGGGCTAGGACTCCTTTCGCGGAGCAAGCTCCAGTGAATGATGAGAAGACAGTCTCCGCCTTAACGCAGCGTGGACGAGCGGGGAATACAGTGATCCTGCCAGAGGCTGCAAGAGTCAGATCGTCCCTACTTCTTAGTCTTAGCTCGTTTAACGACCCCTCAGGGGTGCTTTTCTTCATAGTAACTCGGTACCCATGATTCTTCCCTGGAGACAGCAGGCTTTGCATCCACTTCAGGACTGGGGTGTGGCCCACCTCACGGGATTGTTTCACAGCCTCATCTCCACCCAGTGGACTTCCAGAGACCTGGCCGCCCGCAGCACGGAAGGAAGTGGGCAGAGGCGGCCTGGACTGGTCACCCTGCATCCACAAATCCCACTTTCCAACTGACATCACGAACTCTGTCCCCCACTGCAGAATGAGCGAGTAGCAGGAGTGCCCGAAGTTGAGATGACGAACTACTGCAATTTCCGACCCTATTTCTGAGGCCTCTAGTGCCACCAGGAGCTCGTGGGGAGGTGCTGCAGAAAAAGTCACGAAGGTCCACAATGTCGTGTGTTGCATTTCTCAAAGGTAGCCAAGGACACGCGAAGTCTCTGAACACCGCGGTCATTCCAGCTTTTCCCTCCCCCCTCCCAGCGGTGAGCTTGGCGCTCGGCTGACTGTAGAACACGATTCACATAAGCAGATAGAAAACACTGTCACCGTCACACCACACACCCCTGGATCAGATAGGGAGGAAGCAGCTGTAGAGGTGAAAGCGATGAATGGTCCATCTGTGCTGTCACAGCCGTCTCTACGTACATAAAGGCTGAATTTTTTTTTTTTTTTGATACAAGGGTTCACATCCACAAGAGGCAACTGAGAGGCACTGAAGTGACTTCACATCCACTCCAAAGCCATTTCAGCTGCCAGAGTCCCGAGTTTCTACTAATCAAGAAATCTCAACACGAGGGGTGATTCCCAGGCCTCTCCCCAGAAAACAGCAGCACTGACATTGTCTTAGAAATATTTCTTCTATCTAGTTTAATCATAACGCACTCAGATGCTAAAAAGTATTAAAATAGACTTCAGCTTTTCCCCTAACTGTATTTATATATAAATCCCTGAGAGGGTACCTGTCAAGTTGAGATTCACTATTTACAGTTAATAGACATCAGGAGCGCAAGCAGACACCGGATCCCGCCTGCTCTGTACGGCAGGGCGGTGCTATCGCCTGTTAGGAGAGCAAACCAAGTCTCCCTCCCGAAAGAGAAAAAAGGGGGAAAGTGCGGGGTGGAGGTGGGGGAGTTGTGCCAACATTCTGCACGGAAGCAGCTGGCGGAATCTGCTGTTCATTCACTCTTGGGTGTTTGGAGGGCACGACATGATAATTCCACAGGGACACTGTTGATCTCTCAGCATTGCCTTGCTCTTCCGCCCTTTTTAGATCTCAGAGTAGTGGGGCCAGGGATGATCAAGGCATTTAGCTAAATCTGGAGCAGGAAACAGGCAAAACAAAGAAAAAGCAAATAAGGAAAAAAGGAGGCAAAGGGGTCAGCAGGGAATGTATATGGTGACAGAGCTGGGGGGGGGACATTGCTCATCAGTGCCCCATCCCTGACCGACACTGGAGGGGAGGGAGGAGGGCTGAACCCTTGGTGAGAAAAATGCAGCCAACCATTCAAAGCAACGAAAATACATAAACACAAAAATGATCTCAAAGGATATGGATTGGACTGTCAGGGAAACGGGTGTTTCTCTCCACCTCGGGGACCAGCCTTCATCTCATCCAAGGGGACTTGGCCAACCTCAACTCTTAGGCACGAAAGTGACCCAACAGCCAACTATATCAGTGATGCTCAAAGTGGGTCCAGACCTCTGTGCCATTCTTCTTGCGCCCTTCTGGGATGAGGGAGGAACTCACTAAAATCTGACTTTAAGAGCTGTGTTATCGTCACGCCCGTCTCCCACCAGTCTGGGTGCAGCCTGACGGTCTGTTTATTGAGATTCTGGGGAAGGTGAGTGTGAGATGCTCAATTCTGAAGGATGGGGGGGAAGAGGGGGAGCCGGCGCTACCCCGCCCACATAATGAGACAGACAGGTGTTCTTTACCGCATAGCCAGGGAGTGCGATTTCCCCTGCGAATCTAGGTTTATAATAAAGAGCTTCCAAACTGGTCTGTAATATTTTAAATCTATGGCTTCTGAACAGGATAATATTTAAATAAAGTGCTGTTGGTAGTGCATACGTGAGAGAGACTCTGCAACCCGGATGGCCAGAGATTCATTAGAATTTCTCAGTGCTTTGGAGATAACTCCCTCGGAGAGCTCAGGGCCCGGGGCAAATCACATACATGCTCTGCCAAAGTCCCGACATCTTGGAAAGTCAACAAAGTCACCATGAGGGTGAACTGAACATCAGGGGCAGTCATCAAAGGAAAAAAGAAAGTTAATTCCACACCAGGGATTCCTTGGAATTGAGTCAGGAGGAGGAAGCAACCCAGCTCACTCCAGGCAAATTTGCCTAAAACACGTTTGCTTAATATTCAGTTCTAATCCCTATTTCTCTAAAAATTTACGCCTGCCCCCATTTCAGCAGTCTGCAGAACTGTGGGTTCCTTATGCTTTTTGCATCTTTTTTACATTTTAAGGATATCTGAATTCAATTTACCTAAGAGCACATAACTTACTTTTGTATTTCCAGTAATAATTATTAAATTTGCCCCTATTTTCTTAAATACTTTTTTTATGTCAATATCTATTTTTGAATATGTTCAAGACTTTGTATACAGTTTATCTAACATCCCTTGCTTAAAATGAGTTTAGTTCTAGCAATAAACACGTGCTTCTCTACGCAGTCTCCTACTTTGACAACCGGGTTTTCATCATTTTTTAGCACTGGATGTACAGGGAAATCTGATTCCTCTATCTTACTTGATCATTTTGCTGTAAAGTAAATACCTCCATCAGATGGAAAGAAATATTCTGCATCACTTAACCCAACTAAGAACATGCGGTGCTCATGGGCACCCACGTGAGATGGAAAGGCAAAGACCCAAACAAACAGCAAAAGGGGGGAGAATGCCACAAATTCTGTGTGAAATCATAGGGATATCACAAGTAATTATTGCTAGAAACGGTACTTTAAACAAAGGGTCTTCAGACAAATGCATTAAAACCATCCTAAGTACAAAGAGCCCCATCTCTGTATGGGGCTGGTAAAGTGCTGCACATCTGACTGTGATTAAAAATACAAAATTATACAGAAAATGCCCTTCTGAAATTTCTTAACTGAGGTTCTAAAGATAAACTTTTAGGTAAAACGCCCACTAAGTGTACTGACTGCTAGGGGAACCTGGTTTTAGGCAAATCGATTAGCGCTATGCCCAATTCACTCTTGGGTGCAGCCTGAACAAACACAAACGTTTTCTCGGGCCCGAAGGAGCCTGCGGGCACAGGGACGTGTGGTGCGTAAAAGGCAAGGGCCAGGCGGAGGCGCTTCCTTCCCAGGGAGGAGCCCACCCGGCCTCCCCGCCACCGCCTCTGGGGCTCCGGGCAGCATCTCATCCCCGGCCGCGCTCTGCGTCCTTCCTCCCCGCGCCAGCCACCCCCCCCCCCCCCCACCTCACGTCCTTTTCCTCCAGGACGGTGCCCGCTTCTCCTTCTGCGCCGTGGCCAGTCGCTGCTTCTCTGCCTCTTCCGCCTTCCTTCTTTCCTCCTTGGCCTCCTTGTACCGCCACTTGGGGAGCTGCAGGTGGGCGCTGTCCTTGGTGCTGCCCTTCGGCGCCCGCTCGGGCTGGAAGGTGGGCGCCGGCGCCTTGCTGACGCGCACCTTGGGGATGACCACGCCCGGCCGCACGCTGCTCCGCCGCAGCAGCTGCAGGGACAGGAGGCTGGCCTTCCGCGGGGCAGCTGGCAGCTGGGAAGACGTGGAGCTGGCTCTGGGGGCCCCCTCTCTGGAGACCCCCGCGGCCTGGGAGGTCCGGAATCGCTGCTCGGTGCCCTCCGCTTTGTCCCTCTCTTGGGCTTGCGTGGCCAGGTCCCCCCGTGCCGCCAGGATCTCCTGCACCGCCAGCCGCCTTTTCCCCACACAGGGGGGGTTCTCGGGGCACATGGTCTGGCAGACGACGGCCACGGCGGGGCTGTAGAGGCTCGTGGTCATCCTGACCATGTGGTCCAGGACGCCCCCATCCTCCAGGCCTTGGCGCAAGCGGGAGGTCAGTATGGACCGCACAAACTCGGTGAGCCTCTGCAAGCAGTTCTTGGAGCCCGCAGGCTTCGGACCCGCCTCGGGGGCCAGCGGCAGCTCTGGCTTGTACTGTTCCCCAAACTGCTCTGGGCAGGGTCGCTCCAGCAGCCTCTGGATGACGTGGACCGCTTCAAACCGTCCCGTGTAAGTAGCCCACTCCTGGCACGACATCCTGCGGTGAGGGTCCCTGGCGTGGACATCTGCCCCTGAAAACCGCAAAGTAGAAACAGGAATGGGTGGATGCACTAAGACCTCCCTTCCACAGGCAGAAAACGAAAAGACAGTGAAATGGATCAAAAGCGAAACTTCCAAAGCCTTCTAACAAGACTCTACCCTGGAGCTGGGCCACCTGGATGAACCCACACCTGACCGACACCTGTTGCGTTTACTATTGTAACACAACCAACCTTTAAGTGCTCCACTTAATGGTTTATCTTTCCTAAATAAAACCCCCTAAACTCAGCACCTAAATCGTGGAATCTTTTTATAGAAATAAGATTTCATGGCTTTCCAGCAATGGAGACACGATCAGACCACAAAGGTGCTTTGTAACACTTGGCAGATGCTACTAGAATGTTCTAAAAATACTAACAGTAACTCACGGGCAAAGCATTCAGTGTCCTATTTATTTATCATCTCCCTTTTTCCTCCAAGATCTCTTGTGGGGACGATTATGGATCTTATCTTACAGGAAACGTGTGGTCCCTCACTTTTCGTGCTGGTGGTTAGTTGGTCGTGGGTCGTGGGCTTCTCCAGGACAGAGGCAGTTTAAGCAAAAACTTAAGTCATTTTTGCTTCCTTAATACATACAGTTCTGGCTGGTAGGAGGCATGCATTTAATAAACGTTTGTTACAGAATGGATGGTGGTCCCAGTGGCTGAGGGCACTGCTGGAGACCTCGAAGCTGGTAAGTGAGAAGTGCTCAGACCTGGGTCCTGACCCTCAGCTGCCTGCACTTCCCACCATCCTGCAGGGGGGCTCTTCCTCTGTGACACTTTTCTATGTCAACAGGGCCAGGGTCTAGTACTCAGGGACTTAACCCAGCACTAATCCAGGTGCGCCGTGAAGGTGTTTTGTAGGTGCGGTAGCATCCACAACTGGTTGACTTTAAGTCCAGATTACCACCCAAAATGTGGGTGAGCCTTGTCCAGGGTCTTAGGAGCAAAAGTTGAAGTTTCCTGGAGAAGAAAGAATTCAGCCTGAAGACTGCAGCATCCACTCCTGCCCAAGTCTCCAGCCCGCTGGCCTGTCCTACAGATTCCGGGCTTACCAACCCCCCAAATCACGTGAGCCAATTCCCTAAAATAAATCTCTTAATATATATCTCCCATCGGTTCTGTCTTTCTGGAGGACAGAGGCTGCATCTCCTACATCCTCACGGTCTCCCTTACACTGGTCACTTCCTTAATAAATCTCCTCCATACCAGCCACTGCCTCCTCTTAATATTGCAAAGTTAAACTTCAGCTCAACTTGATGAAATGTTCATAAGTTTCAGCTTGGTGGTAAAATAGAAATTAATCAGGGATTGCTATTCAATTAATCTTGGTCCAATCTCAGCCGAATATACAGTTAAAAATCGTTCAGGATTTCAAGTCCCATTAGTCATATTTCCACTGGCAAAGCAATGTGGGAAGTAGGGCAATTATCTAGTCTACCCAGGGACCAGGCCCGGCAGAAGCTTCTGCATTTACATCCCACACAGACCCGGGTGTCCGACATGCGATGGCTGGTGAATACGAATAAGAGCAGCAGGGGGTCTCAGCGACTTCCCTGCCCCATAGCCCTCAGTGGCCCCATGGCCGAGGCAGACCCAGCTCACCTGAGCTCGTCCGGTAATGCTCTTAATTCTGTGACACGTTAACATATTAGAAGAGTGGTAATTATTGGGAACTGGAAATCAGGATGGAACTCATTAGCTACAGTACAATTTATAAACGGACTGAAATGAAAAGGGGGCAGTAAAAATGTCATTGCAAAAAATAGATGACACATTAAACCTTAATTCGTTGCACGTCACTTAAAAAAGGAGCAAACTGAAAAATTAAAATCTTAATGAACGCTGCTTGAAAGAGACATTTTTCAAATGCTAATGGAAAACTAAAGGAACAGCTGTCAAAAGTTGAGTGCGCCACTTCCTTTTCAAAATCATCTTGGAAAATACAAACACTGTAAAGAACAGAGGCCGTTCTGACTGTAATGCAGCTCAAGAATCTGAGTCATGCTATAAATGAGGGATTCACTTCCTTAAGAAAGTACTATTAAGGGTAATATTAAAGGCCTGGGCATAGTCATTAAATCATGAAAGGCAAGTACTGATGATTAGCACATTATACTTATATCTTTCAGAGAATACAGAGTACCTCTGAAAGGCCAAAGTACCCATCGCCTGCCCAAGAGATGATCGGCATCCTCATCCCCCACCCCATGTTGTTTTGCCCAGGGCTCCAGCCGTGCAAAGGCTGGGCTCCTGCCAATGAGTCCATTTGCTGCCACGTTGAGTGCTGTGAGCTGTCTATACAGAATCCTCTATTTTATTCAAGGCAGCAGCTACTCAGTTCTAGGCAATGCATCATGACTGGTCTAACCCTGAGTTTCAAAACTTGGCAATACTGACATTTGGGGCCAGATGACTATTTGTTTTGGGGATTGTAGGGCTTTTAACAGCATCCCTGTTCTCTGGGCACTAGATGCCAGTAGCACTCCACCAGTTGTGACAACCAAAAATGTCCCCTGGGGGGATCACACACATCCCCACCCCATCGAGGATTATAGTTCTAACCTTGATGACCTGCCATCTTGTTCCCCATTCCCCCAGCCTCCCTTAGTGAGCCCCAAAGAGAAGGCTGTTGCACCCTGATCGAAGGGACCGATGAACCTGAGGCCTGGAGCTTTGGTGACCATCGTGCAATCATGAGGTGACCAGTCAACACACTGGCAGGTGGTTGGGGGGCCGTGTGGAGCTGAGTGGACGAGAGGAAGAAACCTGGGTCTGTGACGTCCTCACGGAGTCCAGGGCCAAGCTCTGCATGGTGACTTCCAGTGAGGTGAGACAGACACCTGCTTTCTTTAAGCCACTGTCAAGTCAGGATTTCTGTTACTGGAAGCAGAAAGCACCCTAAAAGGCACTAAAGGAAAACAATCTACCTTCCATTGCTCATTCTTAGGACGCTTTCCCCCAACAGTCAAGGCCAGGTCTGTGGGACCAGCAGGAGTCAGGCAGAGCCCAGGGTGCGTCACTTCCTTTCCTATTTACCTATAAGCCCCCATCCCCATGTTATCTACCCTTCAGAGCCCCAATCTGGTCCCCCTCCTGCCGAGAGACCCTTCTGGTCACGTTAGATAGTTAGACATGAGCAGGTCCCTGCCGCATCCTGGACGGGGGTCATCTTTCCCTCCCCCACCTGGACACTGGTGATTAGAACATGCCCAGAGAGCCTCCCTTTTGTGGTCAAGGACCGTTAAGTCTCCAGCCTTATCAACACCAAACAAGATAAAACCGCCAGCACAGGTTGGTGAGGGCATAGCAAGGCCTAAAAGGTGACTCAGAGTAACCCGGGGTTCATTACGCTGTGTTTGTAATAAATTAGCGTTGCGGTTTCTGCACCCATCACCCTTCTGTGGGTTTTGCTCGGGTGCCTGTGGGTAAGCGCCTGCGCAGAAGGAAGAAGTTATGTAACCTAAAGCTGTCAATCAGCTTGGCAGTCAAATGATGCAGGACCTGAGGGGCTTTCCACCACTCTGAAAAACCAACCCCAGCCCTACCGCGGGGCTGCTTCCAGTTTCCAAACAACCCCGCGCCCCTTCTCTCTCTCCGGAGTGTACTTTTGCTTTGCTTAATAAAAAACTCTTGCTACTTAAAACTGCTCTATGTCTCTGGACTGAATTCTTTCTCTTCGGGAGGACGAGAACCGAGGGAATCACCATTTTCCTCTGGTGATAGTCACACAAGACCACTGTGGACCGGTCCTTACAGGCCTCCTCCTGTGCTATCTGTGGCCTGTATCTTGGGCACTTCGGGTATAATCAGGATGCAGGGTCACAGGGAAGAGCCCTTGAAGGGGGTGGGGCGGGTGATCCCACCCTACCCTCAGGCGTTTCAGTCTTTCAGAGGGTCTCAGCAGGGCTCAAGCCCACAGCCTGCAGGGTAACCAGCTAATGAGCTCACACGGGTTCGTCTTCCAGTCTTCCCAATCTGGCTTCCTTATCCCTGACCGGCTTGCAGGGGTGACTTTCCAGAACAACCACTTGCCCCCTTGTCTCACGGTTGGCTCTCGTGGGTGCCCAAGCTAAGACGGTGCCCTTGGTAATATGAAATGCCTGATTTTTAGCCATTTCTCTGCCTAGTAACTTGACACTATTCCATCTTAGTCACAGAAAATTCATGTTTTCCTCTGTAAACAGAAAGAAACCTCTCTGGTGGTATCACATCCTTCGGCTTTCCAGAAACACATAGTCAGGGCTTGCCTAAGGCAAGGATGAACACACAATGTACAGCGGGAGTGCCTCTACTCTCTGTTCATGAAACGAGCCTCCTACACCTTCCTTTCTGTCTGCTTTGTTGCCCGGAATCCCAGGGAGGTTCAAGGCTTCCGTTTGCTTGTTTTTGCTCCCCAAGTGCCGCAGCAATGACACCACCACCTCAGGTATGAGAGCCAGCTCTCTTAAGCCAGTCTGGAACCTGCCAACCTCCACCGCGTTCTGCTTCTCTTCAGAGATAGTCACGGCTTCCCTCATACGGCTTCTCAGAGCCATTTATTAAATACACCTGTCACTTGGGGGCATTAATATTCCACTGAATTAACAAGGCTCTGCAGCCCTATGCCCAACCCCTGGGATCTCATCAGCAGAGCTGACGTTACTCCTCGGAAAGCCAAAAACCAAACAGCCAATAAATCAGCTGTTCAGAACTTGGTTATATATATATATTTTTAAAATTTATTTATTTATTTTTGGCTGCGTTGGGTCTTCATTGCTGTGCGCGGACATTCTCTAGTTGCGGCGAGCGGGGGCTACTCTTCATTGCGTTGTGCGGGCTTCTCGTTGTGATGGCTTCTCTTGTTGCAGAGCATGGGCTCTAGGCGCGCGGGCTTCAGTAGTTGTGGAGCGTGGGCTCAGCAGTTGTGGCTCACGGGCTCTAGAGCACAGGCTCAGTAGCTGTGGCACATGGGCTTAGTTGCTCCGCGGCATGTGGGATCCTCCCGGACCAGGGCTCGAACCCGTGTCCCCTGCATTGGCAGGTGGATTCTTAACCACTGAGCCACCAGGGAAGCCCGAGAACTTGGTTATAATTTTATTAAAAGCCTGAGTTCTGGTAATTCTGACACTATTTCGTTCTGCCCAACAAGGTAAGATAAGAGCTGATATGCACCTACAGGTTATGAACTATTGGAAAATCTAAACAGTTTGGGGGGCATTCAATTCAATGATTCATTATTTCCAAAAGGAAATAGTTCTTATTGAATATTATGAAATTGCAACTCGGAAATTCAACCCAGGTGCAGAAAGACACTCAGGTTCAGAAGAACACGGCACTGGAAAAAATGAGAATGAGATACACAGTTTTATCCTAACTATTAATATGTAGTAATGCTTGTGCCTTTTGCTTTTAAAATGATCACAGGATGACCTGATTCTGTAAACATCAATCCAAAAGAATTACCCAGATTTTAGGATCTTTACAGGCTTAGTTTTTCTTAATATTGATAAATCCAAACAGAAGTAAGAAGACTTTAAAAGATTGTTGCAAATTGTTTAAACATTTCAGCAAGTATCCTATTGCTATGTACCAAACCCAGGAAAGGCATTCAATCACATATTGTTTTTTCTTTTAAAACATGCAGACTCATCTGTAAGAAGAAAATGTGACCCACTTTCCTGGGAAAAAGTATAACGTAACTTAGTGGCAATAGTAAAAAATGAAAATATTCTATAAGTTAAACAATAAAAGCCTTAGAGGGCCGCTCAAAAGCTCCCTGAAAAAGGTGTCAGATTTTCTTTTCACTTTTCTCTTCATTTCCCATTTACATTAGTTATATCAGTGGTTTTCAACAAGAGGCCACTTTCCCACTATGGGACGTTTGGCAATGTCTGGAGATATTTTTGGTCATCAAAACTGTGGGGTGCTACAGTCACCTAGTGGGCAGAGGCCAGGGAGGCTGCTGAACATCCTACAAACCACAGGCCAGCCCGACCACGAAGAACTATCTGGCCCCAAACATCGACAGCGCCAAGATTACGAAACCTGAGTCACCCTCCATAAGAAAGTTTAAGTACCTGATCACAAGGATATTTTCAAAAGGAAAAATATACCACAGTTTTTCATTCATTTAACAAATAATAGTGAACACATAAAGTCACCAATAACAATGACAACCAGCAATGACTGATGGCTTCCTCCATGCCAGGCGAGCCCCCGAGAGCTGTCAAGTGTGAACTCACTCAATCCACATCATGACCTCCTGCAGTAACTACTGACATTCACCGAATTTTACAGAAGAAACAGGCCCATAGCAGGAGGTGACTGGCCCTGGGTATAGAGAGGCTGAATGGTGGGGCTGGAATTTGAAACCAGGGGTCCTGATTTCCTAGTTGGTTCTATTGGCCATTCTGCTCTGACCAGGTACAGTTCAGGAATGGAGGCACTAGAGGTCTGCACTCATGTGGATTATTCTAGACTTTGATGGGGTTGTGCTCACGTTGACGGGAACAGGAAAGGTAGGGTATATAAAACCTAATGCCAGGGCTTCCCTGGTGGCGCAGTGGTTGAGAATCTGCCTGCCAATGCAGGGGACACGGGTTCGAGCCCTGGTCTGGGAAGATCCCACATGCCGCGGAGCAACTGGGCCCGTGAGCCACAACTGCTGAGCCTGCGCGTCTGGAGCCTGTGCTCCGCAACAAGAGAGGCCGTGATAGTGAGAGGCCCGCGCACCGCGATGAAGAGTGGCCCCCGCTTGCCGCAACTAGAGAAAGCCCTCACACGAAAACTAAGAGACCCAACACAGCCAACAATAAATAAATAAATAAATAAATAAATAAATAAATAAATAAAGTAGCTATTAAAAAAAAAAAGAATATGTGTCAGTATAAAAAACAAAAAACAAAACAAAACAAAAACCTAATGCCAAATTTGTTATCCAAATAACTAAGGGAAAAGAAAGAAAAACACATCAGCATTGAACACACTGCCCTTAAGCAGGCCCATCTCTCGCGAGATCTGAAAGGTTCTGTGATCTGTAAATGCCTGAAACCTCTACCAGACTCAGGGGAAAAAATGACAGCAAAGCCCATGCACGGTCCAGACTGATTAGAAGGTAATTAATCTGAAAACAAGAGAGTTTGTAATTCAAATTAACTCATTGGGGAAAATGCCTGGATTGACATCGAAAAGTTTTTGGTTGTAAAAGTGAATTGCTAATTTACACTCAATTATAACTAGATCCAGAAGCAGTAAAAGCAGATGAAGCTCCCCCTAAAACACAAAAGCATCCTATTCACCATTAAATTAGGAGGAACCATCCCTCCCTGATGTCATTGATAAACCCTGTGGAAATGGCTATCTCACTTTTAAAAAATGAAACTGTCACTGAGTCAAAAGCACAACCAATGAGATTAATTTTAATTAGGATCTTTTTTAATTCCAAGAAGGTTTTCATCTTCGAAGCCTCTGTCTTCGCTTACTGAATTTATTTTTCTTGCAGCATCCCCTAAAACACTTCAGTTAAAGCAGGAGAAAAAAACAATCCAAAGTAGGTTTGTAACAAATCCTGTAACCCCAATCTAATCACAAGGAAAAAAGACAGATGGGCTCAGGTTGGGGGACCAGTGTTCATTGGCCAGTGTCAAGACCAAGTCATGAACAAGGCATGAAGACTGAGCAACTTCTGGGGACCAGAGTAGACTGGGGACCAGAGTAGACTGGGGACATGTGACAACTCAGTGTGGGAGCCTGGCTGGGATGCTGGAACAGAAAGGGGCCATCTGTGGAAGAACTGGTGACATCTGGATAAAGTCTGGACTTTAGTGACTTGTATTGTGCAGTTTCTGCCTCTCGGTAAGATGCTAACATGGTTGGGGGGTGGGGGGCGGTGCTGAGTCGGGGCTCTGTGGGTGCTGTCTCTACTATCTCTGTCGCTTTTCCATACACCTAAACTTATCCCCAAATGAAGGTTTATTTACAAAAAGAAGCAAGTTGTCTACACAGAGCTACTAGCCCAGGCTAGTGCCTGGAAGGATTTTAATGTGGTCCTCAAGATACTGAGACGGGAGGGGATGCCGCTTCTCTGGGAGCTCGTAGGGCCGAGCAAGACCGGCTGAACCCAGTGCCAAGAACAAAAACAAAATAAACTAAGATAATGAAATTAAATAACGGCGACAACAGCATCTCCCACTGTTCGAGATGCTCCCTCTGCGCCTGGCCCTGGGTGCGTGCTTCACATACATTTTCTCATTTTATTGTCACAATAACCCAATGAGGCGTGTGCGCCCTAACAATGATCATTGATTCCATTTTAGAGTGAGGGGGAAAACAACTAGATATTAGTCGCAAGGAATTCAGTTCGGTAATTCCTTAAATATGTGTAGCCCCAGAGAGTTTACAAAGTGATGTATTTCATCCTCAGGGAGGTGGGGAAGAAGTCATTACTCCCATTTCACAGATGAGGACAGAGAGGCTCACAGGAGGGACTTCCCTCAAGATGATGAGGCCAAATGCGCAAAGGGGGGCCTGCCATGCTGGCCCAGCCTGAGAACATTCCGCTGTGATGCCGGCCAGAAAGAAACTGCCCCACACGGAGACCAAGACCCCTAAAACCGAGTCCCACGCCCACAATTTATGATGAACCTCTCTACCCAAAACTTCAATCCCTTTCTTGTCCCACTCCTGTTCTCCTCAGGATTGATGCACATCAAAGAAAAGGGGGGATTGAAACCGAGCAGGACCCTGTGAGGCCTTCCCGGGTGCAAAAGCCCATCCGTGTCCCCTGTTTCTTGTTTGTAGAAAAAAGGCTTTAGTCTCCTAGGCCTTCCTCGAGTTCCAAAGAGCAGACTTAAGCAGTTAATGACCAGGACAACAGAGTCACAGGACTCCTAGTTCCTCCTGAAGGGATATAGGTGACAGTCTGGTGCATATCTTTGAGTTGTTCTGCAGAAACTAAGACCCCCTCCCAGTGGAGGAGGGTCACTGTACGCTGACCACAAGCACTCGATCCCAGACCGGCTGGAACCCGAAGGTTGAGATTGAGATTCCTGAAGCATCACCCTGTTACCTCACCCACCAGCCGATCAGAAGGTCAACAAGCTGGTCAGGCAGCCTATGACCCTCTCCCCTAACACTGTCTTTAAAAACCGTTGCCTAAAAGCCATCAGGAGGTTCAGGTCTTCTGAACATAAGCTGCTGATACTCCTTGCTTGGTGCCCTGCAAATAAACCCTTACTTTGCTGCAAATACCAGCCGTCATTCGAGTATGGCTTTCTGCACTGCGGGCACACGAGCCCTTGCTCAGTTACAACATCACATGACCACGTGACTCCACCCACCAGCAAGCGGACACCCGGGAGGGCTCCTGGGCAGACCCTGCCATCCCTTTGCCCACCTTCAATAGGACCATCTTGCCGGCCAGAGCACACGTTTGTGAAGAACAAATGCAGGCAGGAGGAGGCTAGGAGGCGAGGAAACAGGAGGGCTGGCCTACGGGGTGACCAGTGCTGTGGCCTCCCACCCACCCTGAAAGCAGGAGCTTTTGTTTTTGTTTCAACTCGGATGATGACAGCCATACGTCTCAAAAAAGAAACGTTTCTTTGCTGCATCCACTAGGCTTGGTTTCTATGGGGGGGATTCATCCCTTCAACACATATTCTTTAAAGGAGCCAACTCAGCATTTCCCGGGACCCTGGGACTGCATGGGACAGGTGGGGACGTACCTGCTAGCATCAGGGCTCGGATGCACTCCGTCCGGCCCTGCATGGCGGCTTTCATCAGGGCCGTGAACCCAAACACGTTCCTCCTTTCAAGGTCAAGACCGGGGAAATAGTTCAACAAGTAGTTGGTGATGGTGACGTGCCCTGCAAAGAGAAATGCACACATGTATGGACCACACTTCACAAAGAGCGGGCATTCCAGCGGCCTTCCTACACAGACAGAGGGAAACGTGACATGGTCCGCCGCTCTGGGGGGTGTGTGTGTGTGTGTGTGTCTGCCTCTCAGGCCACAAAAAATAATTCTCAGGAGTCCAGGAAACGAGAAGACAGAGGGTCCTGCCCCGGCCACGGCGTTGCTGCCTCTGGTTCATTATTCCCTCCTGCCAAGCCACTTGGAAGCCCAGTTGTCCCATCAACCTGTTGAAGAGGGAATGAATGTGGGGAGCAGGGACACTGCGGGGGTGGCGTGGGCAAACCCGAGCTGGCCCGACGCAGACGCTGGCTGGTCAGCGGAGAGGCCCTGGATGCGTCGGCGCCCAGCAGGAGACGCCAATGCAAAACCGAAGATGAACCTGGGAGCCATTTCCCAGAGGTCCAGAGCCTCAGGGAGGAGAAAGTCTTCATCCCATCATCATAACAACAGGATATGCCAGTGCACACTGCCACCCTATCACCGCTCAGAAGGCTCTCTCTCTCTCTCACACACACTCACACACACACACACACACACACACACACACACAGAGGCAGGGAACCCAGGGAGTATTGCTACCCAGACCCTTATCCATAAACCCAAAGCAGGTAAGAATATTCATTTCAGAATACAGATTTCTCCCCTTTATCGCCTCACACTTCCAAAAAAGGGCCTGATTTTCTGCTCACTCCCAGAGGGTTTTCGAAAAGCCCACGCACTCTTGGATAGCGGTGAATAAGGAGACCCTCCCGTGAGAAGCAGTGTTCCCAGGATGCTCCTGGTTCACCCGGAGAAAGGTCCTCCAACGACGCTTGTGCCACATCGAGAGGCTCTGGGGTCAAATGCCCATGCTGCCCGAAGCCCACTGGCCACATTTATTAAGTCCTCGAGTGAAATGACACGCCACCCTCCCCCCCGAGACTCTTTAGTCCCTCAGAACAGGGTCCCAACCTTGGCACTCTTGACACCTGGGGCTGGATTATTCTTTGCTGTAGGGCTGTTCTGTGCAGTGTGGGACGGTTAGCCGCATCCCTGGGCTCTACCCACTAGATGCCAGTAGCTACCATACCCCTCCTCCCTCCCAGGTATGACAACCAAAAATGTGTCCAGACGTTGCCAAATATCCCCTGTGGTGGCAGAATCACCCCTGTTGAGAGCCACTGTCCTAGAGGCTCAGATTTCACTGTTTCAGGACCAAGGTGGAAGGACGGCTTCCTCTCCTGCGCACCTTCTCCCTGACCCCTGACCCGCCAGCCTGCCTCTTGGTTGCCATTTCCATCCTGGCCCTAACGGTGACGGCTAACACACCTCGGGAGGGTGGGCAGTCTGCCGAAGCTCTCACCTGAGCCTGGATGGAGGGCCTGGGGACCCAGCCTCCATCCTTACACGCTGAGGACTGGCTCGGAAATGCCACCATCATCCCCACCCCATGCATGTCCCCCGGAAGCCCCACTGTCAGGGCTGCAGGTGTGACGCCTGGTGGACACTGCACTGCGACTTCTGCTGCTGGGCACCACCAGCTGCTCGCAGGGAGGCCTGTGCACCACGGAGGAGCCCAGACCCCTGAGGCTCCGTCCCCGGCTGCTATCAGGAAGCGCACTGGGTGAGACTGGACACGTGGCAGAGGACGTGAGGCCTCCTCCGGAGGGCGGGCAGCCATGGGACACAAGGTGCTCCCGAGATGCAGCCCCCCTTGCCCTGCAGACTGGGAGGCCGAGGGCGCGGAGGCCCCCAGCACAGCAGCGTGGAGACCCCACCCCTCCCCTGCTGCAGTGACGTCTCCTGGGCCTCCATCCGGGTCCTGCCAGTGCTGTGCACGCCCACCAGTAACTCCTCCCACGGTGGGAGCTCCGTCCCCCCATCGCACGCCAACCGAGACAGACAGAGTGCAGGCGGGGACCCAGTTACCCTCCTTGAGTGGCACCCAGGCACTGCAGGCTGCTGGCCAAGCAACAGTGCATCCTTCTCCTCAACTTCCAAGTTAAAAACGAAACAAGCAACAGAAACTAGAGTGTGGGCTCCTCCAGAAGCAGTGTTGTCCCCTCACCATGGACCTCAGCCAACCTCCTGAACTCATCGCAAAAATCATGCAGCTTTCTCACTTTCTGAGATAAGCACTGACTAATATGATTGTGTCAGGGGGTTAGCAAGCCAGAAGCAAACGGGTGGGACCTTACCGCTCTGTGACTCACAGGTTCCAACCAGCAGCTGACGCTTTTTGAGTCATTCACACCACTTTGCTTTCTGCTCTCCTTTACAGAGCACACCCCCGCCAGGGGACGATGCTGGCTGTCAGGTGCCCAAAGCAGCTTAACTGCTCTAAACCGTTGGAGCAGGGGCGGGGGAGGGGAGTCCTTTGATCTCCGTTGGGTTTGTCGTCCAGCTAAACACTTTGCAGCACCTGTCAGTTAGATTTAGCCAGGGTCATAGGGAAACGAATTGCAATTCGTTTGGAGCCGTTTCTTTAAAAACGTGAAAGAGCGTGGCCACTGCATTTTCAGCACGATGTCCTTTGCACCGACATATCCTAAACACTCTGAACAGGCGGGGAGAGAAAAAACTGACAATCCACAAAACCAACGGCCCATTATACAGATCTGTTCTGCATGTTATGTAGAGATCAGAAAAACCAACGTGCAGTCCACTCGTTCTGACTACTGACTACAGGCTCGAGCTCTCAGTGACCCATGAAATCACTCTCAGCTCCCCACTGGCTTTCCCAGGATGACAGAACAACACCTGTTAGCACGAGACAACCTCACTCAACTGAAATCAAGGATGGACCCAGTGCTGCTAAGAATGAATAGATATTAATCTGAATAGATATTAACCTTTCTTCTTTAAAATCATGACAATTAACCAAAAGGAGCTTTTTTCTTTTTCTTCAGTAAGATAGACAGATAGATGATAGATGATAGATAGATAGATAGATAGATAGATAGATAGATAGATAGATAGATGATAGATAGATAGATAGATGATAGATAGATAGATGGATGGATAGATAGATAGATGGATGATAGGAAGAATACAGCCTTCCTTGCATAACAGAATGTGCCCCATATGGAAATCTAGTTTGAGTCTAGTCCAACTTTGACCGTATGGAATAGGATTTGGTTCCTGAAGTCCTCAGAGTGGACTTAACGAGTGGGCTGACCACACAGAGCTAAAGGACATCCTCGACCGACCCCATGAGTCTTACCCTGCCTAAGAGAAGGGCTTAAGCAGCCCAAGGAATAAGTTAATTCTTGATGACATAGCTTCAGGGGAGTAACTAAATGGCCATGCAGACAGAGAACTGAGTACTTAAGAGAGTTGGCTCTGAGAACACCCAAATTCAAGCTCCCAGCCTGCCACTTAAAATCTGGGTGAGCCTGGGGAGGTAGGTCAACTTCACTGAGTCTCTGTTTCCACATCTGGAAAATGGGAGATAATATCAACCTCACAATTGTGAAAATGACAGGAGATAAAGGTGTTGTATAAAAAGGGCCTAACAGACAAATTTCTGGGCAGAAAAACTCCAAATAACTTATGCACTTGCTCCACTCCCAAGGAGGTGACACATAAGCACCCACTCCTTCTCTTGTGGGCTGTGCACAGAGACTCCCCTCCAAAGAGTAGACTATGTTGGGGATGGTGGTGGAGCGGTAATCTCACAAGAGAGAAGTATGGCCAACATGACCTCAGCCTGGTGATCAGGGTCAACGGTCATGTCCAGAGCCTGTGCCGACAAAGATTCTTTGCCTGATCAAACTTCAGTCAGGCTCCTGAACCTTCTCCCCAACCCCATCTGTGCCCTTCCTTGTAAAATCTACTTGTAGATTTAACTGATATTTATAGGACATTCCATCCGAAAACAGCAGATTACATTTTCTTCTCAAGTGCACATGGAACATTCTCCAGAATAGATCACATTTGGGTCACAAATCAAGCCTCAGTAAATTTAAGAAAATTGAAATCATACCAAGCATCTTTTCCAACCACAACGCTATGAGATTAGAAATCAATTGCAGGGGGAAAAAGTAAAAAAACACGAACACATGGAGGCTAAACAATACGTTACTAAATAACCAAGAGATCACTGAAGAAATCAAAGAGGAAATCAAAAAATACCTGGAGACAAACGACGATGAAAACATGACAATCCAAAACCTATGGGATGCAGCAAAAGCCGTTCTAAGAAGGAAGTTTATAGCAATACAATCCTATCTCAAGAAACAAGAAAAATTTCAAATAAACAATCTAACCTAACACCTAAAGGAACTAGAGAAGGTAGAACAAACAAAACCTAAAGTTAGTAGAAGGAAAGAAATCATAAAGATCAGAGCAGAAATAAATGAAATAGAAACAAAGAAAATAGCAAAGATCAATAAAACTAAAACCTGGTTCCTTGAGAAGATAAACAAAATTGATAAACCATTAGCCAGACTCATCAAGAAAAAGAGGGAGAGGACTCAAATCAATAAAATTAGAAATGAAACAGGAGAAGTTACAACAGACACCGCAGAAATACAAAGCATCCTAAGAGACTACCACAAGCAACTCTATGCCAATAAAATGGACAACCTGGAAGAAATGGACAAATTCTTAGAAAGGTATAACCTTCCAAAACTGAACCAGGAAGAAATAGAAAACATGAACAGACCAATCACAAGTAATGAAATTGAACCTGTGGTTAAAAACCTTCCAAGAAACAAAAGTCCAGGACCAGATGGCTTCACAGGTGAATTCTATCAAACATTTAGAGAAGAGCTAACACCCATCCTTCTCAAACTCTTCCAAAAAATTGCAGAGGAAGGAACACTCCCAAACTCATTCTACAAGGCCACCATCACCCTGATACCTAAACCAGACAAAGATACTACAAAAAAAGAAAATTCCAGACCAATATCACTGATGAATATAGACGCAAAAATCCTCAACAAAATACTAGCAAGCAGAATCCAACAACACATTAAAAGGATCATACACCATGATCAAGTGGGATTTATCCCAGGGATGCAAGGATTCTTCAATATATGCAAATCAATCAATGTGATACACCATATTAACAAATCGAAGAAGAAAAACCATATGATCATCTCAGTAGATGGAGAAAAAGCTTTTGACAAAATTCAACACCCATTTATGATAAAAACTCTCCAGAAAGTGGGCATAGAGGGAACCTAACTCAGCATAATAAAGGCTATATATGACAAACCCACAGCAAACATCATTCTCAAGGGTGAAAAACTGAAAGCATTTCCTCTAAGATCAGGAACAAGACAAGGATGTCCACTATCACCACTATTATTCAACACAGTTTTGGAAGTCCTAGCCATGGCAATCAGAGAAGAAAAAGAAATAAAAGGAATACAAATTGGAAAAGAAGAATTAAAGCTGTCACTGTTTGACATGGTACTATACATAGAGAATCCTAAAGATGCCACCAGAAAACTACTAGAGCTAATCAATGAATTTGGTAAAGTTGCAGGATACAAAATTAATGCACAGAAATCTCTTGCATTCCTATACACTAACAATGAAAGATCAGAAAGAGAAATTAGGGAAGGAACCCATTCACCATTGCAACAAAAAGAATAAAATACCTAGGAATAAACCTACCTAAGGAGGTAAAAGACCTATTCTCAGAAAACTATAAGAAACTGATGAAAGAAATCAAAGATGACACAAACAGATGGAGAGATATACCACATTCTTGGATTGGAAGAATCAATATTGTGGAAATGTCTATACTACCCAAAGCAATCTACAGATTCAATGCAATCCCTATCAAATTACCAATGGCATTTTTCACAGAACTAGAACCAAAAATTTTACAATTTGTGTAGAAACACAAAAGACCCCGAATAGTCAAAGCAATCTTGAGAAAGAAAAACGGAGCTGGGGGAATCAGGCTCCTGGACTTCAGACTATACTACAAAGCTACAGTAATCAAGACAGTATGGTACTGGCACAAAAACAGAAATATAGATCAATGGAACAGGATAGAAAGCCCAGAGATAAACCTACGCACCTATGGTCAACTAACCTGACAAAGGAGGTAAGAATATACAATGGAGAAAAGACAGCCTCTTCAATAAGTGGTGCTGGGAAAACTGGACAGCTACATGTAAAAGAATGAAATTAGAACACTCCCTAACACCATACACAAAAAAAAAACTCAAAATGGGTTAAAGACCTAAATTTAAGACCGGACACTATAAAACTCTTAGAGGAAAACACAGGAAGAACACTCTATGACATAAATCACAGCAAGATCCTTTGTGACCCACCTCCTAGAATAATGGAAATAAAAACAAAAATAAACAAATGGGACCTAATGAAACTTAAAAGCTTTTGCAC
The DNA here is from genome assembly GCF_009873245.2 of Balaenoptera musculus. Classification (NCBI taxonomy): domain Eukaryota; kingdom Metazoa; phylum Chordata; class Mammalia; order Artiodactyla; family Balaenopteridae; genus Balaenoptera; species Balaenoptera musculus. The sequence goes on along the minus strand of NC_045787.1, from coordinate 8,866,108 downwards.
AGCAAAGGAAACTATAAACAAGACGAAAAGACAACCCTCAGAATGGGAGAAAATATTTGCAAACCAATCAATGGACAAAGGATTAATCTCCAAAAAATATAAACATCTCATGCAGCTCAATATTAAAAAAACAAACAACCCAATCCAAAAATGGGCAGAAGACCTAAATAGACATTTCTCCAAAGAAGACCTACAGATGGCCAAGAGGCACATGAAAAGCTGCTCAACATCACTAATTATTAGAAAAATGCAAATCAAAACTACAATGAGGTATCACCTCATACCGGTGAGAATGGGCATCATCAGAAAATCTACAAACAACAGATGCTGGAGAGCGTGTGGAGAAAAGGGAACCCTCTTGCACTGTTGGTGGGAATGTAAATTGATACAGCCACTATGGAGAAGAGTACAGAGGTTCCTTAAAAAACTAAAAACAGAACTACCATATGACCCAGCAATCCCACTACTAGGCATATACCCAGAGAAAACCATAATTCCAAACGACACATGCACCCCAATGTTTGTTGCAGCACTATTTACAATAGCCAGGTCATGGAAGCCACCTAAATGCCCATCGACAGACGAATGGGTAAAGAAGATGTGGTACATATATACAATGGAATATCACTCAGCCATAAAAAGGAACGAAATTGGGTCATTTGTAGAGATGTGGATGGACCTAGAGACTGTCATACAGAATGAAGTCAGTCAGAAAGAGAAAAACAAATATCGTATATTAGCATATATATATGGAATCTAGAAAAAAGGTACAGATGAACCAGTTTGCAAGGCAGAAATACAGACACAGATGTAGAGAACAAATGTATGGACACCAAGGGGGGAAGCGGGGGTGGGGGTGGTGGTGTGATGAATTGGGAGATTGGGATTGACATGTATAAGCTAATATGTATGAAATAGATAACTAATTAGAACCTGCTGTATAAAAAAAATAAAATAAAATTCAAAAAAAATGCATCGATATGGGCTTATTTGTTTTGTCCAAGGTATCATCCTAGTGTAAGAGCCTAACGACAGGGGAAACCAGGTGTGGGGTATACAGGAATTCTCTGCACAATCTTTACAGTTTTTCTGTAAGTCTGAACTGTTCTAAAATCAAAAGTTCATCTTATGAAAGGGAGATCTAGGCTAGGGCCACTCGATAAGACTGCAGGGTAGGGACGATGGTTCTTGACTGGCTGCTAGGTGTGGATCCTGTCCACACCATCCACAAGCCTCACCAGTGGTGGGGGAGGTGGGGAGCTCACCGAGTGGGTGTGCAATGGACAGAGGAGATAGTGGCCAGCCCCCGGGGAGGGCCGGAGGGTAGAGAGGAGTTGTTGACTCACAGCGAAGTGAATGGACAGGTCTTGGTGATTACTGGGCTGAGCCAAGTAACAGAAAGAGAAAAGTCAAAGATGACTCCTGGTACCACCCCAGCCCCAGGGTTTTGGCTTCACTTTGGATGGCCAATGGCATTTTCTCTGAAAGTGTACGGGGGATAGAAGTCCATGGTAGCCAAGCTGGACTATCTTTCAAGCTATCTATGTTACCAAAGAAAAGGAAAGCTCCCTTCGGTTCATTGTCATGGTTTTAAAGAAAAAAGGTTAATATCTGTATGTTCTTAGAAGCATCATATCCACTCTTGATTTCCACTGAGCAACAATCCCCCAAACCCCAAGGGGGGAATTTTAAACTTTCCCACTCTTAAGTCACCTACCTCACAGCAAACTCCTCCCAGGAGATGACACACCTCCTACTTCATAGAGGGAACTGAAACCACAAGGGAACCCCCTCAACTTTCCCCCATCAACCCCAAAACTTCCCCACATCCCTCCTAGTGAAAAGGAGGGTGTTTCTTCTCCTATTTAAAGATGGCAATCTCTCCTCCCCTTGCAGTGCTTTAAAGCCACTCCCCATCTACTTCTGGGGAATATATTTGTGCTACAAACTACTTCCTCTTTCTCTTCAACCTCTCCTGCCTTGCAAATTCATTCCCACCAGATTGTATTAACGGCCTAAATTCCTCACCTTGCCTTCTGCCACGTGGCTTCAAAGTTCTTCTGTCAAGAAGAACGTTGGCTCACAGGACATCTACAGGCATGATGCCAACAGAAGCTTGAAACACACTCACTGATGGGACTCGTTCTACACTTGTGCCTCAGCTATCTCCCTAAGAAGAACGTGCTAGGCTGATACAATGGTCCCAGGTAGAGGACGAGAGATGCACGGAGCAGAGCAGCCCTGGCTGAATGGTCCGGCTCACCCACAGACACACGAGCAAAGGCAGTCTAGATCAGCTGATCCCCAGCCCATCCGCAGATGCATCAACTATAAACATATTTTAAACTAGAGTTTGGGGGTTGTCATGCAGCAGTAAGCTGGTATATATGCTCAAGGGTCTCCCATCTTAAAATATATATGACTGCCTTAGTCCATTCAAGCTGCTGTAAGAAACTGCCATTGACTGAGTGGCTTAAACAACAAACATTTATTTCTCACAGTTCTGGAGGCTGGGAAGTTCAAGGTCAAGATGCCAGCAGATTCAGTGTCTGGTGAGAGCCCGCTTCCTGGTTCATAGGGTGTCTTCTTGCTGTGTCCTCACATGGAATAAGGGGTGAGGGAGCTCTCTGGAGTCTCTTGTATTAAAGCACTAACTCTATTCATGAGGGCTCCATCCTCATGACCTAATTACCTCCCCAAAGCCCCACCTCCTATTACCATCACTTGGGGATTAGGATTCAACATACTAATTTGGAGGCAAGACATAAACATCCAGTTCATTGCAGTGACCAACAGTAATCCCCATGAACCTGTCTTTGTATTCCTGCCACCCACCACCAATCATCTGACTCCTCTTCAGTCTAACTTCCAGAGTCTTATACTCTCACTCTTGCTACTTACACCCCCCACCAATTCTCCTGAAACCGTCTTCCATCATTCCCCAATGACTGTCTTATAGCAATATCCAATGGTTACTAGTCAGTTCCCATCTTACTAGACATCTCCGTAGCATTTACCACTTGCTTGTTCCATCCTTTTTGAAACACTTTCTGCAAATGTTCTGATAGCTCACCTTTCTGCTTTTCTTCCTATCTCTCCGGCCACTCAATTTTCTTTGTGAATTCTGTTCTCTGCTTTCTGAAATGCCACTGTTCCTCAGATGTATGACTAAGCCCTCTTCTCATCCCCTACACTCTCCCTTGGTGATCCTATCCCCTCTCATGGATCAAGTTATCATCCTAAAACTTCCGGATCACTTATTGCTAGCTGATCTCTCTTTCTGAGTTTCTTACCTAAATATCTGTCTACTGGATATTTCATCTTGGGCATCCCACCAACAAATCAAACTCAACACATCAAAGCCAAAACATGTTTCTTCCAAACCTGCTCCTCCCACCCACATTCCTTATTCATTCCTTATTCATTCCTTATTCAATTCAATACCACCAATAACTGACAGAGGTGCCCAAGACAGAAATCTGGGCTTTCTCTTCAGCCCTCCCCTACCCCTTCCCCATCCAAGTATCATGGAATTCTGCCAATGCCACCTCTTAAACATCTTCCAAACCTGTCCGTGTTTCTCCATCCCCACTTCTAACCTGGATGAGGGCCACCACATCCTTCCTGGGGTCCACCCCTCTCCTACCTGGACTTCCTGGTCCGATTTCTGCCCCGTTCTCTACACTATCAGCAAGAAACTCTTCTGACCAACACAACTACTACTTAAAACCCTTCATGGTTTCTACTCTTTAGATGAAGTCTCAACTCTTTAATCAGCTAGCTCCTTTTTTATCTGACCCAGCTCTCTGAAGGGTAGCAGAATATGCCACCTCAAAACATGCAACTTTGACATAATTATTTTGAGCTGAAGGCAACTGAGAAGAAGCAATTACAAGAAAAGTTCCCTGCCCTCCCCCATTTGCCTAAAAGCAGGACATAAATTTTCTTATTTTATTCCTTTTTGTTTCCCCAGTTTTACTGACATATAATTAACATATATCACTGTGTAAAATTAAGGTGTACAGTATAATGATTTGACGTACATATATTGTGAAACATTACCACAGTAAGTTTAGTTAACATCCATCATCTCATATAGGTACCAAAAAGGGCAGGGGGGGATGGTTTTTCTTCTTTGTGATGAGAACTCTTCAAAAACTGCTTTCCCTTGTCCTGTCATTTCTCCACAAATGTATTGCTCTTTATGGAAGATGACATATAAGCCAGAGTTCTAAGCCACCTCCTTGAGTTATTCATTTTTCCCTGGGTGTCCCCCATTTATACACGTGTGTTTATAGATGTCTGGTCCTCTCTTGTTAGTCTTTTATTACAGGGGTCTCCGTTGGGAACCCAGAAGTGTAGAGAGGTTATTTTTCCTCCCCTATATCCCCTCTTCATCCTCAGCTCTTGCACCAATGCCCTTCTCCTCACTCTTTAATCATAACTCTCTTTTTAATTCAGCCGTGTACCACGCTTTCTCTAATCTGGCGGCCTTTGCACCAGGCTAGTCCCCCGCCTGGTATACTCTTTCTTTGCTTTCTACCCAATTACCTGATGAGCCTTCCCTTCCACTGGAAGCTCTGCCCTGGTCCCCCAAGCCTGGATTAGGCACCTGAACCATGATGCCTTCATGGTCCACATTTCCATGCGGCGGTGGATTCCCACAGCCACCACTCTTGCTCATAATTCCAAAACTTCCAACTGACTGCAAGCTCAATAAATATTTAGTAAGTAAAAAGGCAGAAGGATTCCTACTTCTCCCTTGAAAAAATTCACTTATCAAAAAGGTTGCTAATTTTCAAGCCATAACCCACATTAACTAAGATTACATGCCATCACAATTATTAATTCAACATGTAATTGGGTACCAATGATGGGCTAAACGTCTTGTTTATTCCTTTATTCAAGGAAAGGAAACAGACCATAAACCTGTGCAGACCTAAAAATGGAATTAGGATTGTCTAAACACTTGATTGGTCTGACACCAGGTACTCAAAATATACTTTTCCAAACCAGGCCAGTAGAGGGAACTGTTGATTGGAAATATCAGGTCCCAGCAGCACGGATGAAGAGAACAGATTCTTGGTCCCCATCCGGAGGAGGGGAAAGCGCACAAGGGCAGCAGGTGCGGGCAGCACAGACAGGCTCTCCTCTTGTCTGACTGAGGAGCAGGGCCAGCTGCTGCCAAGGAGGCGGCATTGCTGTGCCCAACCAGAAAGGCTCCAAAAACCGGAGTTTATGGGAAAAGGCGAGGCGATGCTGGGAAACCTCAGAGACGTGCCAAGTTCCAATGTACTCAAAACAGTGGAAACCGAGTAAAAGGAAAACACTTCAAAAATCCATACAAATCACAATGAAGTCAGACTAGAAATCGTGATCGGCTGTAGTGATAATAAGATAAATACGATGAAGAGGCGTTGGCCTGCCTCAGGCCAAGTCACACATTCTCCTCTGAAGCAGGACCCTCCCCAAATCCAGTTCACAAGTCAGAACACACACAGGCAGCCTGAACCTGCCAGCCACTCCCGGGAGCCTCACTGCTACCCTGTCCCCAGCAAACAAGTGACATGAATAATGCCAGGCTGGCTCTCAGTGCATTTCCTCCAAAATCTTAAAGATAAGTTCAAGGAATAACAAGTTTTCAGGATGCACCAGAGGTGACTTGTACTGCGCCAGCTTGGTATTATCACCGGTTCAGAAAGACCCCTGCAGTTTTCTCACTTCACCTTACTCCTGCTCTTCTGTTCAAAGGGAAGAAGAAACGGAGAAAGTAAACACCTAACGCCACCCCCGGGGCATGTAATTCATTTCTCTGGTTATCCTACTTTATACTTTTGTTAGGGGAAGTAAGGTAGAGGTTGAAATTACTGGTTGAATGAGATTTAGGGATTATTTGAGGTTTTATTTTCATATAGCCTCTCCATGGTAAAGGCCTAATTCAGATTCAGCTGTATCTTTATTCTGCATAAGGACCTGAGGAGGTGAGACTTTGGAGAGAACACCGGACAGGCAGACCCAGGCATTTGCATCCTAATTTACACTCCCGACTCTCAGACGAGCTACACAGCTGCGATATCAAATAATATAAACATGTGGTCTCTTTACAGTTTTCCTTAACCACACAGATTCTACGGGGGACAAAGTTGACTGAGGTCACTCCACCGCCCTGGCCAGCAATTTGTTTTGCCTGGGGCAGGGTGTGTGATGCAACGCTGGCAGACGTAACTGAAGCTGGGCTGGAGGCTTCTGGAGATGTTTTCCCGTCTTAGAGAACAGAACATGGGCAGGGATTTGTTCCTCCTTCCTGAAGCCTCCTGTGTTGTAACGTGAAGCCACGCTGCTTGGAACTGCCAGGCCATCTTGGGACCATGAGGCAACAGGTCAAGAGCATTTCTGAGAAGCCGGCCCCAGGTCCTGACATCAGGAAGCCATGCAACGAAGCAACCCCGCAACTGTTGCCTTCAGACACATCATGTTGCAAGAGAAGACTGTTTCCTCATCGTTGAAGCTTGTTTTGTTGGGTATTCAGTAGATTGCACCCAAAAGCACCGTAGCAGATCCTAGGCTCCAATAAGAATCAGGGAAACACAAACAGCAAGCGAAGTCCATTTTGAGTTGACAAACTCTCAACCCTTGGGAACGTGGTGGGAAATGTAAATTGGTACAGCTTTTCCTAAAGGCCACTTGGCAGGGGCTACGTAAATGTGCACATTTAAAAGGTGCGCGTCCTTTGATGAAGCGGTTGAGTTCTAAGAATCTATCCGTGCGTTTCTTCTCTTTCCTTCTCTGCCCGGCTCTGACCGCCACAGACCACACCTGCCAGGCTCCTCAGCCCTGAAGTCTCAGGTGTGACTGAGCAGGGGCCCGGTGGAAGGAGGGCGGGTATGAGTCCCTGTCCCCTGCCCGCCTCCCTCCTCGAGGGGCTCAGGTGTCCCAGGTCCCAGCTCCTGGGGGCAGCCCTCCCAGGCTCTCTCTCTCTCCAGGGCCTGCCCCTGAGCTCTGCCGCCACCTCTACGCGCAGTCCCCTTGCCCATTCCTCAGTCTAGACTCTGAGCGCACCTGCTGCACCACCTGTTTCCGGCCGGGATGCTGACAGGTACGCCCTCCTCAGAGATGCGCCCCTCCTCCCCGCCCCGTCAACACAAAGGGCTCCACTCCAGCGTGGTCTGAAACAGCCTCATTCAGAAACCCGTGCACACTAGACTTTAAATTTGGGAGATGGGGTTTACGTGTGCCCTTGCCCGCTCTGTAGACCCAGCACTTAGCACAGCCCTTGGATGTGAAGTGACTGCTGAATAAATATTTGTTTTAAAAGAGGATCTTGTATAGAATGGATGACCCATGGCTTACTGAACCGTCTCAGTTACTGGACTCGGGGGACGTGGCCCTGAACACACCATCACTCAGGTGTGCCGCTGTAAGAGGCAGGGAAATCTCGTATGCACAAGTCTACACGGAAAGATCTCCTAGATAGACTGAGTGAAAAAAATTAAAATCACAGTCTCTACAGAATTACCCCATTCACGTAAATAAAAGGTGCGTGCATACCCTTTGTGTTTAAAAGGAGAGAGAGTGAGTTCTGGAAACGTAACCAGCTGGAACGTGGTCAGTCAGTGAGAGAATTGGGGAGGGTGAAAAGGGACTTCTTTTTTTATATAATAATACTTCTGTGATGATTTTTCACTGTAAGCATGTATTACTAGACATCTTTTGGAATTAAGACATCATCAAATAAATAAAGCTGGTTATGGAATTGGATTAAAACAGGACAGCATTTGATTCTATCAGCTGAAAGCCCAAACAGCCTCTCTTTGGTAAAACAGTACATGGAAGTCATGAGCAGATGCTCAGTTGCTTTCCTTTATTCTCCCTTTGATTTAGTGACAGCTCTGTGTCCCACTGACATCTCACCCGGGTCCATGAACCACCCCACCCCACCCCCGGCTCTTATACCCACTGACAGGCGCCCTGGGTCACCATTCTGTATAGGAACATGTGAAGCCCCAGTTCTCAGAGTGAGGTCCCCAGACCAGCGGCATCAGCGTCACCGGGGAACTCACTGAAAGGCACAGTCTCGAGCCCCACCCCAGACCTACACAATCCAGAACTCCAGGGCCGGGGCCCAGAAATCTGTGTTTTAACCAGATCTGGGTTAAAACATAGATTACCCACCTGTGGGTGACAGCGATCCCACTTGGAACCGAGCAGGACCCTATGAGGCCTTCACGGGACAGACCACCATCCCCCATGTCCTCTGCCTGACTCTTGTTGGTAGAAAAACTTTAGCCTCGTAGGCCTCCCCCGAGTTCCAAAGAACAAATTTAACCAGAGAAGTGAGAAAATGCAGAAACAAAGGAAAACAGGCAAGCAAGACAAATTAATAATGGTTTAGCCATTAAACAAAGTCAAGGCCCTTGAGTTCCTCCTCAAGGGCTACAGATGATAGAATCTGAGCCATGTCGTTTGAGCTGTTTTGCAGATACTGAAGTGCCCACCAGGTGGGAGAAGTTAACTGTATGCTGCCCACAGGCATGTAGACCCCCAGATGGGTCGGAACCAGAAGGTTGATGATGTTGACTCCCAGTTACTTCCCACCAGCCAATCAGAAGAATGTCCACGAGCTGATCACACACCCCACAGCCCCCCTCCCTCACCCTGTCTTTAAAAACCTCTCCCTGAAGGCCTCTGGGGAGTTCAGGCCTTTTAAACACTAGCTGCCTGGACTCCTTGCTTGGTGCCTACAATAAACGCTGACCTCTCCTCCACCACACCTGGTGTCAGGACACTGGCTTTACTGCCTGCGGGCGAGTGGACCCAAGTTTGGTTCAGTAACAAGCTCAAGGCTGAGCAGCAGGCTGTGCTCTCAGGGAGGGAAGCAGCCCCGTGAGGTCATGACCTCCACCTGCGGCAATAAGTTAGGGAGAAATCGCTTCCTTACATGGAGGCAATTAAGAGAAAGAAGGGAACGCTTTTTAACTGGACTTCTTTTAAAGTAGCACAAGAACCGTACTCCCCTCCTTCCCCTCCCCCTAAACAATTCAATCCTAAAGCTTTGGTGGGCAGAGCCAGGAAGCCTCCCCCACCCCCGAAGGCCTGGGTGGGTGTCCCAGGGCTCAGAGCCCCCATGGAGGGAGCGTGTACCACGCAGAGGGTGGTTTAAGAAACAGACACTACAGACAGAACTTGGACGAATCAGTCAATAGGCTGAGGATCATGGAAGCCAGGAAAAAGAGAAAATACGTTACAATATTTTGTTTCTATAAAAGAAGATGGAAAAGAACTTATCTACGCATCCAGTCGTTAACAATGGTTATTACCTCTAGAAAGTAAAATGGGAAAGAACTAAGAGTGAGGAGCTAAGAGATATTCACCCTTAAGTTTAATTGCTTTATGTGTTTAATTACTTATGTGTTGTTTTTTCCCAAACATTGTGTATCGTTTTTTACAATCAGCTTATAAGAACATCAGCAAGGCTGAGTGGAGAAAGCACCCAGGACACCCACCACGTTGCCAGCCTCCTGCACGACCCGGTCTGGGTCACATCCCCGCCCCCCTGCCACACCCTCACCTCTGGTACCCATATACTTAAACACACCCCAGCCATGTGAGTCCTGCCAACTGCCCTCCAGTCTAACTCTGTCTGGAGGGGAGGCTCCACCGGGGACCACCAGTGCTCTTGAGGTCACAGCAGGAGGGCCATGAACACAGGAGTCTTGTCCCCTGTCCCAGTTTCCCGCCCGTGACCAAAGCAATAGGGAGAAGCTTTATCGGTACTAGAAACCACAGAAGGACACCATCCACTGGCCAGAATTCCAGAAAGGAATTTCTGTCGGAGGCAGTGGAGACAGGAGCCAGCTGTAGGAAAGGATGGGGCATTACAGGGTTTTGTTTTTGTTTTTGTTTTTAACTTTTAATTTTATATTAGGGTATAGCAGATTAACAGTGTTGTGATAGTTTCAGGGGACTCAGCCATACATATACATGTATCCATTCTCCCCCAAACTCCCCTCCCATCCAAGCTACCACATAACATTGAGCAGAGTTCCCTGTGCTATACAGTAGGTCCTTGTTGGTTATCCATCTTAAATACAGCAGTGTGTACGTGTCAATCCCAAACTCCCTAACTATCCCTTCTCCCCCCCCGCCCCCCTGGTGGCTATAAGTTCGCTCTCTAAGTCTATGAGTCTGTGCATTACATGTGTCTGAGTAGACCTGGGGCAACTCCAGCAGTGCCCCAGGGAGAAAGGGGGGCTGCAGGGATGCACGGAGACCCACTGATGCCATTTCCAATGCCCCAGGCACACGAGCCAAGCAGGAGACCCGAGGGGCTCCCACTCCCAGCTCCTGCGGCAGCAGAAACGACACCAGGTAGGGGTGTGTGGTGCTCAACCTTGGCCGGCACAGACCGCTGCCCCACCGCACGCCTGCGGCCCAGGGACGGGAGCCGCTGCTGTGACTGCCCTCAGCCCCGCCTGGATTTCTCCCTCTGCACCCCAGGCCTCAGACCCGGAGCCCGGAAAGCACATGGAGCCCTTTCCTTCTCCCTTTGCGGGGCCTCTCTCTAACCTTGAAAGGACCTGTGTCATCTTTGACTTACATAAACCAGTTCAGGGAAGCACAGGCTCTGCTTAAAGATGAGCGTTATGGACTAAACGTTGTATTCCTCCAAAATCCTATGTTGAAGCCCCGAGCCCCCAAAGTGACTCTACTTGGAGATGGAGCCTTTGTGCGGGTAACTTAAGGTTAAATGAGGTCAGAAGAGTGGTGCCTGATCCAATAGGACTGGTGTCCTTATAAAAGGAGACACCAGAGACCTGGATCTTGCTCTCTCCACCGTGCAAGGACACAGCAGGAAGATGCCACATGCATGCCAGGAACCAAATGGCCCAGCAGTTTGACCTTGGACTTCCAGCCTCCAAAACTGTAAGAAATAAATTTCTGTTGTTTAAGCTCCCAATTTATGGTATTTTGGTAATAGGAGCCCAAACGGGTTAAGACGTTAGTATGCTCATGAAGAAGAAAGTAAATTTAACCCAATGAACAGCATAAAAACAAACTAATGAAGAAATATGAAGCATTTCCACAGATCCTGGAGTAAAAGACAGAAAAGGAAAAAACAATGAGAGAAAGCTGTGACTTGAGGACCTAACCTACACCTAAGAGGGAACCCCAGAAAGCAAAAACAAAGCAAGGCAGATGCAGTGTTCAAAGAGATAACAGAAAAGTGTTCCCTGAAGTAAAAATATGCCTAATATAAGTCAAACACAGAGAGCAGGAATGGAAATATACGATAGTGACAGTTGGGGGTGTTTTTTGTTGGTGGTGGTTGGTTGGGTTCTTCTCAAGGATGGGGGGCAGGAGATCTTTATAGGCTGAGAAACAGGGTATCAACAAAGACAAAAATCAGGCTGGACTCAGACTATTCCTCTGCAACACGAAATTTTTTTTTTTTTAAAAAAGCAAAAGACAAGTTGTTATTTTCTGAGTGAAAACAAAATAAAAATATTTTCAAATAGGCAAGAATTCAGAAAGCGCCTCATGGGTATTAAACCACCACTAATATCCCTACACACATAAAGAGCTCTCGCGAATCAATAAGTAACCTTGCCTTCCTGTACTTTCTCATACTCCGGGATGAGACTCGTGCTCTCGTCCATGCCTTGGCCCTGCTGCCCAGGAACGCCTGGCAACCCGTCTGTATTCCGGCAGGGACTGGAGTCTGGCGCTCCACACTTTCCTCCTGCAGTGAAGACCTCTTACTTAGATGGCTCAGCATTTCAAAGGCCTGGGGACCGAGTGGAGGCAACGTTTCTCCGACCACCTCTCCTTTCATGTACACCCCTCTGAGTTGGTGTTCCGAAGGCTGAAAACCAGCCCAGACCCACCTCTGCCCTATGGCCCACCATCACAACCACCAGGACCTGAGCCTTCTGCCACTCGGCCTGTGCTCCTTCTCTGCTCTCTGAAACAGCCTCTGTGCCCACCAGGATCATCTCGCCCCTGTCACCACACACCCAGCCTCATGCCACTCAAATGCATTCCCTCGCATTGCATCTAGACCCTTGATGACCTGGTCCCCTGCCTCCTCATGGGGCCACCCCTCCCCCATCCTAGATGCACATGGTCCTTGGCTATTCCTAAGACATGCCGGGCTCCCTATTGGTCCTGAGGCTCTGCGGTGCATCAGCTGGCATGGCCTCCCTCTGACCTCTGCAATGCCCAGCTCAATGCCCACCCCGCCTCCACGACCCCTGTCCCAAACCACCAGGCTAGACGGGGTGTTCTCACGCCAAGGCTCCCAGCGCAGCCGTTCATCAGAGCCCCATCAGATGGCTATTTATCTGGACAATTACTCCAGGGCAGAAGTGCCCTTCACTTCACCACCCCTGCTCCCTGCCCAGGTTCTTGGCCAGTGGCGGGTAATGAGTGATAAGGTCACGGTCACTGACCGCCTCTCACAATATCCTTTCACTCTTTTGCTGTTCAGGACGTTGTGCACCTGGGCTTTCAAAGTCTGGAGTGCCTCCGTGGAGCGAAAGCTTCACGCCCTGACACCTGACGAGGTAGACGTGTGTGAGCACAGCCCTGACACCTGGCTAAGTCTGGGGGGTTTTCTGCCTTAGGCATCTCGATTGAAAAGCAGGTGAGCACAGACTACTTCCCGTTACGGGGACGAGACTGCAAGATGCTGAGTCTCTGCTTCCCCTGGGCTCCGCAGTCACCCACGCTGGATTAGACACAGGGGCCTGTGATGCAACACAGGACAGGGAAGTCCCCCTTGGGTGGCAGCGGCAGAAATTCCCTTTCCAGAATCAACATGCTGTGTGGTTTGGGGCATTTTCTGCAGCGTCCCGGCCCTGAGTCTGGTTCTCAACAACTCTCAGCAACGGTGACCCACATTCTTTAATAAACAAACGCCTTTTCTTCCTCACTCAGCCGGAAGTAGCTTCTCTGCTGGAAACTGAGAACCTGAGTGATGCAATAGACGTAATCTTGAAGGCCAAGAATTTTGAAAGTGGGCAATTACAAACCCGGTTAGTACCACGGTTACAAAGGAAGTGCAATTCTGAAGGGACAAGCACAGTTTCATGTTTGTCCCCAAAATGTCCGAGTACAATTGCAGAAGAGGAAAGCTGTGCACAGGGCACTTGGCAATGCTGGCGTAAGGACCACCTCTGGAGATGAACATCCCAGGACGAAGTTCACTTACCCTTTACAAGGCGCTCTCACTACCAGCCTCACCTTGTTACACTGATACCCTCTCTCCGCAAGAAGCCCCTGGTTTCCTTTACATCCCCAGGCCAAGTGCAAGGTTACGTCATAAACATGTCCACTTTCATACATTAACTGTCACTAGTGCCTCTTCCACTCATGAGTTCACCAGCATCTCCTGGATCCCAGGAGCACAGGGTTGGGTGCAGTGCTGTGGGGGAGGGGATGTGCAGCTGGCTTTCTGGTGCAGCTTCGTGTTCAAAGACTTCGTGCAGTTTCTGAGCTAGTTCTACCCCACACTGAGTCCTGCACTAGTGTGTAAACTGCACTCGTAACAGACAGCAGACCTGACTCCCTACTAGGTCTATTCCTTTCGCTCTCACCTTTGTGCTCTGTCCCCAGTTCTTAGTCCTGCTGGCTCTGCACCTTTTGTAAAAGAATGTTGCCTATAGCCTGAAATATACAGGATAGCTCATTCTGGAGGCCCTGACCTTTAAAGGTGTAACACTTTTCCATTCACATAGAGATAAAAAGTTGCAAAACAGGGGCTTCCCTGGTGGCGCAGTGGTTGAGAATCTGCCTGCCATTGCAGGGGACACGGGTTCGAGCCCTGGCCTGGGAAGATCCCACATGCCGCGGAGCAACTAGGCCCGTGAGCCACAACTACTGAGCCTGCGCGTCTGGAGCTTGTGCTCCGCAACAAGAGAGGCCATGACAGTGAGAGGCCCGCGCACCGCGATGAAGAGTGGCCCCCACTTGCCACAACTAGAGGAAGCCCACACACAGAAACGAAGACCCAACACAGCCATAAATAAATAAAAAAAAAAAAAAAAAAAAAGTTGCAAAACAGAAAACAACAACTGTCCTGTTGGAGGTTTATAGGAACGTTGTGACCAGACCTGCTCAGACAGCTGCAAGAACAAAGGATTCTGGCAGGAAGAAGTTTCCAACAACCAGCCACACTCCCTCCCCTTTTAGTATAAAAGAAGCTGAATTCTAACTCGCAGAAGATGGTTCTTTGGGACACTAGTCAACCTCCACCATCTTCTTGGTTTGCTGGTTTTCTGAATAAAGTCACTGTTCCTCGCCCTAACACCTCACCTCTGGGTTGACCGGCCTGTCATGCAGAGAGCGGTATGAGCTTGGACTCAGCAACACACTGTCCCAAACACACAAAAAGAATGTCACCCACCTTCAGCCCTTTCCTTGCCCCTCTTAGCAGTAAAGCACGACCTCCGATCAACTACATCCTTCTGCGGTCAGTCTCAGGAGCGAGGTCAAGTGCAGCCCCCAGCACCACTGCCTGGGAGGGAAGGGAAGCTGGGTCTTACCTGCCTGTGCAGCCGTGATCAGGGCCGTGTTGCCCTCGCTGTCCTGCCAGTTGACGTCAACGTGGGGGCAGTCTGCTAAGACCACCACAGTATCCACAAAGCCGTGGTAGCAGGCGACAATGAGGCCGGTCTAGAAATGAAGAGGGAAGCAGGTCAGAGGGGAAGAGCAAGCATCGCCACCCAACGCCAGCGTGCCTCCCCTGCCCTGCTGGGCAGGACGGGCAGGAGAGAGGTGAGGACCTGGTCCCGGTTCTCAGCACCAGGTCAGAGCAGCTGGCCACGGTCCATTCGCAGGTGTGTGCCGAGCGCGGAGGAGAGCGAGGTGCTGTGCTTGGCAGCTTCGGGGACAAAGACCCCGCCCTCGGGGTGTTCGCATTCCATTCTAACGGGAGGAAGAGGCATCAACTACAGACCTAAGATGTAAATGTGTGATAAAGTAGACTGGGTCAGGGCAGTTGTGAGCCCCCGGGGCCACACGGCTCGGTCTGGAACAGGTGCTGGGGCGGGGTCACTGAGATGGGGCGCTGGGCACAGACCGAGGAGGTGGGGGAAGACGCCAAGGGGACCTGGAGGGGGAGGGGCAGGCAGAAGGCCACACCTGGCTGCCCAGGGACCAGTCTGGAGGCTGGTGACCACAGGTGGCCTCAGTGGCCAGGGCAGGACTGGAGTTTGCTCTGAGCGAGATGGGGAACATTTGGGGCAGTCCGCTGTCAATAATCTGCATCAATTCTGGCTGCTGTGTGGAAAACAGACTAAGAGTGGAAGCAGGGAGACCGGGTGGGGCTGTGGTGACCCTCTTTCCTGGCACACAGCACCTAAAACCCGCAGAGTTCGGTTCTTTGCATGCTAACGGTATGACTCTTGGTGAGGGCGGGTGCTAGGTGGTTTCAGGATGGGAGCTGGTCTCTAGGAGAGCTTATTAGAAGGTTCGATCTTTAAGCTCCACGGCCCCTCCCACGCCTACTCTTACCTCGGGGGTGGGGAGGAGAGGGTGGAAAACTGAGTCCAAGGACTAATGGCCAATGACTTAATAGCTGAGCAAATCATGCCTATTTAATGAAACCCCCGTAACATCCTAAACAACGGGGTTCAGAGAGCTGCTGGGTTGGAGAACACACGGAGGTGCCGGGAGAGGGCGTGGAAGCCCCGCACCCCTCCCCCATGCCTGGTCCCATGCTTCTCTTCCATCTGGCTGTTTCTGAGTTACAGCCTTTATAATAAAGCAGCGGCAGGATGTAAAGCACTTTCCCAAGTTCTGTGAGTCGTTCTAGCAAATTACTGAACCCGAGGAGGGGCTGCGGGAAACCCCAAATGTATAGCCGGTCAGGCAGAAGGTGCCCGTGGGTCCTGTGACTGGCATCTGAGCTGGGGGCAGTCTTGGGGGACTGAGCCCTTAACCCATGGGGTCCTTGCTGACTCTAGATAGTGTGAGAATTGAATTGAATTGTTAGACACCCCGCTGGTGTCGGAGAATTGGAGAACTGGTGTGGAAAAACGACATGGATTTGGTGTCAGAGAAAACCCAAACGCTTGACATCAGGAAAAAAAAACACCACAGGGTGTTTTTTTCTGCAGATGCTGGACAGGTGATGACAGTGGTCACCATGCACCAGGAAGCAGGACAAGAACCCGACATGCTGGCACCCTGACCACAGATTTCTAGCCTCCAGAACTGTGAGAAATAAATTTCTGTTGTTAAGCTACCCATTTTATGGTATTTTGTTATAGCATCCCAAGCTGATTAAGTCACCTTGTAACAAGGGATTCAGTGAGATACTAAAATTCAACACAGAGTAAGAATTCAAGATCCAGAGTTAATGATCAAGTGACTCTGAGCCCTGCCAGCTGCACCCACCAGCGCTCGGGGATGCAAACCTTAAGTTTAGGGCAATCCCACAGTGGCCCAGCTCTATTTTTACCAGATTTTTAATAAGAATGTAATTGTTCATGGAATGAGGAGAGGGCATGGGCAACCCCTCACGCTTATCTCAATAAGGCTCCTAGTTGCCCTCGCAATATATTAAATGTCAAATATTAGAATTTTTAAAGTTTTAGAGAATACCATTCATTTTTTAACACTGACACGCATACTGCAGCAAAGTGAACTGTATAATTCTGTGACTATAGTAAAGGCTATCTAATACCTTCCTGCTTGTGCATTCTTTGAAATAGGTCATTCTATCTAGAGAATGAAATGTTTCACAATAATTTAGTTTTAAGGAGAAACAAGCATGGAGTCAGCCCAGGCAGGCTCTACTTCTAAGCTTTCAGTGTCTCTGATAACCAGAGGTCACTGCCACCAACACCTGCATCCTCCCAGCTAACTTGTCAGCTCGCTGCTGCATAAATGGTCCAGAAAACTTGGGATTCCCCACATCGTAAATGCTGCAATCTCACTTTGAGTTTCTTTGGATGACAGTATTTCTCAAATATTCTACAATCATCTCCTGACTTATAAATGAGGCATGTTGTACAAAATATAGCCACTTCCTTTTTATATAATTCCACAAGGAGCTCATATTTACTACAGAAAAAAAATCCAGAAACATAGATTAGAAAAAAAATTTTCAGTCCAGACACACAATCTCACACACACAAACACACACACACATACACACACACACTCTCACACTTTTAAAAAAAATTTTAAACCAAAACACAGGATTATTTCCTATATGTTTGTCAGGAATATACAGCAACATCTACCAATAAAAGTAATTCTGTGTCAACATTTCCAGCGGCAGTTGGGTATCATACATATTGCAGAATCTTAGTTATTTAATGGATCCCTACTCTTGGACTCTGAGATTTTTTTCCCTGTTTTTCTCTATTATGAGTCAAACCCACAATGAAAATTCCTAGAGCTGAGGCTGTGTGCATATCATTTCTTATTCTCTCAGAGGACATTCTTAGAAGCTATATTTCTGGATTAAAGGCAAGAGTTATTTTGAAAGTTTTTTAACACATATTTCAAACCCGCCCTTCAGAAACATCTCAAAGGACATCTACTTTCACCAATCCTGCCACCCAACCATTAATTATGGATTCCAGGGAATTCCCTGGCGGTCCAGTGGTTAGGACTCTGCACTTTGACTGCTGAGGGCCCAGGTTCAATGCCTGGTCAGGGAACTAAGATCCTACAAGCCACGTGGTGTGGCAAAAAAAAAAAAAAGGATTCCGGGTTAAAAGGAAGACTTCCCTTTGGCAGGTAATAAATAAAGGGATGCTCTCCAGGGCTCCTGAAGTTCCTGGTTCTTTTGGAATCAGCCTCACCTCCACCTCTTCCTATCCCAATCAAAAGGGGGTCTGTTCTAGAACCACAGCCCCTTCCAGCCCCTAAGGTAAGCCCTCCCTAAATGTGAGTAAGCCCCTTCTGATGGTGGCCTTGGAAATCTTGGCATAACCTTAGGTCAGAAATGAAGATTATCAGGAAAAAAAAATAGATAATGCAATTTAAGGGCTCAGGATAAAATGGTATTGAACACAGAAGCAGTAGCTCTAGTCTCCACAGAGACTTCCATTACTACTAAAAATCATTACCCTTATCACCTATTTTCTGGGAATCTGTTCCAAACGGCTGACATTTCCATTTTTAAAACTAGTGTTTAGCTATAACTTAAACTCTGTTTTGGCTGGGTCATCTTGGTGCCCCCAACAAGAAGCTGGGAGGGGAGCTACAATCTTTAGCAACCCCTGACCATGGCCTCCCAAGACCATTCAACAAAGGACTTGTCACAAAGGAAAGTACTGTCCACCCGCCGAATCGTCAGAAGCCCACTGGCACGTGGTTCCCTGAAGCCACAGACAGCTTATTTTTTAAATTACAAACAAAGCATTCATGAGAATAAAATATTATTATTAAGGGGAAAAAAAGTAAGCTGCCTACAAGTGGAAGCCCCCATTTAGAGGTCAGCTCGAAACTCTAGGCCCTCGAAATACAACCCTAATTTTCAAAGCCTACATACAGTGGAAAAGTCAGAGCAATGATAACAAAATAAAGTTGAGATGTTTCTGCTTAAAAATTGTAAGCATTTGTACATGAAAAACCAAAGATAAACAAGCCAAAACCCCATTCCTTGTAGGAAGAAAGGATGATGTAACACTAGGATTCTAGCAACATCATTTATTACATTAACAGATTAAAGGGGAGGGAGAAGAAAAAGGATCATCCTCTAAGTGTGTTAAACCTCTCAATACACACACACACACACACACACACGCTGGAAAATGCACAGAAAACATCTGGAAGGATTGCACCAAAATACTGAATTAGCATCCTCTGTAGAAGAAAGGGGAATAGAGGTCTGTTAGTTTTATGTGTACCCAGATATTTGGTCAAACGTTACTCTAGGTGTTTCTGTGACAGTATTTTTTGGATGATATTAACATTTAAATCCGTAGATGCTGACGAAAGCAGATTACCCTCCATGACGTGGGTGGGCCTCATCCACTTAGTTGAAGGCCTGAACTGAAAAAGAATGACCCGCCCTCCACAAGCAGGAAGGAATTCTCCTGGCAGACTGCCTTTGGACTCAAACTACACCTCTCCCCTGGGTCTCCAGCCTGCCGGCCACCCTGCCAATTTTGGACTCACCCAGGCTTCCACAATTGTGTGAACCAATTCCTTAAAATAAATGTCTCTATCCCCGCCATATACAGAGATACAGATATAAATGGACAGCTATGGATAAATCTCACTAACTATATAGCTGTATCTCTCTAAAAAAAAAAAAAAATATATATATATATATATATAAAACCATGTATCTCTCTATATATCTATAGATACACACACACCACACACACACTATCTACTGGTTCTAGCTCTCTGGAGACCCCTGATTAATACAGGGTAGTTGGGGAAGGAACACTTCAGAGAACTAATGTCACTTTTCACTCCATTTCGGTACCATTAGAATTCTTTAAAACAAAGCCATATTCGTGAGGAACTTACACTATTTTACTTCACAATGAAAAACAAGAAAGCAAACACGGTGTTTAACAACAGTCTCATGAGGAAATACAGTTTTATAACAACAACTGTGAACAACTAAAAAGAAGAACCATCTGTGAAGAGGGGAGGGGGGCAGTGGGCAAAAGAAACAGGATGTGACAAACAAGGGGGAGACTGAGGCACCAAGATGCACGTACAAACCCCACAGCCATATGGCACAATAATAGAGTAATTCCCCTGATCATACAGAAGAAACAGGACATTGCCCATTTCCGACTGTAAGGAAAAACTCCACCATTCATTGTATAACTTTTAGGTTCAGAACCGAGAGTAAACTCAGCTACTTGAAAATTGATTTCTATGCCTTTCTCCATAATAATACCACCGACGGGGGCAGGGAAAAGTTTATGTGACCTTATGAAAGAACTTGAGAATTCTGGTCTTCTTAAGCTACACTATGTTTCTAAAAGGTGACCATGCGTCACTGCTATTGTGGGTATAATTTGTTCGGTAAAATGTGTTAGCCATTGTTTCAATAATCTCATTTATGATTAACCACCATGACAAGAAAGTAAATTCCAGGATGAAAATTTGATCTATGTTGGTTACTGCCAGGTCCCCAGCTCTGAGAACATAGCTGAGCTGATATATACTTGTTGAATAAATGAACGAGGACTAGGGCTTCGGTAAAGTTTCTTTCTAGATGGTAAGTGGATCTGAACTTTGCACCATCGCATTCAATGGCGAGGGCATGGCCGGGACCCTCTGGGCAGCAGGCACTGACCAACCCCGGCCTGACACGTACACTTACGGGCATCAGTCCTGCACATTAGGTGGAAGGCAAAAGAGCCCAGCAACTATCACAGTAACAATGCCAGAACTTGCAGACTTAAATAATTCTCATCGAAACTATCACTCTGTAAATGTGGCTTTGGTGTTATGTATCTCATAAAACATTTGCAGGGAGTTCCCTGGTGGTCCAGTGGTTAGGACTCCATGCTTCCACTGCAGGGGGCCCGGGTTCCATCCCTGGTCAGGGAACTAAGATCCCACAGTGCCGCACGGTGAGGCCAAAAAAACCCCAAAAAACAAAACAAACGAACAAACAAAAACACTTTTGCAGATGTGTGTGACAGGACGTTTTACTCTGAGGATTGTTTCCGGGTTCCTTGAGACATGTTTACAATTGGGATAGCTGATGAGGTCAAGGGGCTGATGGGAGGTAGTCAGCAAAGCCCATAATCTCAGGAGGACTGTTGGTGAGCCTGAAAATCTGTCAGACAGACATAATAAAACAGCTACTAGGCTGGCCTTCTAGCACTAAGACTGCAGCAAAGTTTCCCTCTGTTTACTTGAAAGACGATGCAAATTAATACCGGGACTTAAGAAAAGGATATTCCACTGGGGGATGAGGATGGGAATCCAGCATGAAAATAAATTATACCATTTGATCACAGCAAATACAATGGTACAATTATACCATTTGGTCACAGTAAGAGGGATGAGGTCCCCATGAGGGACTGGATTCCCGGTTCAGCCTTACTCAGTGATGCAGACACACAGACCAGCGCAAGACTGACTTGGATTTTCCATTCTGACAGTCTTTTGAAAACACCTTCCGACCGTCTAATTAAGCTATTCTCCTACCGAGATTCTAAAGGGAAGGGGTATCTTATAAAAGCCTTAATAATTCTATTTTCCCATGACATCAGTTCATTATTTCAACGTATTACAGAAAAAATGGTGGGTAATGAGGCTACAAGCCCAGCTCCACAGGCGGAAATCCTTTCCATGGGCCTAACCTGGAATGATTGTGAGAGAGGGCGCCCCCTGTAAGGTGGAGAATCCTAAAACACGTGGCTTGTGAGGCAGCCCACCATTGCTGGTCTTCAACACTTCACTGAACTATGAAATGGTGTTGTGAAACCCTTCCCGGCTGAGTCAGGGTTGTCAAATGAACCCAACAGCAAAGCCCAAACAGCAGACTTCCCCTCTGCAGTGTCTCCCCAGGCATTCAGATTTGCATGCAATTTACATGCTATGACATCTATTTCCCTTTGAACACACACAAGACACTGGAGGTGTGATTTTTAGTATGTTCAGCTGGATTACTCTCTGCAATATGCCATTAGAAGTTCAGAGGGTGAAGGTCATGTCCAGGTCTGCTGCGGAGGGGTTGGGCCTGGGGGTGACCACTTGGCCAGCAGGCAGGTCCCGAGGGGTCATCGCACTGCAGGGTGTGGCCGAGCACCTCTCAGCAGCCAGCACACAGTATGGAACCCCACGGAGCATCCCATGTACACCTTGTGCAGCAAACACTTACATGGGCTGAGCTGTGCCAGGGCCCATGTCGACACTGGGGAACCAAACAGAATGAGGCACAACGCCTAATCACTGGCTTGCATCGGGTACTACCGACCCCGCGGCGCATTTCGGCAAGTGCGCAGGCGTGTTTATCGTGGAAAAAAAAAATCCAATATTGAGAAAACTAAAACAGAAAGTAATATAACAAATACCCATGTCTCATCGGCTACAATAACAAAAGCTAATATTTTGTCATAATTTCTTCTGTCCGAAGTCAACATTCCAGAAGTAATTCCCTCGTGTACCTTTCTCCCCAGAAGCAACCACTATTTGGTGCTGATGGGTTAACCTTCCTGATTTTGCTTTTGAATTTTTACTCTGCATGCATGCATCTATACACAATACATAAAACATAAAGTACTATTTTGTATTTTAAGTATTTATGGAAAATAGTATTTCCACGTACATGTGAGCCTGCAACTTGATTCATTCAGTGCTGGATGGGAGATCTTTCCACATCGTGACTAGTAAAGTACCTCTGCAGGGGGGGTCCCTCACTAGTCATTTATCCCTTAAACTTACGGACATTTAAGTTGTTTCCAAATTCCCCCCAATTGTAAATACGGAGCCCTGGAATGAAAACTTTGATCTGTATCTCCTGATGCACCTAGGCTAGGGCAACCTTGGAATCCGCGCCTAGGTCAGGGTTTCTGGACCACAGAACTATTTTCCTTTGGGGGCCCTTTGATAGCTCTTGAGCTTGAGTGGCAGTCCCCTGTATTGTGAGATGTTTAGCTGCATCCTTGGCCTCTACTCACTAAAGGCCAGTAGTATCCCTCACTCTCATTCATGACAACCAAAAATGTCTCCAGACATTGCCAAATGTCCCCTGGGGAGCAAAATCACCTCTCTGGTGAGAACCCTCGTGATTAAGTGGACGAGCTGTGGGTAGAACATGTACCAAAATGCTCTCCAAAGTGGCTGCAACTACTTAAACGCCCCCTTCAGTGTGTGAAAGTTACAATTCTCTTCATTCTCATCAATACCCAATACTGTGAGTCAACACCGACTTTCAACCTTCACCAACTGCATGCGTATACATTGCTATTGTGTTTTTAACTTGCATTCTCCTGACTGGCAGTCAGATTGCAGATCTAATCAATATGTGTATTGGCCATCCTCACTTCCTCTTCAGTGAATAATTTATGTCCTCTGCCCATTTCCTATTGGCTTCTTTTCCTTATTGATCAGCCTGAGTTCTTTATATATTTGCAGTCAGCACTATCCAACAGAAATATAACGGGAGCCATAAATGTAAGCCACATATTTAAAATTTTCTGGTGGCCATGTTAAGAAAAGCAAAAAGAAATGGGTGAAATTTATTTTAATAATGTAATATTTTATTTAACCCAACATGGCCAAAATATTATGATTTTAACATGTAATCGACATTAAAATTTTTCATGAGACATTAATGAGACAATAGGTCCTAAGAAGATGCCCTAAGACGTGCTTAGATTGCCAGGAATAGGCTTTTGTCACCTAGAACGGGGCAAAGGGAACTGCTGTGGAGAGTTGTCGCCTCAATAATGTCAAGCTATAAATAATAAATGAACTCAGAGTCTAGCAGAAAAATAAATAGTTGGAAGCTCACCACCTAGTGTGTTTTGCTGTCCTGAGTAAGGCTTAGGATTCTTCCAAAACGTCCTTATGGGCATTCTCCATTCTCTTTCACTTATGCTATCATTGGCATGTAGAGGGTGCAGACTCACCCAAGTATGTGATGGGCCAGGAAGGAGCTGGTGAAGGCACACAACAGAAACTAGATACACAACAAAAACACAAGGACAACTGGTTGTGGTCGTCGCTAGCTGTTCCCACATCATCTACTCCACCCGCCACGTGGTAGAATTGCGTTTATCACTCCTTTTCGACCTCCGACTGGACCCTCTGATTGGCTGGTGAAATGCAAGCAAAATGGCATGTGTCAGTTCCGGGCAGAAGTTTTAAGGGACAGTGCAGGACCTGCCACATTCCCTTTTCTTTTTCTGCCTTGACTCTCCCTGAAGCTGAGAGCCGGAATGTCTCTCTCTGAGCCTGGGTGTGTGCAGGCACGGAGCCCAGAGCCCCGCCATCACCTCCAGCCAACCCGCAAGAGCGTGAATGAACAGGAAGCAGGACTTGGTTATTTTAAACCCCAGAGATTTGGGGCTGTATGTTATCACAGTTAAAATACCCCATCCAAACATAACTTATTATATAATATGCATAGTAGTGTATATTTATAAATGTGTCAATAGTTACTCTTTATTTTTTCCTTGGAAAGAACTGTCCTTTAAGATTATGTCTTTGCCACTTGATTGGGCATAAAACGCACTTTCCTTTATAAAAATGACAGGGATAGGAAGTTCAGGGTTATCTTTTTAATTTCTTTCTTAGCTTGAAAAATAAAAATTTGGTAACCATGTCATGCCACATATTCCAAAAACATTTTACACGAGGCCAGTCCACCAACCAGGGAACCACTGTTCCATGGGTACCATTTAGTGCCTGAGCGTGGTGCCACCCAGGGCTTCTGAACTATCAAGTTCCCATGGTTGGGTTCTCCCCAGAGCCATCCCTTGTCCCTACCCCTGCCTCAGTTTCCTTGCCTCCGAGCCTCTGCAGGTCGTGCAGGCACCTCTGCCTGGGGTGCCCTTCCTCCCACCCTCCAGCCCCCATCACCCAGCCTGCCTGTTGCACGTCCGATTCTCCTCCACATCTTAGTTCAGCCCTTTTCTACTCATCTTCTGATGCTCTCATTGGGCTGCCCTGCACACTCCACTCCTCACTGGGAGGGAAGCTCCAAGCGGAGAAAGACCACATCTTTTTAACTTTTCCCCAGTGCCCCATGTCTGCAAGACACTCAATAAGCATTTACTAAATGAATGAAATGCCCCTGAGATGTGTCAGAACCTCCCACCTCGAGCAAGTACTCAACTTACTCTGAACCGAGGTGCTGACACACGATGACATGAGCTCTGGGCTTTTTATCTTACTTCCACCTTCAAGTAAGGAAATGACCTGGGGTCCCAAGAAAACCTCAAAGAAGACAGTCGCCTTTAGTGTGGTAAGTATCGCTCTAAGCTGGTGCTTTTGATTCGGGACTGAATAATATAGGCATGAAAACAACAGCCACATTCAAAGAAAACGAAAGCGGTCGGAAGGATTCATTTTAGGGACATCAGAAGTACGTCAAGGGATCTGTACCTGCAAAAGCCTGAAAACAACCCAAATAGATTATACATGGAGATGACAGGCTAATGAAACACACACTCTATGTGGCACTATGTCACCCCCAATAGGAATGAGGCTAAAATGCATGAGCTGATGTGGAAAGATCTTCACAGGGTAGCATTAAGTAAAAATAATAATAACCACAGGTCAGAACAGCGTACATTCAGCCCTTCGTATCCACGGGTTCCACATCCTTGGATTCAACCAACTGCAGATGGAAAATATTTGGGAAAAAAATTCCAGAAAGTTCCAAAAGCAAAACTTGAATTGCTGTGTTCTGGCAACTATTTACATAGCATTTACGCTGAATTACATATTATGCATAATCTAGAGATGTTTTAAAGTATATAGGAGGGGGACTTCCCTGGTGGGGCAGTGGTTAAGAATCTGCCTGCCAATGCAGGGGACACGGGTTTGAGCCCTGGTCCAGGAAGATCCCACATGCCGCGGAGCAGCTAAGCCCGTGCGCCACAACTACTGAGCCTGCGCTCTAGAGCCCGCGAGCCACAACTACTGAGCGCATGTGCCACAACTACTGAAGCCCGCGCGCCTAGAGCCCGTGCTCCACAACAAGAGAAGCCACTGCAATGAGAAGCCTGCGCACCACAACGAAGAGTAGCCCCCGCTCGCTGCAACTAGAGAAAGCCCGCGCTCAGCAACGAAGACCCAATGCAGCCATAAGTAAATTAATTAATTAATTTAAAAAAATAATAAAGTATATAGGAGGATTGTGTAGGTTCTATGCAAATACTACATGATTTCATATAAGGGACTTGAGCATCCGTGGATTTTGGTATGGGGGGGCGGTCCTGGAACCAATACCCCTCGGATACCAAGGGACAACGGTGTACGATATGACCTCTTTTTGTGTGAACTTCTGAAATGTGTGCATGGCTCCTGCAATGGCACTGTTCATAAAAGATCTTTTATTTTTCTGAAAGAGGATGTAAGAAATTTAACTGGCCACCTTCAATCCACACACTGTGAGAGAGGAGCCTTCAAAGTTGTATTACGTATTTGGGATCTGTTTCAATGTCCTTTCGAGGCACTCACTTTTTTTCATTATACAAATAAAGTAATATTGGCAGTGAGGTTACAGGGGATATTTAATTTTTATTCATGTTTTCCTGCTTTAAATAAAGAGATGCCTAATAAGCTGTTTTAAATAAAGAAATAACAAACATTACTAAAGATAAAACATATAAAATTATATCAGCAGAATTCTTTCAGCAGCAGGGCTTATCTTTAGATTAGAAGTGGATAAATTCAAGGTTTGTCATAATTCAAAATAATTTCCCTATGGATTAAATTTTGCATACAATGTGAATTTTACTATCACTGGATTTATAATCTTAGATTGTTAGTGATTTTAGGAAACTACTTTGTTCAACTATAGTCTCTTTTCAAATCCAGTTTTTTATACACACACACACACACACACACACACACACATATCTCCAAATACTTCTAATTCTAATTCATTTATATACTCCTAATGCAAAGGATATATATCTCAGAAGATTGTCTCATTTTCCCAATAATGACTGTGAGTTTCAGATAGTCCTCTTACAAGTATTCAATGTTGGAAAACCACACCTGTTAACTAACAGCTGACCTGAAGGCAGGTCAATTGTCATCAATAATAACATGTTCCTCTCACCATTTATTTACTTAATCTTTTTGAAGTTAGCCTTGGAAGTTTTACAATGGATACACAAAGCTCAGCAGACACCTTTCAAGAGAGAGAACAGTTGGAAGAGCAAAATACAGAAAACCAATTGGAGCAGAAGCCACCCTCCCCAGTGAGAACGAGCTCCCACGGGGCGCGCTGCCCTAGCACCTATCTGCACACCGGGGGCCTGGTCTTCCAACCCCAGTCAAGCCTTCAGCTCATACAGCCCCAGCCAACCTCTGACAGCAACCTCACGTAGAGACCTTGGGTCAAAACTGCCCAGCCAAGCTGCCCCTGAATTCCTGAGCCTCGGGAACTGTGAGTGAAATAAATGTTAATTGTTCTTTTAAGCCACTATATTTGGGGGTGATGCCATGCCGCATTAGATAAGTAATACAAACACCAGCAAGTCCTAAAGATAGACTATCCAAAATCCAATCACAGTCTTCTGAAGCCCACAGGTACTAAGACAATTTATTTATTTATTTATTTTTTAACATCTTTACTGGAGTATAATTGCTTTACAATGGTGTGTTAGTTTCTGCTTTATAACAAAGTGAATCAGCTATACATATACATATGTCCCCATATCTCTTCCCTCTTTCGTCTCCCTCCCACCCTCCCTATCCCACCCCTCCAGGTGGTCACAAAGCACCGAGCTGATCTCCCTGTGCTATGCGGCTGCTTCCCACTAGCTAGCTATTTTACGTTTTGTAGTGTATGTATGTCCATGCCACTGTCTCACTTTGTCCCAGCTTACCCTTCCCCCTCCCCATATCCTCAAGTCCATTCTCTAGTAGGTCTGCGACAATTTATGTTAATAAATTCATCCTGAGAACTGGATCCTTGGATTCAGGTTGAATATATGCTTATATAAAGAAATACATAATTAAATAAAATGTACTAGTATTTCATTAATAATCAGCCATTGAAGAGCTACTACTAGATATTATGCTAGTTACAAGAGAGATATAATTAATGCTACAAACCAGCTAAGAAAATTTTCCTTTTGGGCTTAAATCAAGACTCATTACATTCTCAGAAAATATGAGAACAATGCTATTTTTTCCTTCTTTCAAAAATGTTCTCTTTTTGAAATTTAAAAAAGTTAAAGAACATGTTTTTATTATATAATCTTATATGTTATCAAACATTAGTAAAAATGAGGTATATAAAGAATTTGTCATGAGGAAAGGCTTAACTTAAAAATGAAAAATATATACACTTAAATAAACTAGCCTGCAAAATTCTGCATCAACAATGCATGAAAAAAAAAAAAAACTAGTAAGAAATGCACCAAGATTTCAGTAGTGATTGATTCTGGCTGATGACATATAGGTGACATCTTTTTCTTTATACTTTTCTGTAGTAAAAAGTCCCATTTTTCCTATCATGAACTTACTTCTATTTAGTAATCAGAAAATTTTAAATTTTTAAGGAAGAAAAGTTCTGATAAAGCTTCCCGATCTCCTGCTTGCAGTAAATGGCAAGTTTGTAGGCTGGGAGCAAACAGTACAAACAAGAGAAAGCTGCTGCTTACCCTCTTCCGGAAAGAACTGGGGAGGGTTTAAATCAATTGACCGTCCAGCAAGCAATCAGTAAATGAAAAACAAACTGGACCTTTCCGGATCTGTAGATTATGAGCAGCTTTATGAATTTCTTACAAAAACCCTCCATAGAGTTTCAAGAAAGAAATCCAAGTTGTCTACTACGTTGGCCTCAAAGAATTGAAACCCTCGTTGACGTTTAACTTACTCCAAGTGCTTCTCGCTCCAAAGCTCCCATCCAGCTGCTCTGCTGTAGGCTCTCTGCTGTAGGTACGTTCTACTCATGATAATAAAACTCTACAACTGTTTTGCAAGGCCATTTCTTCCTCAAATATTAGGTCTGTAATGCACAGATACTGGGTTGGGTCACAATAGAAGGTGGCATCACTTAGTACAATCCAGTCCAATCGATGGAGGATAAACAACCTGGGTAATTATTCCCCCAAACAATCTATCTACTGTGTTCTGATTGGTTCGGGGTCGACCCTGGCCACTCAAAGTGGGGGTCTCTGGACCAGCAGTAACATCGCCTGGGAGCTTGTTAGGAATGCAGACCCTTGGGCCCCAGCCCAGACCTAGTGAATCAGAGCCTACATTTTCACAAGCCCACTGCTGGTCCACAGGACATAAAGTGTGAGGGCCCCCGGGGCACAGGCTGGGGCTCTCAGATGGGCAGTGATGGTTGCTATCGCTACACCTGGGAGCCTAGGGTACAGACTTCTCGGTCACATCTTCCGGGATCTCAGAAACAGAGCTCAGCTTGCTTTTCCTGTTAATTTTACTTTTGATTGGTTTTTCTTTTTGTGGGGAGGCGTGTCCACTTTCTTGTCATGCCCAGTCCCTGTCATACATGTATCAAATTCTCACCCGGTCCCAGCCCAGGTGCCAACAGTACCCTCTCAAATGCCCCCTGATTGGTCTTGTCTGCCACCTGCTCCCTGATCCCTCACCCTGAGTCATCCCTGGTCTCACCAGGACGAGTCGCATCCTCTTGTCTGGGCTGGGATGGAGAAGTCACAGAGAGAATGTGAGATAGCAAGATTTTGTGGTTTGTAATTTGCCTTATAGATTGACTTTTAGCCCTACAATGTATGTAATAGAACAAACGCAATGGAAAGCAGGTTCCCAGGGGACGGGGGTGGCACTGCTTCCAGAACTCCCTCTCCCCCAACCAGGAGCATTCGGTCCCCATCCAACAAGCTGGTGCGATGGTCCACAGGTACCTGGGCTGGCTGTTGAGAAGACAAAGATGAACTTTGGAATCAGACAGTCCTACCCCTTAGGAAATTCAGCCTGAGGAAGGAGACAGGAAAGTCAACAGTGATGACAAGCCTTGCCCCAGGGGACAGAGGACAGAGGACTGGAAACAGGTCCAGGCTCGGGGAAGGCACCCACCCAGCTGGGCCTGGTTAGCCAAACAAAGGCAGGAATCCCAGGGTGCCAGGAAGGACGGGGATGGTGGTCCAAGTGTCAGACAAGCAAAGGCTGGGAGCTGACAGCTCGTGGGGGATGGGGGAACTTACAAGTAGATTTACCTGGCTGCCCACACAGGAGGGGAAGATAGCTCATGAAGTCCTAAGGGTTGACATGGGCTAAGGAGTCTGAATTGCACCTGAAGCTAATGGAGAACCACTCAAGGTCTTAAGCAAGATGTGTCATGAGCAGATTTTCCTTCTAAAATCCTGCTTCTCAGGTGAGAGGAGAGGTGGAAGGGGGGAGCCTCCCCATTTTCTTCTTTCTATTTCCAAAATAGTCATTAAATATGTGCCCTCCCCACTCGCCTTTTTAAACTGATTTGGCAACTCCTTTGTGATTTAAGATGTAATTGAAACTGACATCTATCTGTCTGACTCATGGCTGTCAGGGCAGACAGCTTCAACAGAACATTCTGTTCTGGGCTTAGGGATGTCTGTGCTCCAGGTGTTCCTTAATGTCTTGCAACTTGATTTTCTTTTTAATGTAAAAATTTAAATTATAACCTTTCCTAATGTGAAGGTTCTTGATATCATTAGTCATCAGGGAGATGCAAGTTAAACCCACACTGAGATACACCCACCAAAATGACTAAAATTAAAAAGACTGACAATACCCAATGCTGGTGATGGTTCGGGGCTCCCCGCAGGTGGGAGTGTAAAACGGAACAACCATATTGGAAAACTGGCAGTTTCTAATAAAACGTACCACACGTCTACCTTACGATCCAGCAATTCCACTCACAGGTATATTCCCAAGACAGATAAAGTCTATATCCACATAAAGGTGTGTACAAGAATGTTTAGGGAAGCTTTAAATTGCAAACAACCCAAATATTCGTCATCAAGAGACCGGATAAGCAAACTGTGCTATATTCAAACTTAGAAATACCACTCAGCAACCAAAAAGAACAAAATCCTGATACAGGCAACAATACAAACAGATCTCAAACTCATTACATGGAACAAAATAAGCCAGACACAAAAAAGTACATGCTATTTGATTCCATTTAATGAATTCCAATGATGGACAAAATTGATCTATGGCGATAAAAAAAAAAAAAACAGTGAAGGGGATTACTATAGGTGAGAAATTTCTAGGGTAATGGAAACATCTGGGTGATATTTATTTGTTTATATTCACTTGTCAAAATTCATTGAGCCGTACCCTTAAGAGTTATGCATTTCTCCGTGTGTAAACTGTATCTCATAAAACACAACTTAGCCAAAGATATACAAATGGCCAAAACCACCATGAGATACCACTTTACATCCTAGAAGCCTACTAGGATGGCTACAATTTAAAATAAAACAACAGGGCTTCCCTGGTGGCGCAGTGGTTGAGAGTCTGCCTGCCAATGCAGGGGACACGGGTTCTAGCCCTGGTCTGGGAGGATCCCACATGCCGCGGAGCAACTAGGCCCGTGAGCCACAATTGCTGAGCCTGCGTGTCTGGAGCCTGTGCTCCGCAACAAGAGAGGCCGCGATGGTGAGAGGCCCGCGCATCGCGATGAAGAGTGGCCCCCATTCGCCGCAACTAGAGAAAGCCCTCGCACAGAAACGAAGACCCAACACAGCCAAAATTAAATAATAAATAAATTAAAAAAATAAAACAACAACAAACAGAAAATAACAAGTGTTATTTCTCCACAGGGAAAGCCGTGAAGAAATTGGAACCCTTGGGCACTGCTGATAGGAATGTAAAATAGTGCAGCCACTGTGGAAAACAGTTTGGTCATTACTCAGGGAACTAAACATAGAATTATCATATGATCCAGCAATTCCATTCCTAGGTGTACACCCAAAGGAATTTAAAGCAGGGGCTCAAACAGATATTTGTACACCTGTGTTCGTGGCAACATTATTCACAATAGCCAAAAGTCAGAAACAACCCAAGTGTCCACTAACAGATGAATGGATAAACAACACGTGGCACATCCATATAATGGACTATTATTCCTTTAAATTAAGTAATGAAATTCTGAAACATGCTACAACACGGATGAACCTTGAAGACATTATGCTAAGCCAAAGAAGCCAGACATGAAAGGACGAATATTGTATGAGTCCATTTGTGTGAAATATCTAGATTAGGCAAATTCATAAAGACAGAAAGTAGATTAGAGGTTACCAAAACTAGGGGGAGGAGGGCATGGGGAGTTCCTGCTTAATGGTTATAGAGTTTCTGCTCGGGGTGGTGACCAAGTTTTGGAAATAGATAGCAGTGACGATTGCACAAGATCATGAATGTAATTCATGCCACTGAATTGTAAGCGGGTTACCATGGTTAAAACAGGGATTTTACGTTGTATATTTTACACATTAAATTAGTTCATGGTGATAGAAATCTGAAGGGCGGGGCCTGGGGAGAAAGGACTAAGGAAACTTAACCATGGTGATACAAATGCTTTTTATCTTGAGCTGGGGGATGATTGCACAAGTGCATGAATTTGTCAAAAATCATCCAGGTGTCCATTTAGAATCTATTATGCGCTTTACTGTATGCAAATTGTACCTCAATAAACAGCATATTTTAACCACAAAATATGGTTAAAAAGCAATAAGGCATTGATAGCGCTGGTAAGGGTGTGGCGAAGGAAAAGCAGGGCCAGAGGTGGGAAACCAATGACAAGCCTCCTCAGTCCCCCAGGTAGACGTGACTCCACTGAGTAAGGTGAGGGCCTCGGGAGGCTGAGAGGGAAGCCAACCCCGAACTCGTGAGGCAGGATAGACGCATGGATGTGGGAGGGGACGAAAGGCCAGGGGAATGGCTTCTGACTTGGGGCCCTAAGAAAATATCAGTCATCTGCCAAGAAAAGAAACACAGCAAGAAAATCCAGGACTCTTGGTAAACAAATGAAGGCCCAGAAATCTGCAGCCAACTAAAAGAAGCATCACAGGGACACACAGGGTACATTCAACTTGATTGAATCAGAGGTTCATAGTAGAAAGTATAATTTCCAAGGGTACTGGGGCATATGAAGTCGTTTTGTTGGCATGTTTCAATTTGCTTTTTTCTGCCCAGGAACAAATGGCCTGACTTATGCCAAAAACAATGTGTTCCCCCAGGTACGTGCGAAATAGGATCACCGCAAACTCTCCCGTGAGTCAGTGAACACAGTTTCTTTTGTACCAAGGACCAGATCTCGGGACCCTCCTCCCCTGCCCTGGCATCCTCCACCGCCTCCGTCCTCGCTTCATACCTCATACCTGCCCGTCCAGTAAGAAGGGGAAAAAATGAACAATGGGCAGATTTCCAGCGTCATCATCATCTGGATGGTGGCAGCTAGAAAAAACG
This sequence comes from Balaenoptera musculus, assembly GCF_009873245.2. NCBI lineage: Eukaryota > Metazoa > Chordata > Mammalia > Artiodactyla > Balaenopteridae > Balaenoptera > Balaenoptera musculus. Next base: position 8,833,042 of record NC_045787.1, on the reverse strand, counting down.
GGACAAAATATCCACTAGGGGTACAGGGATCAGCCCAGAAAGGCGGCACCGCAGGCCATGATGACCCTCTGAGGATCCCTTTCACCTGCGGAGGGGCCGTCAGGACGCCCCCGCCCTTGGTGCCTGCTGCCTCCCAGAGGCCTCTTCTGAGACGCCTCCCTCCCCTCAGGCGTCTGAGCCATGACCTCTCTCCCTCACCTACTCACTAACCGCCTGCCGTGGGTTGAATTGCATCCCCCCGAAAAGGTATACCCAAGTATACCCAAGATATACCAAGTATATCACAGGTCCCAAGTATATCCCCTGGGACCTGCGAATGTGATCTCATTTGGAAATAGAGTCTTTGCAGATGGAATTAGATTAAGAATCTTGAGATGAGATCATTCTGGAGATTTGAGACACAGAAGAGAGAGGCCATGTGAAGATGGCCAGAGATAGGAGTGATGCAGCTACAGGCCAAGAATGCCTGGGGCCATCAGAGGCTGGAAGAGGCGAGGAAGGACACTCCCCTAGAGTCTTCGGAGGGAGCACGGACCTGCTGTCACCTTGATTCTGGATTTCTAGCCTTCGGATCTGGGAGAGGATGAATTTCTGTTGTTTAAAGCACCCAGTTTGTGGTAAGTTGTTACGACAGCCCTAGGAAACTGATACATCGATGCTCCGGCACCACAATCACCCTGCATCCTCGGAGCAACCCTTCCACCTGATCTTCCCCCTCCTCTCCCGCTCAGGATGACAGCCGTGGGTCCAGCCTCACCCACCTGCAATGGCAGCAAGAAGCCCCCGTCAGATCACCTGCCTCACTCCCCTCCACCCTCTACACTCCTGTGTTCTCCCAGCTCAAAAAAGTCAATTCCTGCAAATCCCTGGTTACCCTCAGGAAGAAAAGCCCAGGTTGGCCCCTGTCCCCGTCCCCAGCCTGAAAGGGCACCATGAATGTCGGAGACACCTCCGTGGTAGAGGCAAGTATTGTTTGGTGCATTTGCAAAAAATAAGATCCAACCATGCTGTGCAGTAAAATACTCAAGATGCCTGGTAATTTGCTTAGTGTTTTTATTCCTCCAGACACTGGTAACCTCAACTTTTAATAAACGGAAAAATATGGCTGATTAGGGAAATGAACAGAAAGAATGCTCTGTAAATAGAGCCCTGTGATATGAATGCTGTTCCTTCCAAGTGGCTGAATGCAAAGAAAACAAACCACCTGGGCCACTGGCACCATCAAAGCGCATCATCCCACATCGACAGCAGGGAGACCCCAGGCCTCGCCTGAGCTTACGGTTCTCTGGAACACGAGTTCCGAGCAGAGCCCGTCAGCTTTCAGCCCACGCACTACGCCAAGTTCCTAATTCCCAACTAAGGAGAATTTTACATTCACAAGATTTACCCACGGGAAGATGGTACCCTGGCACGGAACACACCTGTAAGTCACAGACTAATGAACAGCTAACACTGACGCTCTCCTGCCGCCTCTAATTCATTCTGCTTTCCGGTCTCTTACTTAGAGTGACATGTGCCTTGGGTCCTTCCAAAATCAGCATGTAAGTTGATCAAACGCTCCAAACACACACCCTCAAGATTTTGTCGCTGTTGTTGCAGCAGACCTTATTTTTTAGAGCAGTTTTAGGGAATTCCCTGGCGGTCCAATGGTTAGGACTCCGTGCTCTCACTGCCAAGGGCCTGGGTTCCATCTCTGGTCAGGGAACTAAAGTCCCACAGGCCGTGCCACATGGCCAAAAAAATAAAAATAGAGCAGTTTTAGGTTCACAGCAAAACCGAATGGAAGGTGCAAAGATTTCCCTGTCTATAATGTTTGTTTTTTGTTTGTTTGGTTTTTTTAATAAATTTATTTGTTTTATTTATTCATTTTTAACTGCGTTGGGTCTTCGCTGCTGCACGCGGGCTACCTCCAGTTGCGGCGAGCGGGGGCTACTCTTCACTGTGGTGCACGGGCCTCTCATTGCGTGCGGTAGGTTCTCCTGCTGCAGAGCACGGGCTCTAGGTGCGCGGGCTCAGTAGTTGTGGCTCGTGGGCCCAGCTGCTCCGAGGCATGTGGGATGCTCCCGGACCAGGGCTCGAACCCGTGTCCCCTGCACTGGCAGGCAGACTCTCCACCACTGCGCCACCAGGGAAGCCCTCCCTGGCTGTAAAGTTTTGAGACCTGAAATGAGGTTCAGAGCAAAGGAAGTCCTATGCTACATTCAAATTTCAACAGTGCAGCTATACAAGCTAAGACTGGCCTTTTATTTATTTTATTATTTTTTTTTTTAAGAGCGTAACAGGTTAACGCTAAAGCTTTACAAAAAAGAAATGAAAAAGAAATATAGAGTAAGTATATGCCGTAGTTTAAAATGGGTGATTGCATAGAAAAGGAAAGGTGGTCTGAGCACACTCAATTCTTCAATTAACAAGAGTTTCATTGTTATAATAGTAATATAAATGTTACTTGTTTCCAACTGTTAGAATCAATCAACAGATAAAATCGAGGTGTACATAAGCTTAATTACAGATTAAAGGAAAAAACTGTTATTAATCTTGTCAGTAGAAAGATAAGGAGGACACAACAAGAGGTGATGGGGGCAGAGGAGGTAGGGAAAGGCCAGGAATGTCCTTCCCTGAAGGAGAAATCCAGAAATACTGACTAGAGCTGATGGAAAGGGAATCAAGGCTGAAATAAAATACATGTGTAGGTGCCTGACGATTAGCTTTTGTGATTTGTAATGTAAGTGCCTGACATTAAGCTTTTGATTGCTGAGGCATCCACTTCAAAGACACCCATCTCGAATAAACACATCGCCAGCTCTTCGACTACAAAAAGAGGCAGGCGGCCCCCCGCACATAATGTTCCTCTTTTTAGAAACCTCCAGGTGATCTAGATAGCTGTGGACGGACAGCTTCCCTTCCTGCACTTTAACTCCCACTCTTTTGTTTTAAATTCACCCATAAAGAGTGAACCCTAGGCCCTCACCCTGCCAATATAAGGCAGAACCCCAGGTGTTCGTTTTCTCTCTCTCTCTCTCTCTCCCCACCCCGACGACCCTCACCCCCTCTGCTGTGTGGCCCCAAGCATGCCGTGTGCCCTACAGGTCCTGAAAGTAATAAAACTCGTTCTTTCAAAGTCTGCTGCTGCTTGTGGCTGACGTGTGTCTTGCACTGCTATGAAGAACCGCAAGGGCTGGTCCAGGCGTGACCCTGGCTCTGGTGGGGAAACGTCTGTGGAGGCTGCCACAGGTAGAGTGGGCCCAGGTGAGTGCCCCAGGCGGGCCTAGCCTACAGCATCACTGTCAACAGGCTGAGAACACACAAAACAACAAGGCATTAGAACCATAAATATGAAGAATTCTGGGTGGGTGTGTCTGATTAGGGAGAGGGGGAGAAAGGAGTGCAGTTCAGCAAAAACTCCATCTGTCACTGCAGGAAGTCAATGGTATTCTCCCAAATGGATAAATCAAGGTGCCCATTATGAGCAAGCTGTACATCAGCAGGGAGTGGCTGCCAGAAGAAATGGAAGTGGGGATGGTTATCAGTCCTGGGAAGCAGACAGGAGAGGGGACGGTCTGGGGTGAGTAGCTGCGGCTGCTCATAGGAGCCCATCTGTAAGAGCCTCTTTTCTACCATGTATGTGCGTGACTTTAACTGAAGAGGAGGAAGAGGGTCAAAAGGTACAAACATCCGGTTATGAAATAAATGAGCTGTGAGGATGTAATGTACAGCACGGTGACTATAGTTAACAATACTGGATTTTATATTTGAAAGTTGCTAAGAGAGAAGATCTTAAACATTATCATCAGAAGGCAAAAAAAATGTGCTAATGTGTAGTGATGGACGTTAACTGGACTTGTGGTGGTCATTTCACAAGACAGTCGGCCCTTGGTATCCCCAGGGAATCGGTTCCAAGACACCCACGGATACTAAAATCAGCAGACTCTCAAGTCCCTTATATAAAATGGCATGGTATTTGCACATAACCCACACACATTGTCCTATATACTTTAAATCATCTCTAGATTCCTTATAATACCTAACACAATGTAAATGCTATGTTAATAGCTATAAATACAATGTAAATGCTATGTAAATAGTTGCCAGCTGGTTCAAGTTCAAGTTTTGCTTTGGGGAACTTTCCGGAATTTTTTTTTCCAAATATTTTTGATCTATGGATGCAGATCTGCAGGTGCTGAACCCGTGGATACAGAAGGGCAACTGTATATACAAATATTTAATCATTATCTTGTACACCTGAAACTAATATAATGTTATATGTCAATTATACCTCAGTTTTTTAAAAATGGGAAGAGGAGAGCAAAATACTAAGAAGGATAAAAAAGTATATTAAATGGGAAAAAATTAAGCAAATGGCCCAGAATAAGACCCTTGTCATTAAAGGTCAAGGTGTGTTTAAGGAAGAATCTGGGAAACGGATGGGTTATTTAACCAACATTGTTGAAAAGTTGACAATTATGCAGGAAAAATACACACACACACACACACACATTCCATACATATATCAAAATACAGATCAAAGAAAATTAAGAGCAAAAATAAATATATATATACATATTTACATCCTAAAATAGTTAACTGATCATGAGACAAGGAAGGGTTTCAATAGCATTATAACAATGAATAAAATAACAAATAAAAATTTTACTGTACATGAAAACATAATTTACATTTATATAAAAAATCATAAGCAAAATTAAAAGGAAATTTAAAAGCAGCAACCAAAATTAATGACATATAGGATTATTTAAGTAATCACAGAAATATATTAAATATCAGTGTAAATATACTAAGAGTACAATATTTTAAATGGATAAATAACAGAAAAATAACTAGTAAGCAAATTAAAATAGTAATGAGACACCACATACTTAACAAAAAAGATTGTATTTCAGATATTCACAGAAGATGGATTACTCAATTAATGGTGTTGGACAAATGCCCTAGTCATTTGGGAAACAATAAGGTTGGATCTTTACCTCACGTCTTATGCCAGAATGAATCATTAAATAACATACAACCATAAAAATGCTGCAAGAAAATTTAGATAACTATTAAATTTGCTTTAAAATAGCATTTTGAAGCATGACAGCAAAGCCAGAAACCATAAGGAAAAAGACAGATAAATCTGACTAAACAAAAATCTATTCCTTCTCAGCAAAATAGTATAAAGAAAGTAAAAAGGCGAATGATAGAAACTTCCACATTCAGCCATGAAAAACCAGCTTTGATCCATTCTCCCACTGAGAACAATGAGTAAGACTGAACAATTTGTTTTTAAATCTATTTGGAGGCGTCAGACTTCCCAGACAACCAGGACTTGCAGGCCCAATGTCCAAGAAAGAAGGTGAACGCCCTGAGATAAGCTTCCACTCTCATCCCTTTTCCCATCATGGTATTTGCTGATTCATAAAGGCTAAGAGACTGAGAAACCAAGCAGAGAGGAGCAGCAATGATCAGAGGCCTCAGGCAGAGTCGATCACAGTCTCAAGGGTTAAGGAGACAGCATGGGAGTTCATGCCTTGCCAAGGGTGACAGGCCTGTTGAACACCCCACGTTTTCTGTGGGAAGCCCAAAAGGCTAGGCCCACAAGTAAGGCAAGCCAGAGACAGGACAGACCTTACAAAGACCTATGTAGCCTACTATCATCTGCCCCACTCTGGCTGCCAGAAGCAAATTAAATCTTCTCTGGTGAAAGATAACACTATCTAGAACTACTTCAATTTTTCATATACAGTGTCTAACATTAAAAAAAAAAACAGGGCTTCCCTGGTGGCGCAGTGGTTGAGAATCTGCCTGCTAATGCAGGGGACGCGGGTTCGAGCCCTGGTCTGGGAGGATCCCACATGCCACGGAGCGGCTGGGCCCGTGAGCCACAACTACTGAGCCTGCGCGTCTGGAGCCTGTGCCCTGCAACGGGAGGGGCCGTGATGGTGAGGGGCCCGCGCACCGCGATGAAGAGCGGTCCCCGCACCATGATGAAGAGTGGCCCCCGCTTGCCGCAACTAGAGGAAGCCCTCGCGCGGACCGAGGACCCAACACAGCCAAAAATAAATAATAAATAAATAAATAAAGTACCTATAAAATTAAAAAAAAAAAACAAAAAAAAACAAATTACCAGAGATATCAGGAGAAAGGACTAAGAGAAAAACAGACAGACAATAGAAAACATCTCCAAGAGACACAGATACTGAAGGTATGAGACCATAATTCACATGTAATGACAAAAGGAGAATTTTAGCAGAGAACTGAAATCTAAAGAAGAATCAAACAAAAGTTTTAGAAATAAAGTATATAATAACTAAAACTAAGAATTTTAAAAGGAATTAAGAAGCAGATTAAACTAAAGAGAGAATTAGTAAACTGGAAGATGAGTTAACCAAAAATGCTCAGACAGGGAAAAAAAGGATGGAAAAGATAGGGGGAAAAAAAAAACCGTAAGAGATACTGGAGCATGGTAGAAAGGTCTAATATATGAGAATGTGGTGTCATAGAATGGTGGTTGGGGCGGGGGGGAAAAATGAGACAAAACAATATTTGACAAGATTGTGGCAAAGAATCTTCCCAAACTGACAAAAGATATCAAGCCAAAAATTCAAGAAATTCTATAAACCCCAAATAAGACTTAAAAAATACATGCCAACTGGAAAAACAATGTGGAACATGTGCTAGACAAAGAATAATATCTTAAGCATATTTTTTAAGTTCTTAGAACTCAGGAAGAAAAGACAGATTAACCCCCCCCCAAAAGAAGAGCAAGGGATATGAAGAAGTAAATCAAAGAAAGAAGAAAGCTAAACGGCTAGTAAACATGTTATAGGAAACATGTTTTAACCTCACTAGTCATCAAAGACACACATGTTAAAGTGAGTTATCATTTTTTGACCATGAGTTAGAAAAGATTAAAAAAAAAGAGTTAAAATAACTAGCTTTGGCAAAGTGGAAGGAAAGGCACGCTCTTATCTTGCTGGTGAGCACAAGCAGGTTCACTCTTCCTAAAAAGGGCAATTTGTTACCATGTATTATAGTCAGTCAGGATAAGTAGGTCATGTGGCAGTAACAAGCAACCCCCAAATTTCAATGGCTTATGACAAAAGTCTACTTTCCCACATGACATGTCCACTGTAAGTGGGCTGCAGCTCCTTCCCATGTTGTTTTCCCTCTACCTGGAATATCACAAGTTTCATCACTGAGGGAAAAGAGGGTATGGCAGATCATATGCTGGGTCTTAAAAATCATGAGCAAGGTTACTCAAGTCACTTCTCACACTGAATTTGCCAGAGCAAGAGGCCCAGCCAAACATGAGGCTACAGAGAGAGAAGTCTACTGCTCCAGGGAGAGGCAGAAGTCTTTGTGAAAATAATAGGACCCACCACGTGGATCCACACTCAAGACCCAACAATTCCTTAAAAATAATTAGATCAATGTGCAAAGACATATGCAAATCGCTGTAGTGCTCGTAAATGACAAACTCGAAATAACCTCAGTGCACATCAGGAAGTCAAAAGTTTAAAAAGTGAAAATATCCAAAATACAGAATATATTGCAGTAATTAAAAATAATGATGTGTATGTGCAGAAATGGAAACATTGCCTCAATAAGTTGCTAAGGAAAAAAGTAGATTACATGTAGCATAAGAAATGACTCAACTTATATCGAAAAAATTTAATTATCTCTAGATCAGCGATTTTCATATTTGGCATTTTACCTATCTATGTTATCTGAATATTTACAATAAGCATGTATGATTTTTAATGTTGCAAAGACCAATAAGCCATTTCAACATTTTTAATAATTAATGTGCTGCATGATGAGGATACAGCAAAACAGGCAGTTTTATTGCCTGCTGGTGGAAGGAGAAATTAGTACAATCTTCCTAGAAAGTAAGATGGCCTTTAAAAGGCTCATACTCGTAAAGTTAATAATATACCTTCTCAGAATTGATCTAAAAAGGAATGCTCCAAGTACCAATAAAAGATATACTAAGACATCCATTCATCAGAGCATTATTCACAGGGCAAAATCTCAGAAACAACCAAAATGCCCAAAAATGATTAACTAAACTATGATGTGTACAGAAATGGGTTTTGAAAAAATCAAGATTCTAAAGTACTTTTAATATAGAAATGAGCTCAGAGTATGCTTATAAGTGAAAAAAGCAGGATCCAAAATTTTATTTATAAGATAAACTTTAGAGATAGATAAACAAATGAACAGATCATATCAAATGTTAACTTCATTATCTCCAGGTACTGGTCACTTGTTTTTATTTTCTCCTTTGTACTTTTTTTTTTCCCATTTTCCACACCTAAATATTTCTATCGGAAGCAGAAAGAAATATCTAATAAATATTACTGTTAAATGTCAGAGTAAAGGAGCAAGGATCAGAGCATGGTGTGATCATTCATTCACAGCAAAAAATCAAGCTCTATCCAGAAGGAGTTTCACAAATCATTAACATCAGAAACGTCTGCCCAATGAAACCTTCATGTACCCCAACTTCATTGCCCCTTGAAATTCAGCAAGCAAAAGAGTCTCCCAACCTCTTAGCCAAGCACATACTGCTGTTGAGAGCCAGAAAACACATGATAATGACCAGAGAAATGTAAATGTATTGGAAAAGGCTCACATTTGCACTGGAAAAATCTTTTCCCGTTTGAATCAGCTCTGACTACAGAAGACCAATAGCAATTGCCTCAATTACTCATTAAGAGAGCACAGACACACACACACACACACACACAAAAGAGAGCACACCAAAAAATTAAGCATGAAAAGACCAGACAAGAACCATTCTGTTGGTCTAATGTTGTAATGGACTAGATGGAAAATAGAGATAAGAAAACATTATACACATATGTAAACACACACAGTGAATTACAGAAACCCATACACATGGTGTGTTCACAGTGTATCAGATTCAAACAATGGCTCCCAACCAGGTAAAGACCCCCTGGCTCTTTCTCCTTCCTGTAGAGCTGCATGATTTCCTACTATCACATAATGGAAAAAAGAAATACAGCCGACCCTCTAACACCATGGGTCTGAACTGTACAGGCCCACTTACACATGTACTTTTTTCAATAAATATAGTATGTATTTTCATTTTACAGATCTTGAAATCAACTAAGTGTGAGGGAAAGTTCCTGTCCGATTAGAGATCACAACATATGAAAGCAAAACAACTAGGCTTTGAGTCCAGACTGTCCAAACTGTTTCTGCTTCCTGCCCTTGGGTGAGTCACTTATCAATTCCTTTGTTTTTCAGGCAGAGGTGGCAGTTATGTGGGTTTTCCACTGCACAGGAGGGTGGAGCCGCTAACCCCCCATTGTTCAACGGTCCACTGTACTACTCAGCGTGGCACTGAGCTCATGGAGAAACTCTCAAGACCATGTTGCTGTTTGTCGGTTCCTTGAGGATGGGGCCCCAGGACTTGTAGCTCTCTGGGCCTCCAGGCTCCCGCCCAGGGCCTGGCATGCAGAAGGCATCATCCCTGGGCACTGAGAAGGCATCAGGGAAGATCTGGAAAGGGTGGAGGACGGATGGGTGCCTCCATGCAGGTGAGGAAGGAGGTGGGAGGGGCCTAGCAGGGCTCAGAGGTGCCGTCCTGAATCTCTGACCCCAGAACCTCGCATCTCTCTGTTTGACGCATGCCCCATGTGGTGTTCTCAAACCCGGGTGGAAACCCGTCAAACCCCATGGCCCAGCACCTCCTCTTCCGACCGGGCACCCAGCACACCTCTCAGACAGACAGGCCTCGCTCGGGGCAGCCAGCCCACGGACCAATGGGGGAAGCCGCAAGCCCCCAGGAAGTGCTTTCTAGCTTGAGGGGTTTTTCTCGGGGTTTCCTTTCATAAGAGGGAAGCCTCGTGTTCCACAGACTCACATAATCACATTCTTAAATTTCCTGTTCAAGAAATGATCCCCCAGACTTGAAGTCAGAACTAAAAAGCCAAAGCTTGGGACTTCGCTGGCGGTCCAGTGGTTAAGCCACTGCACTTCCATTGTAAGGAGCGCAGGTTCGATCCCTGGTCCGGGTACTAAGATACCGCATGCTGCGCGGCACGGCCATAAAATATAAATAAATAAACAAACAAACAAATAATAAAAAGCCAAAGGTTAAGGACACCGGATGACAAGCCCAGAAACGGATCTGTCAATCTAAGGACAGTGTTTGGGGAGCCCAGTTTCAAATGCCATGTGCGTCCGTGAAATAGCTGATGATCTAATTACATGAATATTGAAAAGGCAGCAGTCCAGTTAGGTATGATGCAAGAGACAAGCTCACCACACCAGTCCTAAAAAACCTCTGGCCTGGAACACTCTGTCCTCCTGAAAGAGCACCAAATCTCAGTGAGACATTACTAAAACGTTCACATCTGAGTGGAAGTGGGTCTTTTTTCTTCTGCTCTAACTGGTTGCCCAAGTTTGTCTCTGGGTAGTATCACTAGACCACTGCTCCTGTCAGCTCCCCCACTTCATTCTGCACTAGCCCCTCTGGCCTCCTGGCTGTTCCAGAACATTCCGGGTCCTCCACCTCATGGCCTTTGTTCTTGCTGCTCCATCTGCCTGGACCAATCTTCCTCTACAACCATGCAGGGAGACTCTCCCCTCCACAGTGTCTTTACTCGAAGGTTCTCTCCTCAGGGAGAATTTCAGCATCCACCCAACACTGCATAACCCGTGCCCTGCCGGGTCTACCTCTCCTCCTCCCCAAAAGCATGTGAGCCCCATCTGAATGGGAATTTCCCCCTTTGCTCAGCGCTCTGTTCCCTAGAACAGTGCCTGGTGCAGGGTACACACTTTTTTGTGATATTTCTTTTTAAAGGAGGAACTGCTGCACAGCGTTTGATAAGTTTTCCTGGTAGAATGCACCGCACGCCATCTTGCTAGGCATGAAGTGGTCATCTCTGGTTCCTCATAAGCTTCATTATCAATTAAATGTCCACTGAGCACGTGGTGGCCGCCTCCAAGGTCCTCCTGGGTCTGGAGAAAGATGGAGTGATCATCGTGAAAGGCAGACTCAATGAAATTTGGAGTGGATGTGTCATGCCTCCTGGGGCTAATCTCCTCGTATTACATTTTTAAAAGCACAACTTGTCCAATTATGAGTATTTTTCAAAAGGAAAGTACGGTCAAATGTTACGATTCTAACCAGAAATACTCCAAATAAGAAACTGAGGAGTGTTTACAAGTGCTGGGAATTCTAATCATAGGTTTCTCTCGTTTTGTGGACTCGGAGGAGCTGGTGGATATAATTTTTCTGCTAAGCCATGTAAATTCTTTAACTTTAAAAAACACCTGACCCAACTTTCACTGAGAAGAGGGAGGAGAGAGCAACCAGGCTTGACAAATACTCTAGATCCTTCTACAACCTCGGGAATTTCTCCATGTAAAAAGGCACTCTTGTCCACAACTCAAACAATTTTGCTGCCTTTATTCTCTATTTCAGTAATTTTCAAGCAGGGAGTGGTTTTTCTCCCCCCACCCACCCAGGGACATTTGGCAATGTCTGGGGACATTTTTGGTTGTCACACTGGGGCAGGGCGGGTGTGCTACTGGCATCTAGTGGGTGGAGGCCAGGGCAGCTGCTCAACATCCTACAATGCACGGGACAGCTCCCACAACAAAGAATTATTCAGCCCCAAATGTCAGTAGTGCCAAGGTTGAGAAGTCTCAACACAATAAAGGCCATTTATAGCAAGCCCACAGCTAACATCATAATCAATGGGGTAAAACTGAAAGTCTTTCCTCTAACTTCTGATACAAGGCAAGGATGACCACTCTCACCATATCTATTCAACACAGTACTGGAAGTACTAGCCAGAGCTATCAGACAAGAAAAAGAAATAAAAGGCATCCAAATAAGAAAGGAAGAAGTAAAATTATCTGTTTGCAAATGGTATGGTCCTATATAGAGAAAACCCTAAAGACTCCACCAAAAAAGAAACTGTTAGAATAAACAAGTCCAGTAAAGTTGCAGGATACAAAATCTACATGCAAAAATCAATTGCATTTCTTTACACCAACCAAGATCTATCCAAAAAAAGGACATCAAGAAAACAATCCCATTTACAATGGCATCAAAAAGAATAAAATACCTAGGAAAAAATTTAACCAAGGGGGTGAAGATCTTTACACTGAAAACTATAAAACACTGGTGAAAGAAATTGAAGAAGACACAAATAAATGGAAAGATATAGAAAATTAATATCGTTAAAATGTCCATGCTATCCAAAGAGGTATACAGAGTCAACACAGTCCCTATCAAAATTCTAATGGCATTTTTCACAGAAATAGGAAAAAGAATCCTAAAATCCATATGGAATCACAAAAGACCCCAACTAGCCAAAGCAATCTTGAGAAAGAAGAACAAGGTTGAAAGCATCACACTTCCTTATTTCAAATTATATTACAAAGCTATAATAATCAAAACAGTATAGTACTGGCACAAAAACAGACACATAAATCAATGGAACAGAAGAGAGAGCCCAGAAATAAACCCAACCATGTATGGTCAACTAATTTTAGACAAAGACACCAAGAATACACAATGGAAAAAGGATAATCTCTTCAGTAAATGGTATTGGAAAAACTATCCATTTGCAAAAGAATGAAATTGGACCCTTATCTTACACCAACCACAAAAATCAACTCAAAATGATTAATGGCTTAAATGTAAGACCTGAAACTATCTTTTTAAGTATTTTCAAATCAAGGTTCTATAACTGGCAGCAAGACACAGTAGCCCAATTTTATCCGATAAGCAGATACAAATCACCTACTATGTGCAACAAACTCTGTTTGACTGAAGAGAACACAAGCTGAATGAATGATGCTGAGGACTTTCCCTCATGGAGCTCATCAAGCTCAGAGACAGCAATCATCAACAAATAGTTATAAAACAAAGCAGAAAGAAAGGAGTTTCATAAACAAATTGCAAATTGTGATGAGATTCCAAAGTCAGAGAGAAACCATCCAGCAAGGGGCACGGGAGTTCACGGGGAAGGTGACACTGCCTTGCAGTAGAGAGAAGGGAACGATGTGTGTCCCAGGGAGAATAAGGATCTACCATGGCTGTGGGGACAGAAAGTCACCCGCTTCTGTGACACAAAAGGAAACCGTGGAAAACCAGGCAGGCATTTGAAACACTATTGTCAGGCGCCTTCAAGGAAGGGCTTCTGAAGATGATGCTGTTGTAACACGAGCCACACAAATGAAAATAAATCCAGTAGTCGCAGAACAGACCGGAAAGTGGTGAGATGCAGTGGGGAGACTGGAGAGGAAGTACCACATTTGTTAAAGTGAGATGTCTCAAAGCCTCAGTTAGAGAGGTGGTGAGACTCCAGTGAAAAGTGGGGACCATCACTGGAGACTGTGCAGTGCTTAGAACACGACTGGAAATGGGAGCTGAGCGAGGCTGGGTCACCTCCAGGGTTGCAAATATGAGCAGCCAGCAGCATGGGGCAATCAGAGTCAGCTACGTAATTTGTAGCCCCAGTGCCAAGGGAAAACAAGGGACCCCAGGTTCAAAATCATTAAGAATGTCAAGACAGCAACAGCAGAGCAGCACACCAAACACAGGCCCTCTCAAACACAGAGCGCTGGAGCTGCACAGGTTATACGCCCACAAAGTCTTGGCAACAGAAATGGTGCCCAAAAGTTGGGGCTGGGGCGTTGGGATGAGTTCACAGAAAAGTACAAGATGCTGGGAGGTTGGCGGGAGAAACCCTGCAGTTGATCTTGAATGCAAGTGTGACTCCTGGGAGAGCAGTTGAGGGCTGAGAGCTGGCATCAGCTGTACAAGCCTGGGGGGCTCTGCCAAGCAGGTGCGATTCCCAAGGAATGCACTAGTCAAGGTTCTGCAGAGACAGAACCAACAGGGGATACAGACACTTAAGGAACTGGCTCACACGATGGTGGGGTTGGCAGGCTGGAAACTCAGGCAGGAGCTGATGCCGCTGTCTGGAGGCAGAATTCCTTCTTCCCAAGAAACCTGCTTTTGCTCTTGAGGCCTTCAACTGATTGCATGAGGCCCACCCAGACTGTCCGTGGTCATCCTGAGTTCAAGTCAACTGATTGTGGCTGTTAACCACAAGCACAGAACACTTTCATGGCACTAGTGTGGTTGAATAACTAGGCGTTATAGCCTAACCCAGCTGACACTTAAAAATAACCACCACATGGGCTTCCCTGGTGGCGCAGTGGTTGAGAGTCTGCCTGCCAATGCAGGGGACACGGGTTCGGGCCCTGGTCTGGGAAGATCCCACATGCCGCGGAGCAACTGGGCCCGTGAGCCACAGCTACTGAGCCTGCGCGTCTGGAGCCTGTGCTCCGCAACCAGAGAGGCCGCGATAGTGAGAGGCCCGTGCACCGCGATGAAGAGTGGCCCCCGCTCGCCGCAACTAGACAAAGCCCTCGCACAGAAACGAAGACCCAACACAGCAAAAAAAAAAAAAAAAAAAAAAAAAAAAACAAACCACCACAGGGAGTAAAGAGAGAAGCGGGTTAAGAGAGCCTCAGGGCAAAGAAGTGGCAACCAGAAGGCCCAGGGGAAACCGGAAGTGGGCAATGTGTGGGAGACCTATGGAGTCCCAGGAAGTGGCTTCTGGGGGCGTGATCCCAGCTGCAGGTAATGGATGCTTCCACCCCCGGTCAGGCCACGGTCAAGATCATGCAGACAACAGTGCCCAAAATGCTGGGGGGGAGGGGAGGCAGGCAGCCCTGCCACGGCCATGAGCAGTTCCAGGGGTGGGTTGGGAGGAAAGAAATCAGAGCTCAAGAGGGTGAGGCCGGGACCCAGGAAGGGACGCTTTCACAACACCCAACAATGAAGCTGAAGACCGAGCTGCAGGGGCAGCCAAAGAAGGTGCCAGAACAGAGCGAGCAGGGGCAGAAGAGCCCCCCAGCCCCCGGGTCAAGGCTGGGCAGCCCCGCACACCCTTGGCCTTGGGAAGCAGAGGACTTCAGGAGCCTGCAGGCAAGTGAGTCTTGGGCTTGTTTGATTTGGAGTTTGTGCGTGTGTGTTCTTTTTTATGACAGAAGAGATCCAAAGGTGTTGTAAGAAGAAGGGCAAGAGCTAGCAGAGAGGGAGAGATGGAAGAGGCCGTGAGAGGCGGCGATGGACAGTGGCCGGGTCAGCGGCAAGTGGGGACCAAGCCCACTGGGGGAGGGGTTTGCGCTCAGAGGGGCAGGGATGGCGGAGACAGTCCATCCACGGCCCTCACTGGGCACTTCCCAAGTCTCCTGCCCCGGAAGCCCGGTCAAGGGCAAAGCCAGGCTGGCCGTCCATCCTCTCTTCAAACTAGATAGACAGCCTGGCCGCGCCCAGGTGGAGAGAGAGCCTCCTAGGCGGAGCTGGCAGAAACATTAAAGAGAAGATGGAAGTGCAATCGACCAGTGGTACCCAAAGTGCGCATCAGAATCCCCTGGGAGGCTGTTGAACAGCGTGCTGCTCCCACCCGAGTTCCCGAGTCACGAGGCCCCCGGTGCCACCGACACTGCTGAACGGAGGCCACACTTTGAGGACCTCAGCGACAGGTCAGCAAGCCCAAGTAGAGGTGAACAAAAGGATAGCTCGGCCCAAGGCTCACCGTGAAATGGTTCAAGTTTGGGTCTTTGCATACTTTGTAGAAAACGTAATTTTTTATCATACACCGTAATTTATAGGAAACTTACAGCTAAGACCCCGAAGGCAGAACCCACACACGTCACTCTGTCTGGCAGGCACCTCTTGTGGTGAAGTGCGTTGTATTCCTTTGCTGAGAAAACTGTCAAGATATGTTGGCATATAGTTCATCTTTCATAAAAACCCTTTTATAAGTAATGTAAACAAAGAAAGGAGCTAGTGGTTGCTTAGGGCTGGAGGGAATCGGGAATAGAGGAGTGACAGCCGAAGGGTACAAGGTTTCTTTTTGAGGTGATGAAAATGTCCTAAAATGGACTGCAGTGATGCCTGCCGGTATCTGTGAATATACTAAAAAAAATCACTGAATTGTACGGTTTTAAATGGGTGAATTGTATAGTATGTGAATTATATATCAATACTGCTTTTTTAAAAACAATCCATTTTCTTCACTTTCCTTTTTAGATTACTTCCTTTTATTTTGCGTTTTGGGGATTTCCCATCACTTAGAACTTCAAAGGCTCTGTTTTCTTTGAGAATTTTTTTTTTCTATTTCTAAGCATCTTGTGACTACTTAATTTTCAACGATTTCATTTTATTCATCTGAACTTTTGTTTTAAATCACAGAATAGCAAGATTCCCTATTTTTAGATATGGAGATTCTCTATATGTAAACCCATCCAATATTCCACATAGAGACTCTGGAATTTTCTGAATGAAAGTCATACACATATCAAATTTTGAAAAATTATGTACCTCTTCTGCAAGTGGAAAGACACTTTAAATGCTTTTTTTTTTTTTTTTTTTACTGATTCCTTCAGTATTTGATGTGTTTTGCTATGGACTGAATGTTTATGTCCCCCCAAAATTCATATGCTGAAATCCTAACCCCCAGGTGTGATGGTCCTAGGAGATGGGGCCTTTGGGAGGTGATTAGGTCATGAGGGTGGGTGGGAGGGTGACTGTCCCTACAAGGACCCCCCAGAGCTCCTTCCCCCGCTCTGTCCGGTGAGGACACAGACAGAAGACGGCCGTCTACGAACCAGGAATCGGGCCCTCACCAGACACCGAATCTGCAGGGCCCTGATCTTTGACTTCGGCCTCCAGAACTGTGGGAAATAAATGTCTGATTTTCATAAGCCCCCTGGTCTGTGGTATTCTGTCACAGCAGCCCAAATGGACTAAGACCTGTTTTAATACTCAACATTCAGGAATATGCACTTCTTTGAAAAACAAGCCTTTTTTCTTCTTACGTTGACTTCTTTCTAAAGTACGCATGCTACTGATAAGGAAAGACAGACTCCGCGTATTTGCTAAAACACTTACGCTGAAATCAAGCTGTGTGCAGATTGATAGATGGAACTTGCCAGATGCAAACAGAATGTTAATGAGTTTTCAGTTATTTTCAAAGGCCACTCAACCAAATTAACCTTAGGTTATTTAAAAAAAAACAATGTAACAGTATCTTAAGTATTCTTGGACCCAATAGTATTATTAGCAGAACCACTGTAAGTCACTGCCTTTCACAAATGAAATGAGTTAACTCCATACACTTGTACCTCATTCTAAACAAACCCAAAGGATTTAGATTTGTGTACACCAAACAACATTTTAAAATAATTATTTCTATTAAAAACAAATTCAACAGAGATTCCCTGGTGCATTTTAAGTAGCTGAATTTCTTAGAAAAATGTATTTATTCTACTTTTCATGTATGGCGGTGGAGACTTAACCCCGCTCCAGGCCCTCCCGCCATGGGCCCCCCCTGATCAAGGGCTCTGCTGTCTCCCAAAAGCCTCCCAAGATATTATCCCCCTTGGGAGATAGCTCTGTCCTGTGATCAAAGAACCCAGTCTAAGCGACTGCGTTTAGGCAAAAGCTTCCCTCCCAGTGGGTGTGCCCCGGATACCATAACTTAATGCAGCAGCTTTCCTCCAAAGTAGGGTTTCCAGATTCCGCTAAAGGAGGAATTCTGCAGTCAGTGGGCCTTTCAGCTTCTCTGAGGTGACACTGTGTGTGGCCCCAACACGGGAGTGGCTTTCCTAGGTAGGGTGACCAACCACCCCAGTTGGCCGGGGGCACAGGGGTTTCCCAGGATGTGGGACTTTCTGTGCCAACATGAGAAAATCCTGGGCAGACCAGAGCAAGTTGATCCTTCTGCAGGGCCAGCGGATGCTTCCCACCAGCCATAGCACGTGGAGGGTAAGCCTGGGGACCTCAAGAGAGGAGGATGTGTAGGTGACAAGACACACCAGAGTCACTCCTTCCCCTGCTCCACAGTGCCTCCTGTGCCCCTTTTCACTGCGGATGAACTGGCTCCCCCAGCAACTGGATCCTCTGAAGCATGACGGTCAGCAGGGAGAAGCGTCGCCAGGTGACACAGGTCTCCTCACCCCCATCGGGCCATCGGGCCATCCCGGCGCCGCTGTACATGGAATTCATTTCCTAGAAACCCACCCATTTCCTATGACCAAGGAAAGAAGGCCTGACTCACAGCTCTGCAAAGCCTTCCCGGCAGCTGTGTCACCACTGCTGTATTTAGCGCACGACTACTGTGTTTCCAAATACAAGAGCTGGAAGGTCTAGAAGGAATCGATGCAGCCTGACCCTCCTGATCGGAGTGGGCAGGGCCAGGCCCTTGGGGATGCCTGGCTGGACAAAGTGGAGGAGAAGCAGAAATGGAAGGAAACTTTGGGCACCCATAGCAGCTGCTTGTTCATGGCAGGACATCACGACAGAATCAGGCCCTGAAAGTCGCGGGATGCACGAGGGCTCCCAGCAGGGGCTCTGCCCTAACTTGAACTCACGGGAAATGCTGAAGAAAGGAAAAGGGCTCGTGACCGTCCCTGGCACGATGGTTATCTCTGCCCTCCTCGGGGTGCTCTCCTTCCTCATTGGTCATCAGTCTGGACCCCGCTCATTCTCCTCCAAGCCTCTACCTCCACCCACTCATAATCAAAGGTGCTCCCCAGATGTGCCCAGATGTGGCCCCAGCCCCTGCCCTGCCTCTCCTCCCCCTCCCGCCCTGCTTCACCTGCACCCATGGCTCCAACTGCCACTTTCCTTGCGGGATGAACACGTAACAGGAGATCGACCCTCTTAACTAATGTTTACATTTACAAAAGGGTCCTTACCAAGCGGACACACCATTTTCTTGACCACTCCTCTTTGGTTAGACGTTTAATTTGCTCCCATCTCTCCCCTTGGCTGAAATTGAACCAGCAGGACTGGAAACCCATCTTGAGGTTAACTCACCCATACAAACAACAGCCGCACTCACCAGGCGCCTATGATGTGGTACCCACTGTATGTGTAAGTCACTTTTTTAGGCCCTAGGGCCTCTGTGAGGTGTCGTTAGCCTCATAAAAAGCATCCCCACTTTCTAGATGGGGATCTAGAGGAAATTGAGGATGGAAAGATCATGTGACTTGTCCAGGATCATGTGACCAACCTAAGCCTGCTATCTTTGGCCGCCACACTTGTTTTCTACTCTCATAATAAAGTTCTAGAGCTCTTCCAACAAGCGTACATACCAATCACCAAGACCAGCTTAAAGTGAGTGTCGATTCTGGTTCTGTATGCCTAGGGAGGGCCTGGGATCCTGCATTTGGGAAAAACTCCCAGAGGAAGCCACGCTACTAAGTCATTTTACCACACTCGAGTAGCAGTGGTTCAAACACCCAGTATTCCCAGTCGGTCCCATTTCCCCCGTAACCAGCGCTGATCCTGCTTTAGTTTCCAAAACCCAGTCTATTCATGCGATAGGGCTGCAGATTAAAGGTAATGCATGCCTTCCTTCATTTTTACTAAACTTTTGATTTTGAAATAGTGTGTGTCTGAAGCTTGGCTCAAACTCTTGGGTAACTAGCCACTCCTTAATCTGTCTCCATCTTAGCGGTTCACAGAGCCTCACCTTTCCTTTCTGTCTGCCTACTGGTAGGAAGTTCCCCCCTTGGGCGTTCTTCCCCAATACCAACATCTTGCATAACTGCAGTACAAGAACAACATGAAATGGCCATTGCTGCAATCCACAGAGCGTGTTCAGGTGTCCCCAGTCACGTGTGTGTGTGGCTCTCTGCCATTTTAACCCTCGTGCAGCTCCCCATAACCACCACCAACACCATCTAGAAGCAGGCCTGTCCCAGTGAGAGTACCACCCACTCCTCTCCCCAAAGCTCTAACCTCAGCAACCTCTAATCTGTTCTCCATCCCTCCCTCCAACTGCATTACTTTGCGAAGGTTACATAAACGGAACCATACAGCATATAATCCTTAGAGATGGAATTTTTTTCACTCAGCCCAATTTCTCCATCTTCCTTTATTTTTAAACTGACTTCACGTGTCTTCCCTTATTCCAGAAAATGTGCTACTGTGAATTTCACACCCTTTACTGGGCAGGCACTGCCCCTGAGCAGGGCTCGTGCCTCTTCGGAAGCCTCACCTCCACACCCCCCTCTGCTGGATGCCCCTCACCAGGGCTGGCCTCTAACCCGAGAGTCAGTTAAATTCCAGAAACAGAAGCCAGAGGGAAATGCTTGGTCCTCCGCCGCATCACATGCCGACTTTGGATGTGAACTTCCTCGGAGCTGACGTAGATGTGCCTTTGTAAGCGTACATTGCTTTTCTGTTACTTTGAAATTGCTCTCAAATCCCACCACTCCAATCCAATTTTGCCACCAAGCCAACTGTCACTTGGGATTTCACGTCTACCTGAATTTCTGTGTCTCTGACTTAGAAGAAATAAATAAGTAAATGCCACCTTCAATTGTCTTTCAAATTCAGGAGCACCATTAAAAACAGTCTCTATTCTTTTTGTACACACACACTGAGTGACATCAAGGATTCTTAACATCCTACTTCATCATAAAATCTGACCTCTTAAGAACACACACACACACACACACACACACACACAGAGCCATATAAACACCTTCATTCGACCAGCTGTCTAAAAGAATTACTTCCCAACCGTCTGGAATGAAGCATATTTCCTTTGTTCACATATTTTAACAACTTCTCTACATCCTTCTTATTTCCTTTAATTAAAGGGAATTATATATTGTGTTACATATGGAACTGTTTTGAGTTAATCTGGAGAAATCATAAAATGTCATATGGTTATGATTTAGAATTACTGGCCCAATAGGCTGTAAAGCCAGTCTCAAGAAATTTCAAAATATCATGCAGACCATAGTCTCTGAATCAGGTTTTAAAAATTATTTTAGGGACTTCCCTGGTGGCGCAGTGGTTAAGAATCCACCTGCCATTGCAGGGGGACACGGGTTAGATCCCTGGTCCGGGAAGATCCCACATGCCATGGAGCAACTAAGCCCGTGCCCCACAGCTACTGAGCCTGCGCTCTAGAGCCCACGAGCCACAACTACTGAGCCCGCGTGCCACAACTACTGAAGCCAGCGCGCCTAGAGCCCGTGCTCCACAACAAGAGATGCCACCATGATGAGAAGCCCGCGCACCACAACAAAGAGTAGCCCCTGCTCGCCACAACTAGAGAAAGCCTGCGTGCAGCAACGAAGACCCAATGCAGCCAAAATAAATAAATAAATAAATATTTTAATAAAGCTTAACAATATGTATTTAAAAAATTTAAACACCATTCTAAATAACTTCTAGGTCAAAAAAAGAGGAAATCATAACGTAAATGAGAACACAAAAATAATAAAATATTACATATCAAAATTTGTGGGAAAAAAACCAAAAGTGATACTTTGAAAGTTATATGTAGAACAAACCTGAAGGAAGGAAATAATAAAAAGAAAAGCAGAAATTCATGAAATAGTGAGGAAGGAAACAGATCCAGAACAAAAGCTGATTCTCTGAAGAGACTAATAAAATATTTTTGACAATATGTCACAAATGAGAGACAGCATAAATTCAAAAATGTAGAAAAAAAGAATATAATAATGTTATAGCAGAGATTAAAAAGAGAACTCTGTAAAAACTTCATACTGTTAACTTTTAAAACTTAGGGGAGGGCTTCTCTGGTGGCGCAGTGGTTGAGAATCTGCCTGCTAATGCAGGGGACACAGGTTCGAGCCCTGGTCTGGGAAGATCACACATGCCGCGGAGCAACTAGGCCCGTGAGCCACAACTACTGAGCCTGCGCGTCTGGAGCCTGTGCTCCGCAACAAGAGAGGCCGCGATAGTGAGAGGCCCCCGCACCGCGATGAAGAGTGGCCCCCGCTTCCCGCAACTAGAGAAAGCCCTCGCACAGAAACGAAGACCCAACACAGCCAAATAAATAAATAAATAATAATTTAAAAAAAAACAAAACAAAACTTAGGGGAATAAAAAAATGGAACCGTTTCCTAGAAAAATAGAGGTTACCATAATGGGTTCAGGAAGAAAGAGAAAATCTGAATAATCCTATAACCATTAGTTACTGACCTAAAGGTCTGATAGGAGGAATTGAATTTTAGTAACTTACAATTAGCTAAATAACATTTAAAGCTTTTCCTATACTGTAGCCATATCTACTAGAAGTTGTCATTCAAAGTAGTTTTGAATAATAGCTCACATATTATATTGATATGAATGTTAGATGAATAAATGAGATTCCAAAAGAGTCCCTAAGCTCTCTTATTGTTTTAGATTTTTATAACACCTGCCTTAGTCTTCCTTTACAAGCATAGGATGGAAAAGAAATCAAACGTTCAAAATCACCCAAACCACCCCACAGAATTTCTAGGTAGCCAATTCCTCATGGGCAGCCAGGAGGCAAAGGGGGGAGGCTCAGAAGCCCCTTGGAGAGGCCCGTGGAGGGGTCAAAAGGAGGATCACGAACAGCTTCCGGATCATTCTAGAACCCAGCTCTCCTGATACATCTAGCTGCCCTCTTCTCTGAGCCCCACTTTCTTCTACTACAAAATGATGGGGACCACTAGCCTCTAAAATCCATTCCAGCTTCAAAATCCCCTGACAATGGTCCTCCTAGGTTTCTGAAACCTTCATAAACACACATCCCCCAAAAGTGGCATTAAATCCTATAATCCTTTCCATTAAAATTAAAACCGGCCTTCAGGGGCTGACGCTTGTTGATGCTGAATGATTAGGACATGGGAGGGTCTTGATACCCTCTTCTTGGGCACCTATCTGAAATGTTTTTCAATAAAAATAAATTTTAGATAAGCAGAAATGCTTAGGGTTAGGGAATAGCATTCATTACAAACAAAAGCAAATTCACACTTAGAGGGTAAATCTGGGCTCGGCTTTGTAACTTCCTTCAGGAGAAGTGACGCTGAACCTTATTCTCTCTGCTTGCTTCCTGGGAGCCCTGCCCCTGCCATGGAGAGCAAGCCTGAGCCAGCCTGCTGGAGGACAAGAAACCACATGGAGCAGAGACCAGCCACCCCAGCCAAGACCTTCCCAGTCCCGCCATCTGCAGCCAACCCCAGCTAAAAGCAAATCCAGCTGAGACTGGCTGAGCTGGGCCACCCTTAGCACACTGTGACTGGTGTATACACCCATGAGGTTTCAGTTATTTGTTATGCAGCATTGCTGTGCCCACAGATAACTGATACACTTACGTGAAGAACACATGGGACAATTTATGATACTACAGTGATGGATAAGCGTCATTACACATTTGTCCAAACCCATAGGATGTCCAACACCAAGGGTGAACCCTAATGTAAACTGTGGACTTTGGCTGATTAGGATGTGTCAGTGTAGGTTCATCAGTTATAACAAATGTACCACTCGGATGGGGGATGTTGACAATGGGGGGTGCAGGGCAGAATGTGT
Source organism: Balaenoptera musculus (assembly GCF_009873245.2). NCBI lineage: Eukaryota > Metazoa > Chordata > Mammalia > Artiodactyla > Balaenopteridae > Balaenoptera > Balaenoptera musculus. The sequence goes on along the minus strand of NC_045787.1, from coordinate 8,809,653 downwards.
CTGGGGGGCTGGGTAGGGGGTATATCTCTGTACCCTCCCCTCAATTTTGCTGTGAACCTAAAACTGCTCTTTAAAAAATTGTGTCCTTTTTTTTTTTTAAATGAAAAAAACAAAACAAATGAGGCTTTCAACTGCTTCTGGGCCCAGAGCGGCCCCTACCTTAGTCAGTGGAGAAGGAAAAGGCCAACACCTGTCAGCCTGCCCGTCCCAAGCCCAGGCTTTCCCAGGCTCAGTTCAGCTTCTCTGGTTTGGCCCCTTGGGCTCCCAGTCTAATCTGCTCATTCTCCCTTCTCACCCCCTTTCCCACACTTCAGAATGTGCAGCTAACACACTAACATACTGATACATCCCCAAACAGCAAAGCCAGGCTCCTTCTCTGCCGGATGACCCTTGACAGACGTATGGAGGCCTGAGGCCAGAATTCGCTTTCTGTACCAACTAGCCAGTTCTAAGCGCATGCAGGCCCATGAATACTGAGGCCTGGTAAATGCAGAAGGGGGTGTGAGTTCAAACTTGATTCTCATTTTAGGGAAAGGTGATTCCAAAGTTTATAAATCTTACTATGGCATTCAAAAAAACAACAAAAACAGAAACAAAACATTTCTCACGTATATGTCAAGATTAAGGTCCCAATCACTGCTACAAATCTATGAAACATTTAAGCCCCCCAGGAGCAAAGGGAGACACCCCCATACTGGGTCTGCAGTGTGGGCCTTCCTGAGCCATAGAGCAAATGGCTGGAGAGGCCTTTGAAAAACTTCAGCAAGAGGCCCTGGAATTTAAACATGCATGAGAAGAATTATAGCAAGAAAGGAGTGGGAATTCCCTGGCGGTCCAGTGGTTAGGACTCCGCACTTCCACTGCCGGGGGCCAGGGTTCAATCCCCGGTCGGGAAACTAAAATCCTGCAAGCTGCAGGGCATGGCCAAAAATAAATAAGTAAAAATAAATAAAAAATTAAAAAGAAAAGAAAGGAGTACAATATTTTAAATTTAGCATAATTGGGCCTAATTTGGTTCAAGAGCTGTCTGACATTCAAACTGCCGTTCTGTAACAGTGAACACAGCACAAACACTTCCTTTGGCTTCAGTACTGTCTGCAGAGCTGTCAGGGCTGTAAGGCTGAACCTTGAGAGAGAAGTGAAGAATTAAGGAGAAGTGCGGTAGCTTCCACTGTCCCAGCGTCAGTGGGAACAAAACACGCCTAAATGTACGAGACAGCAGAGCACACTTTGAATATTGCTGAAGAATTGCTTGACAGATATTTATAGGTTGCATATTCAATTACACCATCCTTTTAGGGCAATAACTATTTTAGAAGAGCCACATGCTGAGCCACACCCAAAATTCTACGAACCTCAGGAGCCAGGAAAGAACACACCTAAAAACAAACGTGATCCTTAGTTACTCCAACCAAATGAAACCTCTGTCAGCTCAGGCAAACTCTCTTCTTAACTGACCAGAGATCAACAGCTCAACAAAAACACCCCCCCCCAAAAACACCTTGAGAGATATTTTTCTTCTGCGAAGCTGCTGCCGGCAGCACCTGTAATTCTATAGTTAATGCAATTACCTCGCTCCTCCGGCAAAAGCTCTGTAAGCTTTTTTACTGCTACTAATCATAGACCCGTCGCAAAGGGCTCCTGCCTCAGGGCCTTTGCACATGCTGTGCCCTCTGTCTGGAGTGCTCTGCCCGAGTTATCTTCTCTACATCTTTACTTGAATGTCACCTGTCCTCTCAGATGACCACCCTACGTATATACAATTTCAGCCCTTAGTCTCTGAACACCTGGATTGTCGTCCCCAGCTCCCAGTGCCACTGGCTTAGCTAGGCATGGGAGGAAAGGTCTCCCTGAGGAGATGCCCTTAAGACCAGAACCTGAAGGCAGTGAGTGAATGGCCATCTGGGGAGGCACACCACAGCCCCAAGGCCGGACCCTGGGACGCTGAAACCACATTGTTTCCAGATTTCCTGTTTCTTAGCGGGCTGCTCCAGGCCAGCCTCTCATCAGCTAGCCCCCCGGGAGGCCTCTCTGGCTTTAGCACCCACATCGTCCCGCACTGCGACCAACCACACGGCACTTGCCACCACCCCCTTCGTTCCATCTGTCTGGCTCGAATGTCTTCCCACCACCATCTCCAAAAGGCTCCCCTTGCTGGGCTTCCAGAATTGTCCTCAGCTCCCTGCTTCCAAGACATTTGCTCTGCATTTTTATAGGGCCCCTCTCACATCCTGCCTCTGGCTCTAAGCACTGAGTACTATTACTCTCTAAGCACTGGGTACTATTTCTCTGAGTTCTTCCTCAACTAAAAGGCAGAGACTGTTTGATTCACCTTGGAGTCTCCTGCAGCGCCAAACCGTGCTTTGTACACAGTAGGTCTGCAATAACCACTCAACGGTGACTCATTATCCCATTCGCTACAGGGTCATGTTTTGGACCTTGAGACACTTTATTCTTTCGGAGTGTTTCAGAATAGACAGAGGCTGTTTGATAATAGCATCAAGAAGCCACTGGGAAGAACAGAAGCTCTCGCCTCACCCCTTCAAAGCCCAGAACCCAGGACGCCCTCCTTCTGATCAGAAGATAAAAGAACCAGGGGTCTTGCTGTTGGTGGGCCGAGCGCCGTTTCTCCATCCTGATTTGGTGGGGAGCAGAGAGGAGGAGACTCAAAGCAGAAAAACAAAGGGAGGCTCTTTAATCAAAGGCAAAAGCAGAGAGAAAAAGAGCTTTGCCTGGTCGAAGGAAAAAAGATAAAACGCTGGAGGACGGCTCTTCCGAGCAAGGAGAAGGTAGGTGAGTGAAAAACAGGACAAGACAGTAAACACGGCCATGTCAGAGTGCTGTGTGTTAGGGCATCTCGTGCTCACAACCCCAGGAGGTTGGAGCTGCTGTCAGCCCTACATCACAACGGGTAAACTGAGGCAGAGGGGCACTCAGAGGATGGAGCTAGCCTCCTCTGACTCTGCACTGAGGGAGGGGCTTTCAAAGTGGCCCAGAAACTCAATCCGTCAGACCCAAGCCCCTTGGGGATGGTTTACGTTGTTCTCAGTGGTCTCCAGTGCAGCTGTTTTCCAACTCTTATTTTTTGGCCCCAAAGGAAACAACAAAGCCCAGCCCAGTGGAGCCTCAGAGTGGGGGCTGGGTGAGCCAGGCCCACCCCTGCCCACTGGAGACCCCAGGCTGCCCGAAACCCAGGAGAGACCTACCCCATCCATGTTCTTCCTGATGCTTATCGGGCTTCCTTTAAAGCAGCCCTGGTTACCTGCTTCAGGAAAGTGAGGTCTCACATAAGCATCTGTTCGTGAAAAGTCACCTTAGTAAAAGTGAAAGCAGAGCCTGCAGAAACAGCACCCATTGCCTGGACACCAGAGGGAGGGCTGAGGTGCAGTCATTGCCGGGTGTCCCAGCGCCACCAGCGTGATCTGCCCACGAGGACCCCGGATTAGCTCCCCCAGCTCTAGGGGCCCCTGGGCCCGCACCACCTGACACATTACACCGAGTGTAGAACCTTCCCCAAGTTCAAATGCTGTGTCAAGTTAGACCATACGTGTAGCAGCAGAAAATGACCCTCCCCCGGGCTCCTGTCTGCCTAAGGGCTCCTGTCTGCCTAAGTCGGGCCCAGACCAGAGTCAGGGGCGAACCAGCTGGCCCCCTGAGATAAACCAAAGGCACAGGGTCCCACCAGTTCCCAGGGAAATGCACATCTTTCTTATCAGGCGTGGGCTCCCGAGCAAAAGCACTTTCCCTCCCGATTTGTGCCAGGCTGAGGCTGCGGATCCCCCGGGGACCGGGAAATGTGACAATCAGGTGAGATCTCTGCCACTATGCACACAGCACAGACCACGGGCACTTGGCCGCCATGGTCACCCTGCGGTTTTTCCCTCCAGCTGCTTTGGTGGGTTGTGTTCTGAGAGCCAGTTCCTCTCAAGCCAACTTTTTCTTTCTAAGTGTGTCTCATCGTCTCTGAGTCTCGCCCTGACTGATGCGTACCCCGTGCCTCTCCCCGCCTCCACGCCCGCCTGCCTTACCTGCTGGGCACGCGCCCCTCTGCGGCCCTCCCCGGGGCCTGGCTCTCCGCGGTGACCGTGCAGACAGCCAAGTCGGACATCACGCTGGCAGGTCACCGCGTGGGTCACCAGGAGCGGCCGGGCGTGGGAGGGGGGAGGGGTACGGGTAAGCAGGGGGTCCCAGAGGAAACTCCGAACGCGGGGGGCTGGAACAAGCCGATCCGCGCTCGGGCGTGGAAGGGAAAGTGCAGGGGCAGCGCGAGGGCCGAGGACTGGGGGCAAGTGGGGCTCTGCGCAGAAGGGCTCTCCCCGGCAGGCGAGCAAGGGTGACGGTCAGAGGGGACCCAGGGTGAAGGGGACCGGCGAGAGGCTTCCAACCCAGATCCCGGCGCGGGCCTCAGGCGGGAGTAAGAGGACTCCGGGGGCGGGAAACGAGAGGGGGCTGCGGTGAGCACGCGGGACTAGCGGCGGCCCCCGCGGCGCTGTGACCTCGGCAGATCAGTCGTGCCGCCCCACCCCAGCCGGGATGGGCAGGCCACCCAGGGCTCCACACGTGCCCCACGCCCAGAGAGCGAGGCAAAGGGTTCACCGCGGGCGCTGGACAGAGTCAGGGCCCGGGTGGCGCGGGCAATAGGAGGAACGCGGAGGGGACCCGAAACCTGCGGAGACGCCCGCTTACCCGGCCGTTGCGGTCGGTCTCCTGCACCTCCTCGGCGCTGGGCCCCCGCCGCACCAGCGCCCTCAGCAGCCCCACATCGTTGGCGCAGGCGGCGCGCAGGAGGGTCGCCGCCTCCGGGACGGCCTCCGGGACGCTCTCCGCGCTCACGGAGCTGTACTCCTCCTCGCCTCCAAAAGGGTAGAAGGAGTCGTCCGAGGCGATGCTGCGGGTGTCGGGCAGACTCGAGAAGTCCTCGTACTCCTCGAAGTCAGCTGGGTCCTCCCCGGCCTGCGCGTCCCGGGGTGGGGACGGCGACTGCGGGGACACGCGGCGTGCCCCGCCGCCCTCCGGCCCGGGCCCGGCCAGCAGCACCATGCTGGCGGCCGGGGCGCGGGCCGGGGGCCGGGGAGCTGGCCGGGAGCCGGGGACGCGGGGCGCGCACCGAGGTCACCGCCTCTTGTCTCTTGCGGCCCCAGAAAAGCAATGCTCTGCGCGCCCCAGCTCGGCGGAAACGCGCGCCCGGCGGCTGCGCTCCAGGACTCCAGTCGCTGGAGGCTGGAGAAAGCCCTTAGGGGGTGGGCGGAGCCGCGGGGGCTTTCCGAGCGCGGCCGGCTGGTGGGCGGGCGGGCGGGGCGGCCGCGCCGGAGGAGGCGCGCGCCCCGGGTCCCGCGCCCGCAGGCCCGATCCTGGCAAAAGTTAAGAGCGAAGCAGGGGCTCCTCGGCGCCGCGGGGACAGCGCACCCGGCTGCTTTGCCGGGGAGCGGAGAAATGCACGCGCGGGAGAACCAGACGCAATAACTACAGAACCCGAACGCCCTTGTGGCGGGCGGCCCCGCCCCTCCCCTCCGGCGGCCCCGGGGATGAGGGCGAAGGTAGGGGTCGGAGGACGCCGCGAGCTGAGCCTGCTCTGGCGTCGGGAACACCCAGATCCCCGAGGCCCGGAGCCGCCCAGGGCGTCAGGCCTCCGGGCTGGGGTGGGGGAAGTTTCTCAGCGTCCGAGGCACCGAGCTCGTTTTTGCATCTTCCCAGGAGTCTGGGCTCCGGGGCCAGCTTCACTCCCGGCTTCAGACCCGGGCATCCCCGGGGCGCACTGGGCACGGAGGATAAGTGGATGCGTGGGAGGTGGTGTCCACCCCGGTGCCCCTCTGAACTGGGAGCTCCGTGCTGCCACCGGCTAGTCCCAACCCGGGGCGGGGCGTGGGGCGCGGGGGGAGGATTCGCGGAGTCCCCAGGTCACTCAGAACCCGGACCAGCTGTGGCTTTCAGGTTACTCCTAAAAGAGCGTCCCTGGGCAGGTGTCCAGGAGCCTCTGGGGGTAACATTTGGGTGGGACAGGACGCCTCCAGGCCAGTAGGGTTCCCTCCTCCTTCACCCCTGGCCAATGTCACCGTGCCCTGGATCTGCGGAGTCGAGACGGATTAACCCCGTCAAGCCGAGACGGGGCGCTGACTCCGCGGCTGGCCACCAAACCCAGAGAGCAGCCCCGCGGGCGACGGCCGTGGGCCCATCCCCGGACTCTCCCTGGCCGGCGCTCGGCCTCTCCCCGTCCGTCCCGGTGCAGGGGGTGAGGATTAGCTGCGGGGAGTCCCTGACCTCCTGGAGGAGGGTGCACCGTGGGCCAGATCCTCGTGGAAAAGGCTTTGCGTGGAGGCGCGGTGTGAGGGCGCGCCGAGCCTGGGGTGGCGGTGTTGGCATCTTTGACAGAAAGCATCGCAGATCCAGGGGCGGATGCGGAGACCACAAGGCAAACACCACCTCTTTCTCTCTGTCCCCTCTCCCTCCTTTCCTTCTTTTCTTTCCACCGCTCTTGACAGCGTGCCTGCCAGGTGCCAGCGCGTGAGAGGCCCTCGGGGTGCAAAGGTGAACCAGACCGGGCCGCCGCAGGCACTGGGGACAAACCAGAAGACCCTAGGCCCCGGGAGGGCAAGCTGAGGGCTACAGTGGGCAACGCGGTCAGAAATACCCGGGGTGGGCGGGGTGGAGGCCAGAGTGAGGTTTGAACTGCCTGCCGAAGGCCGCTTGATCTTGAGCCCCTGGCGTTACCCTGCGCTGGGCTGGAACCGCGGTGGTGATCACGCCGGCCTCCAGTGTCCTCGGGGCGGGCTCGGAACGTGGCTTCCTGAGGCAGGGAGGGCCGCGGCCGGAGGACAGCGACTTCTGGTGAAGACAGTTGGACGCGTGAGCGAGCCCTGAGCCAGAAGTGAACTTGCGTGCACTGGCCTCCTTCTGTAGTCCGGGGCTTTCTCTCCGAAGCCCAAAATACCCCAGATCGTTGTTTGCTTTTTACCGTTTTCTGTAACTAGCCGTATTTACGTACATTCCCACTCGGAATTTCCCCCTTTCAAAGTTGATGGCTGTTTTGGTGTTTCCAGAGGCCTGTTAAATGAAGTCAGGGGATTTACAAGTTGAAGTGACCAACACCCCCTCACCCCCAAGGCGGGTTGGGTTTGCTGGCCCTCCTCTCCCCCCAGCCGGCACAGGGTACCCCAGTGGCCTGTGACAGGGTCCTGGTGGAGTTGGGGCAGTGGCCTTCCTGGCTGCAGTCCTGGAGTGGAGCACCGGGCACCCTCTTCTGGAGTGGGCAGCCCCTAGGTCCTCATCCCTGGTCACTTAGCAACAAAATTCAAGCTCTATCTTTAGAGTTCACCACTTCCTCCTTTCCTTCCTCAGAAATTTGGGTGCAAATAGCACTAAATGGTTTAACCTTTAAAGGTAAACTTCTGAAACAGCCCGCTCTGAATAAGGACTCGTCATTTGTGAGTGATCGGACTCCAAATCTAAACTGATTATTTTCTCCTTCAAAAATGCACCCCTTGGGGCTTCCCTGGTGGCGCAGTGGTTGAGAATCCGCCTACCAATGCAGAGGACACGGGTTCATCCCTGGTCCGGGAAGATCCCACATGCCGCGGAGCAACTAAGCCCTTGTGCCACAGCTACTGAGCCTGCGCTCTAGAACCTGTGAGCCACAACTACTGAGCCCGCGTGCCACAACTACTGAAGCCCACGTGTGCTCCACAACAAGAAGCCACTGCAATGAGAAGCCCGCGCACCACAACAAAGAGAAGCCCCCGCTCGCCGCAATCAGAGAAAGCCCGTGCGCAGCAACGAAGACCCAATGCAGCCAAAAATAAATAAATTAAATAAATAAATTTTTTAAAAATGCACCCCTTTTACCACAAAGACAAGAGATTCTCAGTGTTGTAAAAGAACATAAAATTAGGCATTTAGATTTTTTGTAAAGTCAACGTTGCATATTATATGTACAAAATCTACATAAGAAGGTGAAAGTAGCTTATCAAAACTGCCAACACACTCAGGATAACTTTTTTTTTTAGAATAACTCTTAAATGAGTAACATTGTGCAAAACTGTATTTTAGGGCTTCCCTGGTGGCGCAGTGGTTAAGAATCCGCCTGCCAATGCAGGGGACACGGGTTCGAGCCCTGGTCTGGGAAGATCCCACATGCCATGGAGCAACTAAGCCCGTGCGCCACAACTGCTGAGGTTGCACTCTTAAGAGCCCGTGAGCCACAGCTGCTGAAGCCCCTGCACCTAGAGCCTGTACTCCGCAATAAAAAAAGCCACCGCAGTGAGAAGCCTGCACACCGCAATGAAGAGTAGCCCCCGCTCGCCACAACTAGAGAAAGCCTACACACAGCAACGAAGACCCAACATAGCCAAAAATAAATAAATAAAAATAAATAAATTTTAAAACAACAACAACAAAAAAAACCTGTATTTTATCCAGAACTGTTCAATTTCAATGAACTATTCTAATTTATGATTTTTTAAGTGTTGTGTATATATGGCAATTAAGCAACTTGTTGATTTAGTTGAATAATTTGTCCTTGAGCCATTAAAAAAAAGATTCACTACTTTAGTTATAGTTCTCAAAGAGGCCACCTAACTGTAACACCTGTAACACCAGGAAGATCTTTCAAAATTACAAGCAGTGTATTTAAAGCTTGAAAACCAAATGCACCTGTAATGGCCTCCTCCCGCAACTATGTTTAGAAGGCAAAGTGCTGGGGGGGCAGGATGGGGGACCTAACGGTGGAGCAAACTCAAACCCTCCCCACTGCTCACCAAATAACACCCCACCTCCGGATCCAACGGCAGAATGATTTTAAACACTTCACGTTGTCTGCAATTTAGCATACAAATGACTGTTAACTTTCATTATTATTAAATTTAAAGTATCCATTCGACTTATCATACAAACTGCTCTGCAAGAGCTGCTTCTCCAAATGTGTTGCCCTATTTGCCAGAGAACTAGCTCACGTGAGGTGAATGAGAAATGCTTTTTATTTTTTCTTTTGGAAGGCAGTGTAGCTGGGGATAAAGAGCAGATTGTGATATCAGACAGAACTGCCTTCCAATTCCGTCTCCTCCACTGCTGAGTTGCAACCATAATAGTTCTAAATTTTGACTATTACTGGGTATACCAGTGTGTATTTGACCAATCTCCTAGTCTTGATATTTAGGACATTCCCAGCATTTTCTTACTGTATCTGTAAAGAAAAAAAAATGTTGCCTGCCATTCCAGTTCTACAGAAGTCAAGTCATGAGCCACTGTAGTCACCCACTGACAGGGAAATTCAGGATGGGGGAAAAAAAAAAAAAAAAAAAGAGGAAGCATTCTGTGCTTTGGATACCTGCCCCTAGATAGTTAAAATACACATCTAAGGAAAAATTTCAGTGATCCCAGATTCTTGCACCTTCCCATACAGAGAAAAGCACTAAAATCATTAATTTGAAGAGGCTGTCCTTTGTGATTAGCGGTGATCTTTTGATGTTCGACTCCATTTTTTTTTCCAGCAAAAAATTCGTATATATTCTGGCTCCCCCCTTACCTCTTTCAAAGCAGTACCTTGGAGCTATCTGAGAGGCTGTTTCCCAGACTGTAGTCCTCAGTAAGATCCCCGAATAAAACTTCACATGCAACTTTTATGTTGTGTGTTTTTATTTCAGTCAACACATCCAAATGCATCCTTACTTGGTATTTCCTTGAGAGAACCTCCCACGTCAGGTGGCTTGAGCATCTTAAACTTCAATATTTTCTTAACTGCTGTGTTCAAAATGGTAACCCAAAATCTAGACTACTGGGAAAAAAATTCAAGAAATGTATAAAAACTCTTCTCAAGGAAAGAGACATGACTCAATGGAGAGCCATACCATGATCTTAGATGGGAAATCTCGAATGAAAAGAAAATTGTTACTGAACAAAGTTCGTGTGCCCAGGACAAAGTGAGGCCAAGTAAACCGAAATGTCAGAGTTTGGAGCAGAGAGAGGTTTACGGCAGGGCCAAGCAAGGAGAACGGGTGGTGCGTGCTCAAAAAACCTGAACTGCCTGATGGTTTTGGGGGAAAAGTTTTCATAGGCAAAATTTGGGGTGAGGGCTGAAGGGTGTGTGGCTTTCTCTGATCAGCTGGTGGTGAGGTAACAAAGCAGTTATCCAGGAATCTTGCGCTCAGCATGAAGTTGCCATTCTGCGCCTGGGAGACGGCCTTGTTCTGCAGAGGAACTCAGAAGTGTTGTTACATATATTCCTTGAGGAGTTCCTAGGACCCTGCTCCAAAGCTGCACTGTTGTTTCTTGACCACTCCTCCTTTGTTTCTGCATCCCCTCCCTTCCCTAATTAGCAACTGTCCGAACCCGCCCTTTGGGACTCAGGGAAGGTCAAGGAGGCTGAATGAAGCCTATTTCCTACAAACAAGAAATGGGGGACACAGAAAGGATTTGTGCCTGGGAGCCGCACAGGGTCCCGCTTGGTTTCAGAACCTGCTTGTCTCCTACTGTTCTAGAAACGACCAAATTCCAGTGGAAATTCATGGGCTGGGGGTGGTGCAGACACAAAATTAAAGCAGATCTCATGAGATAATACACATCTAATAATTTCCTTTGCTGTTCTTTAAGCTTCCAGAGCTGGTTTCCATAACAGCAACTAAAAGCACTTTAATTCTGCAAAAATAAATAAATAAAGCATATTTAGAAACAACAACAGGGGTGAGGGATAAACTAGGAGTTTGGGACTGACATATACACACTACTATATATAAAATAGATAACCAACAAGGACCTACTATATAGCACAGGGAACTCTGCTCAGTATTTTGTAATAACCTATGAGGGAAAAGAATCTGAAAAAGAATAGATGTATATGTATGTATAACTGAATCACTTTGCTGTACACCTGAAACTAACACAATACTGTAAATCAACTGTACTTCAATTAAAAAAATAAAAATAAACAAAACAACAAAAAACGCCAAATGGGGGAAAAAATTAACTGTAGGAAAAACATTCATTGTGCCACCTGTTACAAGTGGTTGATGGCTGGAATATAGGGAGATTGCCTGCAAATCAAGAAGAAAGCACTGGGCCTATCTATCCATTTTGTTAACCCTGTTGTCCTCTGGTGAGTGGCAATATAGCTTGCCAAAATGAAAACGGCTGTTTCTTGCTTTGGGTGGTGATGCTGAAGGCTGGGCCTCTGTGCACTGGTGCCGAATCAAATCTCAGAGACAGAATTTTGGGTGAAGTAGAAAAGAATAGCTTTATTGCTTTGCCAGGCAAAGGAGGACACAGAGGGCTCCTGCCCCGAAAAAACTATGTGTCCCAACCCAGAAGGATTTGATGAAGAGTTTTATAGCAAAGGTTCAAGGGTGGGGTTGCTGATAAGATTAGGGTGTGTGCAGGGCCTGCACTCCTCTAATTACCTGGCCTCAGGTAATCTTCTTGATGAGCTTCTCTGGTTCTTTTAATGTAGCCTCAGTTGGTTTCTTTGCTGCTCCTCCCTTGATTAGCAACTGTTGGATCTGCCCTTTGGAACTCACAGAAGGTCACGGAGGTTGGGGTCCGTTCCCTATAAATGAGAAAACGGGGGACAGAAAGACTTCCGTACGCAGGAACCCCACAGGGTCCTGTTCGGTTTCAGTGGCTGTGGACGAGGGCACCCCAGGCAGGCTTGGGGTCTGGACTGAGAGACGGCTGCAGTTAAAAGCAAAGAAAACTAGCTCAGTGCCTGGGGTTGGTGTCAACGAAGAAAATGGGGGTTTGGGGAGACCCTAAGCTTGAAGGCTGAGACGCTCTACTTTCTTGCTCTCACCTTCCTCTCATAAATCATCTTCAAGGATGGACTTCAGAGAAGCTCATTACCTCCTGAAGTTGGCAGCAGGCCCCTCCAGCTTTCCCCCTGCCCACGTGAGAAGAAGAAGTGCACTGCGGATGGGACTTTTCTTAGTCACTCTTTTTTAAAAAAACAATTTAAGCAAACCAAAATTATTTGGTTGGGAATTTTTGCAAATTTCCTTGAGTTTTTTGTAGTAAATAGAAGTAAATTAAGAGCGTCCTGAAGTCCATCTACAGAATGGCTGGGCCAGATTACCCTTCTGACCTACTTAGAAATACAAGGAAAAGTCTCCTGTGTATTTCTGGGTCTCCCTGTTAAAGAGATTAGCTGCCCTTTGGTGCTAACTCCATTCAGTGGACAGCTATGAGATCCCTCCCATTGTGATCTGGATTGGCGTAAACATTTAAGAACTTCATATTCTTTTAGGGAGGATTTCTGCCTTCGTGGTTAAATATTTGGAATAAGTATATGCATGTGTGCACCTAACTGCCAGTTCTTCTGCCTTTTTCCTGCTCTTGACGGGAATTAGCGATAAAAGGGTATCACTAGGGAAGCCATGTTTACTCCAAGGACAAAAGGTCTTGGATCCTCATCTGAATAAAAGTGGTTGGATTTTTAAGGCCAATTTAGGAAGTCATAGGTGATGTGAAAAGCTATTAAAGGACCTACTGAACAGAAGGCTTCTCCACGACCCACCCTGGCCTCCCACCCTGGTACAGGGCAAACACTCTTTTTCCCCATTACCGCCCCTTTGTTCATGCACCTATAATGGTTCCTATTACCCTGTTTTCCAACAAATTTTTGCCAAACGATTTTCCTTCTCATAAACTGAGAATTCACCAAATTCAAGGACCAGGTCTTATTGGTTTTTGGGATTTTTTTTTTTAATTGAGGTATAGTTGATTTGCAGTGTTGTGTTAATTTCTACTGTACTACAAAGTGATTCAGATATATATATATATATATATATATATATATATATATATATATACACACACATTATTTTTCATATTCTTTTCCATTATGGTTTATCACAGGATATTGAATATAGCTCCCTGTGCTATACAGTAGGACCTTGTTGTTTATTATTAATTTATTTAATCTCCAGCATCTAAGAGGGTGTCTCACCTTCTTGACTGATGCTCAGTAGATCCCTATTAAATGAAAGAAAAGATATGGCATCCTAAACCAGGCCCCAGCTGTCTCTCAGGACCTTCTGAGTTTAGACAAGATCAAGCACAGATCAGGAAACTGAACTTTCTTTAGCCACTCGCACGTCTAAGTCTTTGGACCTTCAGGAATTAAAAACAAACAAAAGAAAAGAAAAAAGAAAACACATTATCAAAGGTAGGAAGACATAGGACCCTGGGGATGTCTGCATTCTGTACCAGCTTCTGACCATCAATGGTTCCCTATAAAGCCGGATTAATACCTTGCCATGTGTAACCACCAATCAGACTGCTGGGGGCACACACTAAGGAGACTCGGGTCTCACCCAGTGCTGGTGGTCCTGCTTCTAGAGGGGCATCTTGTGAAACAGGACGGATGGGGCGACACACACTGCTCTCAGCCTGGACCCACGTGTCCTTAGGGCAGGGCCTTTAGGCCCCATCACTCTCCCTAACTCAGCATAAATTCAGTAATCAAAGCAAAGACTAAATCAGAATTTTAAAATTACTATGATGAATCATTCAGTTTGGCTTACACCTATTCTTGGCCAAATTCTCTTGGCTGGATTTCATGCCAAAATGTGCTCAGGGGGTCAAAGCTAAGGGCAGAGAGAATTTGGGCTGAACATGCCATGCATGATGAGAGAATCGCTGGGCAAATATTTTAAAAATGAAGTAAAAATTAATTCCCTGCCATATTAGTTTACTAGTACTGTTGTAACAAAACATCACAGAGTGGGTGGCTTAAACACTAGGAATGTGTTCTCTCACAATTCAGGAGGCTAGAGGTCTGAGATCAAGGTGTCAGCAGGGTTAGTTTCTTTTGAGGCTGTGAGAAAGAATCTGGTCCATGCTCTCTTTCCCCTGTCTTCTGTTGATTTGCTGGACGTCTTTGGCTTTCTTTGGCTTGTGGAAGCATCACCCCATCTCTACCTCCATCTGTGTGTGTCTCTGTATCCAAATCTCCCCTTTTTTTTCGGACACCAGTCATACTGGATTAAGGCCCACCCAAATGACCTCATCTTAACTAATTATATCTGCCACAACAATATTTTTAAGTAAGGTCACATTCTGAGGTTCTGGGGGATTAGGACTTCAACATATGAATTTTAGGGGTACACATTTCAATCCATAACCCCTGCCCTTGGAGGGCTTCCATTCTATTGGGGATACATAGGATAAACAACATAAATACATGAAACGCACTGCATGTGAAATAGTATTACGTGCCAAGAAACAAAGATAAAGCAGGGAAAGAGAATGGGAAGGATCCTGGATTTAGAGCTTTAGTTGAGAGGGCTAGAGAAGGTCCCGCTGAGGAAGGGGCTTTGGAACTAAGACTTAAAGGAAGTGGGGGAGTGAGCCATGCAGATGGTGGGGTCCCCATGCATCCCTGCCTCCTGTCTGCATGTCCCTCCCCTCGGGGAGGGCCCTGTAATCCCTGTCCTACCCGCTCCAGGAGCTTCGAGCCTTGTCCTGTCCCCACCCCAATCCCGGCTCCAGCCATTCGGGCTCCCCAGGGTGCTGGACCCACCACCCTATCCTTCCTTCAGTCCCCACGGTGGCCTCAGATCTTCCCCGACTTCCCCAAAGCCTAAGCCACGACCCTCCTCCAAAGCTCTCACCTCCTGCTCTACAGAGAAACGGGAGTAATCTCTTCCAGACAGAGCACCCCAGACCCCCCTCTCCCAGCTGAGATTTATCTGCATCCCTGACCTTTGTCACTTTTCAGTTTCCGGTGGAAAAGACTTCTCCCCTACAGCTAAACCTGGAGCCTTCCTCCCTGGGGATTCTGGATACTACCACCCCCCACCCCCGACGATCCTCATGTCATCCTGTGGCAACTGTCCTCTGCAATCCACAACCCCGCTCAGCTCTGCATCTTAAACCAGACTCTGCTTCCTCCCCCAACCCTTCTCCACCCCCCTCAGCCCCGCCTGCCTCACCGTCCCAGCCAAACCTTCTGCAAGAGAGATCTCCTTCAACAAGCTCCACTTTTCAGCTTTTATTTACTCATTAAAATATATATATATGTTTCTTTGCAAATTGCAAAAGTAGTATGTGCTTTTTGGAAACACTCCACGTCGCCACCCCCAACACTCGGAGCGTATACAGTGAAGACAATGTCTCCCGTCCCTGTTCTCCCTGTTACTATTTGAATCACTGTCATGGGCTTCTGCCCCTCCTCTCCTTTTCCAAGGGTCCTGCAGGGGCTTCTTTTCTCTTAAATTCAATGGACATTCCCAGCCTGACCCAAGCCTGACATCAGCACGAGCCCCATACTCTGCCGGAACGGTGACCATCTACAGCAGACACAGACGCCGTCGCTTGGACTCACTCTGACTGCTCTCACGGTAGTCACCCAGCTCTCCAGGCCAAAGCTGGGAAGTGAGAAGCCTCCCCCGCACCATATTCCAAAACCCCTGTCCTCCCTGAGGCTCCAGGAATGGGAAGGAGGTGGGAGTTTTGCCCACGTGGGACTGCAGAGGGGCAAGGCTGAAGGGGTGTGAACCAGATTGTGAATTTCAAGAACAAGAGACCAGTCCAGCTGTATCCTAAAGCAGCACGTGGCCCAGACAATGCTCAGGAAACATTCCTGATTGAAGACATAAAAGAGATGGCTGAGCAATCCCAGCTTTCTCGAGATCCTAAACCTACAGCGGCCCACTCACCCTGCCCAACCTGGAGTGTCCTACCCAACCCGGAAGAGTAGCTCATCAATTCCAAAGACAAACAACCCGGGTACAAAGATTGTGGGATCTACACGCACCCCTTACAACATTAACTGTGGCGGAGCCGACAGTTATAACTTTTTTTTTTTGGCACATTTTTATACTTGACTACGATTGCCTCTGGCCCCATGGCATAGATTGTCTCAAGAATTCACCAGAACATTTTGGCATTTTATTCTTGGACCAGAGATATCCCCAGTTTACAATGATAAAAATCCCCAAATCCTGTTCTTCCCTCTCCTAACCTGCAGTTATTCAGTCACCTGGTGTCCTGGAGGAAGCAGATGCATTATCAGCATCTCAGTTTGCACGCTGTGCCACGGATGCCTCCACGGGATCCTCCCTGCTGCTGACTCACGCCCACACTCCCCGCGGCGGCAGCTGGCTTCTGAGTCCCCCTTGCCAGACTGCAAGGATGCTTTAGGAGCCAGCTCCCCTTTGAGACCTGGTTTCTGGTTTCTTCTCTGTTAGCACAGACCTCTCTCTTCCCCTCCCACCCCTCACAAACATTCTCCTTGACAGCATTTCTTAAGTAAGCATTGCTAGAATGGGTGGGACAGAAAACATCTCAGCACGGTCCTGCTCTGCAAGGACCTTGTTGCTAGGCCTTGCCACATCCCAGAACCCTCCAACCCCTTCTTCGATCACTCAGCACCACACCCTCATTCCTGCTCTTTCTTCTTTCCCTGTCGCAGGTTAATTCTAGCAGGTTAATTCTACGAGGTCTCACCTAAATTCTTCTCATATCAGACTCTGCCTCCAGGACTTACCCTTGACCTTCCACCACCCACAACAAGAGAACCCCTTCCCTGGGGTCATGCCTACCACCCCCCTGCTGGAACATCACCGAGGCTGTTGAGTACCGCACCCATCAGAGGTCCTGACAATGTGGGTGTGGTCTGCACACTGAGTGGGGGCCAGTCTTCGAGCCCCTCAACAACTCTGTGTGCATTCTTGGTTCTTGCCGCTCTAGATACTCACCACTTTCTCCCCCGCTTGGCCTTAGCAGGCACCCTGACTCTCCAGCGTCAGTGGTCCACAAAGCTCTTCACTCCGTGCCCATCTTCCCCGGGCAATCTCACCTTCTCCCTGGCTTTCCCCCATACACAGGGCTCCTGAGGTAAGCTTTACGAACACACAGAGCCTGATGTACTCTGGGTAGCACCTCCTGGAGGTCCCTTAGGCGTCTTAGGACTCTTCCTGGGCCAGACTGAACTCATACTCTTCTCCCACAAATTGGCTCTCCTTCTGCTCTTCTTACGTTTAATGACACCACCGCCTGCCCAGAAACCCAAGCCAGAGACTCAGTCCTCCTCCTGACTTCCAGACCTCCCCTAGCATTGCTTGTGCTCCCCACCCCTCCCTCTGTGTCCCCTGCCACATCAGATGTCTCCTCAGGACACCTGTCTGGGGTTTTAGGTCCATATTCCCAGCCTGGTACTGTCCATTGCACATGGGGGCATATGGCATGGTTGTTAAGTTGAGAGTTGGCACGTCAGTGTTCAAAATCCTACTTAGCATCAACCCTGTGACTCAGTAATTCCTCTCCTGGTTACGTACCCAGCACAAATGTGTACATATTTCCAATAAGACAAGGACTGTGTTCTTCACAGTAGCTTCCTTCATCGTGGGAAAGAGGAGGAAGGAGGAGAAGGAGGCGAGAAACAAAACAACAAGAACTAGAAGAAAACAAATGTTCACCAACAGGAGACTGGATAAACTTGTTGTGGTGTATTCATACAATGGAACACTATACTGCGGTGAACATGGATGAACTCTGCTGCTCTCAACAACATGGGTGAATATCACCGACATGATGTTGGCCAAAAGAAGGCAAACACAAAAAAGAGCACATGCCATATGATTCCATTTATAGAAAGCTTAAAATCAGGCAAAACTAATCTCTGTTGTATGAAATGTGGATAGTGTTTACCTTTGGGGAGGAGGTGGGGTAGTGGCTGGGAAGGGTACAGAGAGGTGTTTGGGGCCCTTGGAATGTCATGTCCTGTTTGTGATCCTGAGAGGTGGTTGCACAGATGGGTTCACTTTGAGATAACTGAGCAATCTATACACTTAGGGTTTTCCCAAATGTACGCTATACCTCAGTAAATTTTCTAAAAGCTCAGCTCTTTTTGGCTTGGGCAAGTTATTTAAACGCTGTAGGGCTAAATATCCCTCTCTACAGGTAGTAACACCTCCCTTACAAGGTTGTAAGAGAAAATTGAGAAAACCAATACATGGGAAAGGTTTAACATGCAAAGTGCAACTGAATGAGCACTGCATTAATGTTAGCTAATATTATTATTAGCACTCAGTAAAGGTTTGTGAAAGGAAGGATAAACCCAGAGCCCCAGCTCTCTCCCCACCCCAGAAATTCCTTTTATCCCTGTAGCTGGAGGCTGTGCCTCTACAGAAGGCCTCCTAGGAACCCTCTGGGGTAGAGCCCACCTGCCTCTAGCCCCCTGCTGAGAATGGAATTCCTGCTTCCACCCCACTCCCTGGTGTGAGGAGGGGCTCTCCCAGCTCCAGGTCTTCTGGGGATCTGGAATTCAGGACTGTTTCTAGGACTACTCATGGTTCAGGCATTTCTCTTTGGCTTGGAAGCTTAACCATTACTCATATCATTGTTTACCCCAAACTCCCCGCGGCCAGATCAGCGATGGGGGGACGCTCACTCTGTGTGTCCCTTGGACCTACTGCTGCTCATTTTAACCCCAAAATAACACTGAGGATGAAGAATGTGCCCAGTAGCTGCCAATCCCCAACAAGCCCACTAGAAATAAACACTGTTCTTCAAGATCAGGCTTGTTAGGGGGATATTAACACCCCACCTAAGGAAGCAATGAGCTTCCCTTGGCAAGTAGGATAGTCTTTCAGCTACTGTTTAACCTCTTTATGCTTCAGTTTCTCTGTCTGTAAAGATGGGAATAGTAATAGCAGCTTCTTCATAGTTTTGTTAATGAGGATTAAATGAGCTAATTTATGTAAAATGCTTAAAACAGTACCTGGCACATAATAAGCTTTACATATGTTAGTACTGGGATTACTGTTGTTGTTCTTTAGAACACAAGCACATGGTTCCTCCAGTTTAACTGTCCTGAAGGGAGAGCTGTGGTCTTCCTCTGCTCCAAATACCTCCAGTTATACCAGATTCCAGAAGAAGGAATTGGAGAAGCAGAGTGGAGCTTGCCGAGGGTACCAGCCACCCGAGACCCAGGTATAATTAGGGAAGATTGAAAATGGAAGCAGTGAAATATAGTAAAGAGAATAGGCAGGGATGTCATTGTCATACTCTCCAAACCTCCAGTGCCATCAGGTGCCACAAAATCAAGGTGGACCCATCTTGGGCCATCTCTGTTACTGAGTCCAAGCTCGTACTGCTTGCTGCACAACAGGCCAGTAAACCGGGAGACAAGTCACTGGGGCAAGGAATAGTGACTTTATTCAGAAAGCTAGGAAACCAAGAAGATGGTGGACTTATGTCCCAAAGAACCATCTTCCCTGAGTTAGAATTCAGGCTTCTTTTATACTAAAAGGGGAGGGAACAAAGTCAAACATTTCCTGGTTCTGGTCAGCCTCCAGAGGGGATGTGTTCATTTCTTCCTTCCTGCAGTCATTCACAGGTGGGCCTGGTCATGTTGTTTCCTGTGAGCTAAACAAAGGTATTTTAGCTTAACACTCATTACCTGGGAGGCAGGGTTCCCAGAGATAGTCCATTATGTATAACTTAAGCTTACAGGTAATATCCCTTTAGTGATTAACTTGTAATAGAATACAAAGGTTCTTCCCAGGAATTCCCTGGTGGTCCAGTGGTTAGGACTCTGTGCTTTCACTGCCGAAGGCATGGGTTCAATCCTTGGTTGGGGAACGAAGATCCCACAAGCTGCGTGGAGCAGCCCAAAAAACCCCCCAAATCCAAAGGTTCTTCCCTATTACATCTCCAGGGAGCCCATGGCCACCACCCAGCATCCCAGCATCTGTGGCAGCAGTGTCACCTTCTTTAAGCAGTTCCCTCTTTAACACGACCCTAGTTGCCCTTCCACAGCTGTGCAGTGGGACACAGTCACCTCCAGTCTGCCTGCCTTCTCTCCTTGTGGCCCAGGACAGGAGTACAGAAATAACATGGAAAAGCTTCCAGAACCTTACAGACTTCTGCAACCACAGGCCTGATCTGGAGTTACCAGCTCCCTTCAACCGTGAAACCCAGAAGTCCCACTGAATTCCTACTCTTGGCTTTTAGTGGGGCACGTTGGTCTCCTAGAACATTCTTCCAGCCCCCGCCAATCCCTTCCTGGGTCAGACCTCATCTTTCCCACCGGAGGGGCTGCTTCCCAACCCTGAAGATGGAAAAGCCACCCAAGGTACAACCACAGATAGTCCCCAGTCTCTAGTGAGTATTTACATCTTTGAAACCTTCCAGACCCCAAATCCACCTCTCTGGCTCCAACCATAAATATATTTAGACCAAATCACCTCCCAAAGAGGTAAACAGAAAAATGTATAAATAAGAACAATTCTAAACAAACTGCCCATTTCCCCCAAAATAACAATTTAAAAATAAAAATAAACGTATCTGAAGACTTCCTCAATTTATAACAGCTGATTTGCTAGCTATCTACACATTGCTATGCCATAGGACGCAATTGTAAATTTTAAAAAGAAGAAGATTTAGACGTTTTGTGAATTCGGAGGCAAAAGAAGAAGAAACTGGGGAAAGTAGGATCAGAATCTCAATTACATTCTTTGAAATCAGGCTGAATATTGGTGAAAATGGGTCAACAAGCACTGTCTTTTTAAAAGGTGGGAGTTCAGTGGGGAAAGGGGGTCAGCTTCTCCCAGTTGCAATTCACAAGGGAACCGCTGAGGACAGGGCCTTTGGATGGGGCTCGGTGGGTTGGATTCAGGAGGAAGCATTGGCATCAGGTGCTCGGGCTCCAGGTGAGGGCTCCACCCACTTGGGATGCAGGATGCAGGACAGAGGACCTGAGGAGACGTCTCCGGGAGGCTGGAGCAGGTGCTGAGTGGAAGACAGAGGGGGTTCAAGGCAGCCTTGACCTACTTCAGCATTTGGCTCAGGGCTAGAGTAGGGTCCACGGAAGGGGAAGGGAATTCCCTTGTGCTTTCCTTTTCCTCCTCTTTTCACTGTTAAAAAGTAGTTTTTTAAAAAAGGTAAAATCATGACTCTCACATACATATAAAAATAAATGCTTGTTAAAGATTTTATTCAACAAATGAAGGAACCAGGCACACATGCCAATCTGTTTAAAAGAGACTCCAAAGGGCAGACCCACTTACAGATCAGGAATATTTAAATGTTGTTCCAGGTGCCGGGAGAGAGAGAAGGCATTCCAAACTTCAGACATGCCTGGGTGTCTGGACCCGCCACCACTGGACACCCCTCATCACTCTACAAGTATGGGACCAGGTATTTCCATCAAAACCTTTCATTTTTGCTTACTCTTCTTTTTTCTTTGGGTGGCTGAAGATGGTATCAACAATTTGTGGCAATGTTTATTGTCATATATGGATTCACGCAGGATGGAGTACTTTTTTTCCAGTATGTTGGAGTTCCAGAATTGTTGTGTAACTATGACAGAAATTCTTTTTTTTTTTTTAAGAGATGCCAACACATTTAATATTTTTTAAATCTATTTAATTTATTTATTTTTGGCTGCGTTGGGTCTTCGTTGCTGCGTGCGGGCTTTCTCTAGTTGTGGCGAGTGGGGGCTACTCTTCGTTGCGGTGTGCGGGCTTCTCATTGCTGTGGCTTCTCCTGTTGCGGAGCACGGGCTCTAGGCGCGTGGGCTTCAGTAGTTGTGGCACGTGGGCTCAGTAGTTGTGGCACGCGGGCTCAGTAGTTGTGGCTCGCGGGCTCTAGAGCACAGGCTCAGTAGTTGTGGCTCATGGGCTTAGTTGCTCCGCAGCATGTGGGATCTTCCCAGACCAGGGCTCGAACCCATGTCCCCTGCATTGGCAGGCGGATTCTTAACCACTGTGCCACCAGGAAAGTCCCTGACAGAAATTATTGATTTAAATGATATTTCAGCCAAAATATTTTAAGAGGACATTTATGTTTATAAATTTGCTTTTCCTGCAAAGGAGAATTTTCGGCTGCACATAAGATTGGACAGAACTAGAACATAATATCAGGAATCAACAAAGTGCGGAAGGTTTTGTATGATTCAGCTTTTTCCATTACTAAGATTAAAACAACAATAACAACAAAAGCCAACCTTTCATAGTGGAGAAACTCATGTGAAAATTTGCATTCTGACAGCTGCTCAAGTTTCCTTTGGAGAAGAATCTAAGAAAAAAATTCAGATTGCTGTTCAAGCCCGTCCAATTTTTCAATCAAATAATCATTAACTGAATTAGCTTAAGACATCAAACTTCAAGTTTTGCAAAAGACTGATTTAATGCCCCTCTTTTCCCTATGTGTGCTGAATAAGCCAATAGAGGAAATTGAGCTTAATAATTTCATTAGGCACAATGGCTCAAGATACTTGGAAGAGAAATGTGGTTTTCTCAGGTCTTACAGATCGTCATGAAAGCTGATGACAGTTTTGAAGCCATGTGAAAATTCTTCAAAGTAAATTAGTCAAATAGAAAAAAAACATTAATGGTGTTCTGCCCTGGTGATGCTCCTGAAATGCTGGGATTTGCAGATACCGAGCAAAAATCAAAGGAAAACACTCATTTCTGGAATGTGCTGTATCATGCATCATCAGTGTTACCTTTCAAAATTCTGCCCGGGGATTGATAAGAAAACCTCAACCAACGGTAATCAACTACATGAAAAGCTATGCATCTGAGGGTTGCCTCATATGATTCGCTTTGCTCTGTATGAAGAGATCTGAATGTCAGTCAGAAAGTTCTCCACTGGGGTTTGATGATTGGCAAAGGGAAATAAACATTTTTACATGCTGGAGGGGGAGGTGTCGTATTTGTGGAATACTAGGGTAAAAACATACAGCTGTAAACTTCTTAAAATGATTATCTTTCAGCAAATCTTGTCCTATTTGACAATTATACTTGAAAGTTTGAATATAAACTTCCCCTTATGAAAACACTTAGCACCCAAACCAAGTCATGGATGCTGAGAATCATTGCTAAAACTATCTTTTTATACTTTTTCAACCTAAAACTTTCAAAGACAAGGTTATTGAAAAGTATTCCATGAAAAAAATAAATGTGTATCTACTACATATATATGCTGAATTCAGGATCTACTTTCTGGATGTCACGGCTGAAAAATCTCATTTCAGAGCTTATCAAGAAACTCCCTTTTCCCCTAATATACCATCTGTGCTGGAAAACATCTCCAAGAAGAAATTTTGAAGTTCCGGCTTTTGCCAAAGGTAATTTCCAGAAAATCACAACAGAGGTCCTTTCAGGGGGCCTGCTGAGAGCAGCCGTTGACCTTTCCTCCTTTCTAAGGGCAACAGATTTCATTCGGGTGCACGCCCTCTGCCCTGGGGAAGCCCAGTGTTGGGGAGTGGGGCGTGGGTACCATTTCTAGTTCCAGGGGTTGGGCTGTGGTAGACTTCTGCCCATCAGCACAGCACAGGATCCTGGTCACATCATGGGTCCATCAATGATCATACAATGGAAACTGTCCAATCACGTGACCCTCTGACTTCTTGGGGGTTTGCAGACAGACCCACTCTGTCTCCTACTGGACATGAAGGAGAAAGTAGCTGGCTTGGACTTCTACAGGTCCGCAAGGGGGACAGGCCTCAGGATAAAACTGTCTCTAGGAGAGGAAGACAGCTGGGGTTCCCACATCACGTACCTGAGTCACCACATCAACCTTCGGGGAAATCTGCCTACCTCCGGACTTCCATTATGGGAGCCACAGCATCCCCTTTGTCGCTTGAGTTGGATTTCTAATGACTTGTCACATAAGGAATCTTTGCTAAATCTGAATCTCGTGCCAGGAGGCAGATGCGGCAAATCAAGAAACCCTAAGACACCAAAACTGCCTGGAGAAGGGTGCAGCCGTCTTTTGCCCAGTTTTGAAACTGGCAGCTCTTGCTACATGTTTGCAAAATGGTTAAACTGTCTTCATTTACATCTTGGGAAACAGGCCATGTGTCCACCAAGATAGTATCAGGGAACTTGGTAGGGAATGTTCTGGAATGTGTTGGCCAATTTTCGTAGCCTCTTGTAAGGTTTTAAAAGGAAAAACAAAAACAAGAATCACAACTTGGGTTGAAGGTGGCCGAGGAGGAATGAGAGCCAATGATCCCTGTTAATCATGACAGTCTTCACTGACATGACGACTTTGAACATTTGGAGGTAAAATACCTCTCCTTAAAAAAAAGGGAGAAAACATTCCTATTGAGATCTCATTTTTTACCCACATGTATCTGATTTTTTTCCTTACTATGGACTTTAAAAACAAAACAACACAACAGACCTGATGTCGAAAGGGCCATGCTGAGCTCCGGGCTCCTCTTCTGTAGGAGGCACAAAAACTGCAATGTTTATAAGAGCCGACAATTTTTTAAATGTATCTTTAGAGACAAAAATATCATCTTCGGCTTCCCTAGGTACGCAGTGGTTAAGAATCCGCCTGCCAATGCAGGGGACACGGGTTTGAGCCCTGGTCTGGGAAGATCCCACATGCCGCGGAGCAACTAAGCCCGTGAGCCACAACTACTGAGCCTGCACTCTAGAGCCCATGAGCCACAACTAACGAGCCTGCATGCCACAATTACTGAAGCCCACGCGCCTACAGCCCGTGCTCTGCAACAAGAGAAGCCACCGCTCGCCACAACTAGAGAAAGCCTATGCACAGCAACAAAGACCCAACGCAGCCAAAAATAAATAAATAAAAATAAATTTTAAAAAAATATATAATTTTCTTCTACTATTACCATTGATATTGGTTGGTTTTTTTTTTATCATGTTATTTGTCTTGAAATTTCCAATAACATTAAAGGAAAGCATATGATTTTTTTCCCCTCAAAACGGAGCTAGGTTTTGAAGTTTGAGAATATTCTCCTGGAGAATCTAGAAGCAGAGAAACTCAAGCTGCTTGCATATATTGTCAGAGGGAGCCCAAAACCAAAAATAATTGAAAGATCATAGAACAGGCAGCAATGTTTGACTGAAGAAGTCAGGAGGAATTTGATTTACCAAAAAAAAAAAAAATCACTTATCTTTAACTTTTATAGAACTTGTCTATTTTAAAAGGAGAGAGTAATTGAACTGATTTCCACTTATAGCCACCTCCCTGCCAAAGTTCTCAAAGCTTGTTTTTTTCTCATGATGATAATACCTGTACCTTGCCTTTCAGTAGCTCCAGGGAGCTCAAAGCATCTTGCAAATATGAGCTCATTAGTCCCAATTCTATCCCCAGACACCTTATGCACATTAACCTGCCTTTGTAAAATGACTGTCAAACTCAAAATGGAAAATGACACCAAATCTCCTGCAGCTCTTTTCTTAAATGCCGTAAGTAGGTAAACGTGTGTATTATTCTAGGTTGTTGGTTGCAAACAACCAAACTCCCACTGCAGCTACTTTAAGCAGAAAAGGGCTTTATTAAAAGACACTGAATAGCTCACCAAAATGCCTGGACAGCAGAGATCCTGGTTCACAGACTGGCCATCCCAAACCTCATTCCTGCAGGGTTCTTTTTAATAGACTTTATTTTTTAGAACAGTTTTAGATCTATAGAAATGCTGAGCAGAAAGTATAGAGTTCCTATAAGCCCTGCACCATTTCCCTATTAATAAAATCTAACATTAATGTGGTACATTTCTTACAAATAATGAACCGATATTGATACCTTATTATTAACTGATGACTGTAGATTATTCAGATTTCTGAAGTTTTTACCTAATATTCACTTTCTGTTGGCACAGTGATTAAGAATCCGCCTGCCAATGTAGGGGACATGGGTTCGATCCCTGGTCCAGGAAGATCCCACATGCCGTGGAGCAACTAAGCCCATGCACCACAACTACTGAGCCTGCGCTCTAGAGCCCGCGAGCCACAACTACTGAGCCCACGTGCTGCAACTGCTGAAGCCCATGCACCTAGAGCCCGTGCTCTGCAACAAGAGAAGCCACCACGATGAGAAGCCCGCCCACCACAACAAAGAGTAGCTCCGGCTTGCTGCAACTAGAGGAAGCCTGCGCACAGCAAGGAAGACCCAATGCAGCCAAAAAATAAATAAAATTTTAAAATAAAAACTACCTTAAAAAAAAAAATGAAAAATCCCATCCAGGATTCCACATTGCGTTGAGTTGTCACATCTCCTCAGGCTCCTCTTGGCTCTGACAGTTTCTCAGACTTTCCTTGCTGTTGATGACCTTGACAGTTTTGAGGAATTCATCAGGCATACTGTAGGATGCTCTCCTATCAGAATTGGCCTGATGTTTTCCTCATGATTAGAGAGGGAGGATGGGTTTGGGGAAGAAGGCTGTAGAGGTAAATTCCATTTTCATTACATCCAAAGGTCCACACTCTCAACATGATTTATCCCTGTTGATGTGGACCTTGGTTGTTTGGCCAAGGAAGCATCTGTCAAGTTTTTCTACTGTAATGTTACTCTTCCCCTGTTCCCCTTTCCACTCTGCACCACAGGGTTCTTATACAGTCTGTTTCCAGAGATCAGAGAACTGTCAGTGATAATGTGCCGTGATCGCGAACACAGCCTTCAGGGACCCCCGGCTGCCTGTGTCCCCTGCAACCTCCTTCCTGCGCTTCTCCCGAGGGAAGGTTAGCACCATAGCTCCATCACCCATGCAGCCCTCACAGGCCCCGCCCAGTGCCCTGCACACAGTAGGCGCTTGATGAACCTTTCAAGGCTTGGAGTAGAATTGGGTTTCACCTGAGAGTTAAGAAAAACCACTCAGGGGGTGCTGGTAGGCGTGTGAGGGTAAGAGCTGCAGGAGCTGAGATCGGCTTGGCCGGTGAATACGCACGCACAGGAGTGTCAGGTGCCGGGGCTCTGATCTTGACTGACCCCGTTCCATTCTGCATTTAAACAACCTACTTGGAAGAAGCTGATTTAGGTACGTGGGCTTTACTTATTTTCTTTCCCCAAGGGGTGGAGGCTCTCTCAGGGCCCTCAAGTCAGGGGGTGGAGTTTATTGTCATAGAGGTTCTATGTCAATAGGCTCTTCTGAAGCCCAAGGCCAGGACCTGTGCTGGGCTGGGCCTTGGCTTCACCGGAACTGGACTTGGGGGGTGTCTGCCACAGGTCAGGTCACCTCTGTCCCGTCCCCCCATCGCTGTCCGCAGTGCTGGCTTCCTTACCCTGCACCCCCCATCCTTCTCTGGTCATCCCATCACCCCACTCACAGCACTCTGATGGGCCTGGGACCACCGTGGCCCCTGCTCCACCAGCCCATGATGCCTTTAGCTTGACCTTTAGCTCCTGCCCGGTGGATTCCAGAAACCAGGAAGCTGATGGGCCCAGGGCTCTCCTCACTGTCAAGGCTCTCCGTGCCGGGCCTTTTGCAGGCCGCCGTAGGGATTCCTCTTGGGTCAGAAGCCCACTCACCCTTGGCCAACTCAGCTGAGGCCCAGAAGGCGGCCAGCAGGGCTTGGGAGGTGGGCAAGTTCCCCAAGACAGGGCCGGGGGCTGCCCAGCAGCTGGGCTTGCACGTCATCCAGAGACCTGGAAACAGCCTGGCCTAATTTGCAGCTGAAACCAGGAAGGTTTCAGAATCATCTAGAGAAGTTGGAAGGGTCTCGGGCAGCCAGCACGGCGGTCCAGGAGGAGGCCCTGCCCACAAGCGCCTCCACTCTGGGCACCATCCCCCTCAACTCTCCCCGTGCCGAGTTAGCCTGGGTTCAACCTATGTCACCAGAATCTGCTTTTATACGATCCCCCTAAGCTGTCAGCCGCGGGCTCCTCCAGAGCGGATTTTCTCCGCCTGTGTTTAAAGGAGCCGCTTGGCATGTTTGTGTGCGTTAAGGCGGCCGGGGGAGCGGGGCACACAAAGCAATCCTGACGCTAATGTTTACAGAGACTCCTTGGAACCAGCACAACGTAATAAGCAGCCACATTGATGAAGAGCAAGCAGGGCCCTGCGGGACCGGCTTCCCCAGCCCGGCTCGGCCTCGGCGCGGCCTCAGCCCCCTTCGCTGCCTGCAGCCCCGGGGCGCGGGCGGCCGCGTGGGAGCGCCGGTTTGCTCCTTTCCACTCGCACAGCGCGTTCTTCGAGAAAGTACTTTATGCCCGTCTTAGAACCAGCGCTTCCTCGCGGGCGGGGCTGGGAGTCCGCACTCCCTCCTCCTCCCCTCCCCCCCCTCCTCCTCCCCTCTCCCCCCTCCTCCTCACCTCTCCCCCCTCCTCCTCCCCTCCCCTCCTCCCCTCCCCCCTCTCCCCTCCCCCCTCCCCCGCTACCCTCCCCCATCCTGAAATCTTCATCTAGTCCTCAGGCGGCCAGGACGCAAGGAAGGGACGGGAGGCGGGGACACACGTGGTCACCCCCCCAGCGCCTCAGCTGAGCCTCAGACCTCCTCCAACCTGGCCCAGCTACCAGGCCGGCCACCCCTCCTCTCCCCACTTCAGCCCTTCCCTCCCCTCCCTCCCACCACTCCCCTCTCTCCCCTCCCCCTCCCCATTCACCCCCTCCCCTCCCCCTCCCTCCCTCCTCTCCCCACCGCTCCCTCGCCCCCATCCCCCCCAAAAGCTGCTCCCCCTTCCTTCTCCTCACGATGCGATGCTGCCGCAGCCAAGCTTCCTGAGTCACAAGCATCTGAACACCTCGTGTCTCTCTTCTTCCCGCCCCGGTGTGTGCCCTTCCTCTCACCTTTAATTTTCTCCTTCTAGGCTCGGCTGCCCCAAATCCCACCCTCCTCTGAACCCAGACCACACCGCCCAGGGCGGGAGAGGAGGGGGCAGAGGAGACTGAGCCCAGCTTTGCACGTGTTTCATTGCAGAGGACAGTAGGACCTCTAGGAGGGATGGGGGGTGGCGCTGTGGGAGGGGCTCAGGGACAGTTCCCAGGATGCGGGCGTCCTCACCTAGAGCAGCAGCACAGAGCCGGAGACCGGGGTCCCCCAGGACCCCCTCTGCACCCTGCTGGCTCCAGGACCCCTGGAAATATAGCCCGGGCTGGGGCCTCCTTAAGGGGAGGGACTTGGCTTCACCCTAAAACTGTTACCTCCCCCAGGCCTGGGGGCAGCGGGAAGGGGGGTGCCCAGGAGGAGACTTCCACGGGACTAAAAGGAGAACTTCCTGCTGGGACCGTTGTAGGGGACCGCAGTAGCTGGTGGCCAGGCGTCCTTCCAGAGATGTTTGCCTTCCTCTGTCCCTCGTGGAGCCCCAGGGAGCCGTCACCCGGCTCCTCTGATGGGGGCTGTGAGTGAGCAGAGCCAGCGCTGCGTTATGTAAGCGTTTGCTTAAAAAAGTCAAGGAGAGAGGCACCAGCAGGGATGGATGTGCCAGGCTTTCCGGCTACAGTTCGGTGGAACATGTGAAATCTTTAATTAGCAGTAATGAGAGCCTCATTCCTTTCAGATGCCAGCATCGGCCACGTGGTTGAGGGGCCCTTCTCCGGGGAGGGGAGCCGTTCAGTAATAGTGCTGGTTCCAGATCAGGTGTAGGATGAAAAGACAACAGACACTGCAGGAATTTTGCTTAGGGTGATCGGGTGTAAATCTGGAAGTGGACGTCGATATTTTTGTTTTGTTTTGTTCTATGTTGTATTTATTTATTTATTTTGTGTTTGGTTTGTTTTTAATCATGCCAGCCGCAGCGAGGTCCTGCAAAGCACGTTTCAGAAAGCTGAAGTGAATTAAAAACGGTTCAAGATCATCACTAAGTCTTGACTGGTTTTCAAACATGGCAATTCTCCCAGCTGAAAACAAGATAAGCTAAGAAGTATATTTTCAAATATTATGGCTGCATTTGCTTCCCTTAAAGTCTGGAAAGCAAAATTAAAATAAAGTCTGGTTTGGGTATAAATAAGATATTTAAGCTTCAAAAACCAGCAGTGGGGGTGGGGGGGGCGGTGATAGGATCCCTGAGAAACCTGCACACGGAGTTCCAGTGACTCAGTGTCTGCAACAACGGCTCTGAGGGAAGCCAGGCTTGGGGGGACGTCGGGATGGGGCAGAAGACAGATGGGGGTTGTGAGGTCCTGAGGGTCAGGGAAGGCCACCCTCCCAAGGGGCATCATTATGCAGGGAGTGATGGTTCTGTGTTGTATCTTGACTGTGATGGTCATTACATAATTTTACACATTTGTCAAAAATCATTGACCAGTATGTGGTATAAATGACCTAATATTATAAATTACATTTTACTCTGTAAAATACTATATATAAATATGTGTTATGTATTTATAAATTATACTAGATGATTATGACAGCATAGACAAAACAATTATAATATTATATAATTCTATAAATTATATTCTGTAAAGTAGAAATGGTTTTACACTTCAACGAACTGCCTTAGAAAAAGAAAACATCAGAAGCGGAGGGAGAGTCGCTCATGGTGGAGCTGCCGCCTGTCTACCCACCCACACGATCTGCATTAGTGCTGCACTTGCCTCTGGACAACTTGACCCCCCCCACCCAGTTGGAATAAAAGGATGTTGGAATAAAGCCATACCCTCAAGTGTCTCCCCGGCCAAGGTGTCCATCTGGTTCTGTCCCCTCCTGTTCCCCCCGCCTGGCTGGGGACCCTCCCAGGCCTGTGTCTGAGAGGACAGAGCGGCCTCAAGTCTCCGCTGACCAGGGGCAGGGCTGTCCCGAGGCTGTGTTTCCTCCACAAGGAGGTCTTCAGGCAAAGAGGCTCCCCCAGCCCAGGAGTCCCAGCTCCTAATTATGATGTGGACGGCTAATCATGGCCAGGCCTGTGGGCAATTCTGTACCTCTGCTTCTCTCGCTCTGTCACTGTTTCCTCCTGCCCTAAGGGCTTTTCATAACATCATAATTTTACTCAGTAGCTACACAGCAGGTGTTATGCCCCCAAACGAATGTCCTGGAATTTACCACGGAGAAAGTGGAGGCCTCCTGGCAGTGAGTGAGCTTTCCAGGGAGGACCGGCTTGGCTGATGCATTAAAAGGCTTATGATGGGGCAGAAAAACAAGTTGGGGGTGAATCTCAAAAATTAAAAAGCCGGTCTTCCCTGGTGGTCCAGTGGTTAAGACTCCGAGCTTCCACTGCGGGGGGCGCGGGGTCGATCCTTCTCTGGGGAACTAAGATCCTGTATGTCACACAGCACAGCCAAAAAAAAAAAAAAAAAAGGACTATATATTTTCTGCCCCCAGAGTGGAGCTGAAATTGGTTCACTCAAGGCTCCCAGATTCTACATAATTTGCTCACTGTGGAGCTGAGAAAACCAGAAATTTTCTGTTCAGGGTATGTGCGTGTGTGTGTGTGTGTGTGTGTGTGTTCACACAGCTGCTCTGCAGTTACTTTGCTTGCCCAGTTGCTCTCTAATGCATAGAGATAAAAAAGTAAGTCAAGTTCCTTTTCCTAGCCAGCTTCAACATTCTTCATTTTTGCAACACAGAGCTGCCTCGCCTTTAGATGCGGGTGGCAGGCAGAGAGACAAGAGGCTGTGATGGCTTCCTGTCCCCGCCCACCCCGGCATCAGCGTGGAGAAACATATGACTCGTACCAGCCCTGAGCAGGTACTCAGGGCCATTTCCCAGGACCTACAGCTAATCCAAGGGGTCAGGGAAGGCCTCCGCTTCCCCGCACGGTTCATCTGGGCTCAACAGGATCAACTCATTCCCGAGTGTTCCTCTCCCTGCGGCGCTTTTCTGAAATGCAGCCACTCCTGGCAGGGCCTTCGTGAGTCACACTGCCCTTGGGACCGTCACCCCCTCTGTCAACTGTCCCCCTACCCCAGCACGGTCGGGGGTCCCCTCCTCCCATCTCTTCCTGTCTGACCCTAGACTCCTGGAAGGATGTGGCGCATCTCTTTAAAGGCGCTGACCCTGTTTGGAGGGGCCTGGGTGTGTGTGGAGGGCAGGGCTTGGGGCAGGGGCATGGGGGGGGATGTAAAGGGGTTGGAGAAGCTGGAAAAGAGGCGGGTGCACAGAAGAAGAAGCAGGTGTGGAAAGGGACAAATTCCACTGACTTCATCATTTTTGTGTAGGAAGAGTTTCTAAAATGGCTTACTTTTAAAAAACTAAACAGATCCCAAAGCCTCTGCTTTTTATAGAACATCAGTCCCTGGTTCCAACTTAGCAACCCTTAATCTTCCACCGGTCTAGTTCTGAAGTGACTATTAAGCTGCTGTGTTAGGATGATCATCCCTGATGAGCAGGGGGAGGAAGGGAAGGGGTGGGGTATGCGCCGGAGCTTAGGGAGGTGCCACCCCGCCTCTGAGGAGCCCGTGGGAGCCGGAAAGGCGCGGCCGAAGGGGGTGGCCTGGGCCAGGCACTGCCAGCCACCAGCCTGGGCTCCAGCGCACCCTGCGCCCCATCCCCTCACTGTCCCAGGGAAAGACCTGCTGAGTCAGCATCGTGGTCCTCACGCTGAGGCATCTTTCCTTCTTCTCTTTCTCTTTTGTGCATCGTTGGGGGATCACCTAGGATCAAGCAGGCAGGGCATCGCGTTGGTCAGGAAGAATTCATTTTCCATGCAAATCAGCAGGTTTCTGAAGAAAGTGATAATGTTCTCAGAAAGCTGTGGTCCACCCCTGCCCGGGCCCCGGGTGCACTCACAGGGCTGCTTCAGGGCAGCCTTGAGCTGGGGCCGCTGCTCTCCAGCGCCGCCCTGGGGGCCAGGCCAGGACCAGCGCCCACATGGGAGCTTCCTCGGCCTTGGCCCAGTGTATTCGTTTCCCAAGCGCTGTAACAAAGTGCCACAAACTGGGTGGCTTAAAAGAAGAGAAGTGAATTCTCATAGTTCTGGAGGCCAGAAGCCCAAGATGAAGATGTCGGCAGGGTTGATTCCCTTCGGAGGCTCTGAGGGAGAACATGTGCCCTGACTCTTTCCTGGCCTCTGGTGGCTGCCGGCAATCCTTGGGGTTCCCGGGCTTGCAGCTGCATCACCCCAATCTCGGCCTCCATCATCACATGGCCTTCTCTTCTGTGTGGCTCTGTCTTCACATGGCCATCTTCTTTTTTTTTTTTTTTAATTAATTTATTTACTTTTGGCTGTGTTGGGTCTTTGTTTCTGTGCGAGGGCTTTCTCTAGTTGTGGCGAGCGGGGACCACTCTTCATCGCGGTGCGCGGGCCTCTCACTGTCGCGGCCTCTCTTGTTGCAGAGCACAGGCTCCAGACGCGTAGGCTCAGTAGTTGTGGCTCATGGGCCCAGTTGCCCCGCGGCATGTGGGATCTTCCCAGACCAGGGCTCGAACCCGTGTCCCCTGCATTGGCAGGCAGATTCTCAACCACTGCGCCACCCGGGAAGCCCTGGCCATCTTCTTACAAAGACACTGGTCATATTGGGTGAGGGGCCCTCCCTAATTCAGCACGACCTCCTACGATCTCAACTTAATTACATCTGCAAAGACTCTATTTCCAAATAAGGTAACATTCTGAGGTTCTAAGCGGACATGAAGTCGGGTAGGGAGGACATTATTCAACTCCGTACACCCAGCAGAACACCCACAGCCCCAGACAGAAAGGTGGCTGGTCTCCTTTTGCAGGATGTGTCCCAGAGGCAGGATGTGCCCAGAGAAAGTCTCCCCTTGAGATCCGAGGAGATGGAGGCGTCATGAAAGCTGAGCCGCCTAAAGGCCAGTGTCAGGGGCCGGGCGCTCCAGCCGCCAAGGTCCCTCACCCTGGGCAGCCCTCCCTCCTCTGACCGGGCCTCCCCAACACCCTCGGTCTCTATTCCCTGTCCCGCCTCCCAAGAGATGGCATCCGCATCTTCAGAACTCCTCCCACCTTTAAATTAACTGAAACGATTGCATCATTCTATGTGCTCATTGGGCAAAGCTTGGAGAAATTCTCAAACCTCCACACATAGCCTGCAACCCCACCACTCAGCATTTTGGTGAGCTCCATTTTAGCCACATACATATTTTAAAATTATTTTTTGGTACGACGCAAATGAACCTATCTACAAAACAGAAACAGACTCACAGACACAGAAGACAGACTTGGGCTTCCCTGGTGGCGCAGTGGTTGAGAATCTGCCTGCCAATGCAGGGGACACAGGTTCGAGCCCTGGTCTGGGAAGATCTCACATGCCGCGGAGCAACTAAGCCCGTGCACCACAACTACTGAGCCTGCGTGTCTGGAGCCTGTGCTCCGCAACAAGAGAGGCCGCGACAGTGAGAGGCCCGTGCACCACGATGAAGAGTGGCCCCCACTTGCTGCAACTAGAGAAAGCCCTCACACAGAAACGAAGACCCAACACAGCCAAAAATAAATATAACTAAATAAATAAATAAAAATTTAAAAAAAAAAAAAGAAGAAGACAGACTTGTGGCTGCCAAGGCGGGGAGAGGAGGGAAGGAGTGGGAGTTTGGGATTAGCAGATGCAAACTCATATACATAGAATGGATAAACGACAAGGTCCTATTGTATAGCACCAGAAACTATATTCAGTATCCTGGGATAAGCCATAATGGAAAAGAACATGAAAAAGAATATATATATATGGGGGCTTCCCTGGCAGTGCAGTGGTTGGGAATCTGCCTGCCAATGCAGGGCACACGGGTTCGAGCCCTGGTCTGGGAAGATCCCACATGCCGTGGAGCAACTAAGCCCGTGTACCACAACTACGGACAGAGCCTGTGCTCTAGAGCCCACGCTCCACAGCTACTGAGCCCGTGCACCGCAACTACTGAGCCCGTGCGCCACAACTACTGAAGCCTGTGCACCTAGAGCCCGTGCTCCGCAACAAGAGAAGCCACTGCAATAAGTCTGTGCACCACAAGAAAGAGTAGCCCCCACTCACTGCAACTAGAGAAAGCCCGCACACAGCAACGAAGACCCAACACAGCCAAAAATAAATTAAATAAATAAATAAATTTAAAAATGTATATATATATGTATAACTGAATCACTTTGCTGTACAGCGGAAATTAACAGGACATTATAAATCAACTATACTTCAATAAAATATAAAAATTAAAATTAAAAATAAAAAAGTTATTTTTTGGACCTCGAATGTACAGAGTTGAGTTAATCATCACCCTTGGTTCATCACACATCATCATCATGCGTTGCTTTTGCGACTTTATTTTTGTCATGTGTCTCAAAATATAACAGCATGGCAATGATTGCTAATGTTTGTCTTTTGTGTTCAGCATCGCTCCAAGTGTTTCGTGCACATATTCATGTAAACCCCATGGTAACCCTGGCCGTGGTATGTTGACCAGCACCCTGTCACACTGACTGGCTTGTGAGGGTGATCGTTAAGTTCTCAGGAATTTTGTGTCACTTATTAAACCATCGGGAGCTTGAAATTGGTCATCACAGAAGTATTTACCTCCATGGGAATCAGCAAATGCCACAGATCAGGGCTCCTTGTATCAAGAGCCCCTTAACCTCACGCAACTTCCGGTGGGGTTGGTGATCTGCTGTTCCCGTGTTACAGATGATGAAACTGAGGTGCCTGCCAAGGTCACACAGCCAGGAAATGGCGAGCCTGAATTTAACCCCAAGAAGGCGGCCAAGCCTCACGACACCACAGCCACTGTTTGCACCTTGGTGTCTCCCACCCATCACAGGCAGCTTCCCCAGGCGTTAAAAATTCCTCAGAATGGAACTTCCAGTGGCTGCATAATATTCCATTATATGGACATACAGCAGTTAATTAAATTATCCCCAATTGTGGAACAATGAGGTCATTTTCGATGTTTTTCTTACAGAAATGCATTAACCAGCCTCTCTCCTTCCTTCACGGTGCATGTCCTGGGGGGTCCGTCCCCAAGGACCACCCTCGTCAGCAGGCCCCAGGGGTCAGGCTGCAGAGGCCTCAGAAACACTCCACCCCTCTGCAGACCCAGACCTTCTCCAGAGAGAAAAAGACCCCAGCCCCGGCTGAGCGTAGCCCAGAGACCCTTCTGTGAGTTTCTTTTTCTTCAATGGTGAACTCAGCCTCTATTTCTAGAGTGACAGGGACAAAACCTGCGACAGATTCGCTGTGAGAGCCGCCACTCGACTCACTGGCACACATTCCCACACACACACATACACATTCACACGGGCATACATATTCGCACACATGACACTCTCATGCTCTCACACACACACATGCTAACACACATATTCACACACACTCACACAGGTGCACTCACACACCATTCTCACTGCTCACACACACAGTCACACATATGTGCACACACAAACATACAAACGGACACACTTATACACCTGCATATACTCATCTGCTCCCCCATACACACTTGCACATGTATACACATACACACACACACACAAGCTTCTCCAATCACCCAACACTCAGCATGGAGGCAGCCTTAATGGCACATCGGGTTTGGGGGCTCTTTCTCTCCCCAAGAATAAGGACTTCTGGGGGCAGGGAAGCCGTAATCAGTTTCCTAAAGGTCTCAGCAAGGTGCCTGACTTGCACAAAGGGCCCAATGACTGTTCTTCAATGAAGGTGAAGAAATGAGCAAACATATCTCAGACTTACAAAACTCCTTGTGACATCTTAGTTATCAAGACCTGTTTCCTCGTGGGGTGTGTTAGTTAACTCGTGCTGCTGTAACAAAACACCAGACACTGGATGACTTGAACAACAGAAATGTATCATCTTCCAGGTCTGGAGGTCCAGCAGTGGGCAGGGCTGGTTCCTTCTGAGGCTGTGAGGGAGAATCTGGTCCATGTCTCTCTCCTGGCTTCTGGAGGTTTGCTGGCCATTTTGGTGTTCCTTGGCTTGTAGACACTTCGCCCCAATATCTGTCTTCACGTTCACATGACATTCTCCCCACGTGTGTGTCTGTGTCCAGATTTCCCCTTTTCGTAAGGGCACCGGTCTTATTGGATTAGGGACCCACCCTACTCCAGTATCACCTCATCTTAACTAATCACATCTGCAACAGCCCTATCTCTGAATAAAGTCACATTCTCGGGTACTGGAGGTTAGGACCTCAACGTATGAATTTGGGACGGGGGGCGCAATTCAGGCCATAGCATGGGGCATCTCACCTTCTTTCTCCTCTGCTGTTCCCTCCTGGCTGGGCCATTTGAGACAATGACACAGAAGACGCCTGTGTAGACTTGCTCACCTCTTATCTGTTCACCAACTTTCTTACAAATACCCTAAATCCATTCACTGGGCCACAATACAGCTTTCATGATTCTTTTTTTTTTTTTCCTTTTGGCTGCGTTGGGTCTTCGTTGTTGCATGTCGGCTCTCTCTAGTTGCAGCGAGCGGGGGCCACTCCTTGCTGCGGTGTGTGGGCCTCTTCTTGCGGTGGCTTCTCTCCGTTGAGGAGCACAGGCTCTAGGCTCGCGGGCCTCAGTAGTTGTAGTACGCAGGCTCAGCAGTTGTGGCTCTTGGGCTCCAGAGCACAGGCTCAGTAGTTGTGGCTCACGGGCCCAGACGCTCCACAGCATATGGGATCCTCCCAGATCAGGGCTCGAACCCATGTCCCCTGCATTGGCAGGCAGATTCCCAACCACTGTGCCACCAGGGAAGCCCTTTCGTGATTCTTTTGGTAGAAATGAAGCTAATTAAAAAAACTTTAAGGTAATGGATATTTCTATACCATACTTGAGACTCCAACCTTGAGCTATCTTTCCACACATCTGACATGAGAAAGACTACGGTGTAACTGCCTTTGGTGTTACTTAATCCTAATTCTGCTAAATCCTCTCAAGAAGAGAGGAGGATTAGACAGACGGCCCCTTCTGTTCCTTATGTCTCTTCCTTATGAACATAGCATTAGTTTAATCACGATAAAAACCTCACATCTATTAATGTCTCTTTCAACAGTTCCTAATTCACATTCTCCATAAATATTCCAGAGAGCAACACAGTAATTTTCTTAAGCTAATACACCAAAGGAGAAATTCAGGAGCCTCTAAAGTTATCAGTTTTGCCCCCTGCTCCCCACCCGCCCCCCCCCCCAGAGAAATCGTATGCTTCTGAGGCTGGGACTGGGCTCTTCTCTGATAGATTCCCATCAAAAACTTGTGACTCAAATCTAGTTGGGCATGATGCATGAGGTTGGGCTGTGGGAGAGATCTGTTCCACCAGCTGTGTGACTTTGGGCAAATTACTCAGTCTCTCTGAGACTTGTGTTCAACATGTATAAAAAAAGAGGGAATAAGACCTCCTTGTCATGGTGGGTGTGGGAATTAAATGAAGTGGTGTAGGTGGAGTCTCTTGCATGGCAATGTGGGCAGAAAACAAGCACGCTCTAAACACCAGTTCCCTTTTGTTTGCCCCTCCCTGTTACCCACAAGAAAAGTATGGCCTCCCAAGCACATGAGTCACTTGCAAATATAAAATGTTAATGTACAACTGCTATAATGCATTTTAAATGAGAACCTCATAATTATGTTAGAACTATTGATTCCAGAATTCTGTCAAGACAAGAATTATCAGCCTTGAAGATCTGTGGTTCTTCTCACCCTTCCTGTAAACAAACAGACTCAGCTCAGGTTTGGCAATGCTTCTGATGCCCATGGCTTCCTACCTCCCTGCTGGCCGCACAGCTGTGCTTGCCATGTGTTCCTTAAGTAAAGGAGAGGCCGGTGTGGAGGTCGGGCTGCGTCTGCTGCTGGGAGCAGAGAGCCTGACCACCGGAGCAGACGGCCTTGTTGTTCCCGTGTGCTGAGAAGCCCAGATGTCTAAGACTGCTGGCCTTGCTCCTGCTATTGGCCGAGGCCATCAGGGACCCAGGCTTATCCTTGTCTTGTCTGGTTGGCTTTTCATCCTCAGTCTTGTTGCCTCTTGGTTTCAAAAGGGCTGCTGCAGCTCTAGACATCATGTCTTCCTTCAAGACAGCAAGAAGCAGGAGAAGAGGAGGCTCTGGCCATGTCTGTGTCTTTTATCAGGAAAGCCAAAGATGTTGCAAAAGCCAGGTGACTTCTGCTTTTGTTCAGTGGCCCTCCCCCTGCAAGGGCATGTATTTAGCTGGGTCAAGCGGTGGTTCTCTGCTAACAAGGCAGAGGGGAGGGTTGGATTTTGGATGGATTGCTAATGGGTCTGCCATAGAAACTCAGAACGTTCTGAGTGCAGCCATTTAGGAGAGAGGCTGGTAAACAACCGAACTGGGTGCCTTTCTGGGATGACAGGAACTAAGGCTAGTCCCGCACTAGAAGCCTTGCTACTCAGGGGCCTCTGTTATTTTTGTGAAGACGGAAAGAAAAGAAGGTGGGAAATGATCAGCATATACACACACACTAAAATCTATTACTTTTTAAAGCAAGGACGTTTTTACAATATGCTCTAATGTTTTGCGGGGAGGCATTGCCTTGATCATTCTGGTACATTCATATCTGTTTTGTAAACAGTGCTTGTCCCAATAAATGAATTAAGACCAGCTTTTGAAAAACATGCCTAGATTTGCCCATCTAAATGGCGGTTGTCTTGGGCTCCATGATACTTTTAAATAATACAGCTGCCTTTGACAAGACATCTGCCTGATGCTTACAAAATCCAGGTTAAGAGTCACATATGAAAAACCAGTTTGATTGCTTTAAAGGCAGTCCTCATTTCTCACCTAAAAATGCCTTATTTATCCAAATGTGATCACTCCCCTTCCTCCCCAGGCTCTGCTCTGAATGACTCGCCTTTTTCTAGAATTCAGATCAACCCTCAGCATTTGAAGTTGTGTGGTTGTTTTTTTTAAATTATTTATTTATTTATTTATGGCCGTGTTGGGTCTTCGTTTCTGTGCGAGGGCTTTCTCTAGTTGCGGCGAGCGGGGGCCCCTCTTCATCGCGGTGCGCGGGCCTCTCACTGTTGCGGCCTCTCTTGTTGCGGAGCACAGGCTCCAGACGCGCAGGCTCAGTAGTTGTGGCTCACGGGCCCAGCTGCTCTGCGGCATGTGGGATCTTCCCAGACCAGGGCTCGAACCCATGTCCCCTGCATTGGCAGGCAGACTCTCAACCACTGCGCCACCAGGGAAGCCCTGTGTGGTTGTTTTTAAGAAGAATATATTTTAGACAATTTGCCACAAAATTTGAAAGCAGTTCAAGTGTTAGAGACGCTGAAATATGCCTGTCGCTTCCCACGGTGGCCCCTGTTGAGGTCCCTGCTCGTGCAGGCGGCGAGGAACCTGCTGCGTGGCCGTGACGCATCCTCCCGGGCTGCGGACGAGGCTCTACGCACCTGCCCGGGGCCGGCCGTCCTGTGGAGTCGGCGCTCCCACAGGAGAAGCACGCAGAGGACGAACTGGTGTCTTGAGGCTCAAAAGAATTCCCAAATGCAAATCGCAAGAAGTGAGGGGCAGGCTGGGTCCTGGAACGGGTTGAGGTAGAGAATGATGCACTAACCCGCTAAACTGGACGAGCCATCCCCGACTGGGCGCCGGGGCACATCTGGTGTCTGGAACTGCCAGGGTAAGGTCATCCTCAGAATTGTCCCCAACAGGCCAACTCAGCCACTTTTGTGCTGTTTCCAGGGGAACGAGTTGTTCCACTATCACATTCTGAGACGTGGGAGCCCCTGGCCCACCCGTGGGGGACCTGGCAGTAAGGACGCTGAGCGGGGCCCGGGTGGCAGATGCTCCCATTGCTGAGGGGTCAGGAGGCATTCCTCTCCCCCTTGTTCTGGTTTTTTCCGTCCTGTTTGTAAAATCCAGGCACTGAGCAAGCATGCCCCTCGCATGGGTGGTACTAGAAACCACAGCTGCTCCGGGCTGGGATTTTTAAATTAGCAAGATTTTAATTAGGTCATCATCACTGCCAGTGTCTTTTATTCAGTTACGCATTCACTCGCATCCCACAAACATTTATTAGGTACCCACTATGTGCCAACTACTGGCGCAATGACACTCAACCGTTTGGGAACCCAAAGTGGTTATAACATAAATCTCCTTCTTTGGCTGAGCCCAAGAGCAGCGGCTGGGATCCTTTATGGGAAAACCATCAAATCATTGTCTTTAATAAAGGCAGATGGCACACACAGATTTGCGGGCGTGATAGGAGTTTAAGTATCACTTTCATCAAAGTAATTTGAAACTATTGTAACAGGTCCCCTGGGGACAGCGTTTCACACACCTGAATAACGTTTGCTTTCTGTCCAATGCAGTCAGCCTTCAGCAGGTGTTAAAGGGGGACCTGGCTACGAGGGAACTGTTATCATTTGGCGACCAGGAAAAGTGAAGCCGGCTCACTCACCAAGGAGGAGAGAGGCCAAGAGAAAAATTAACCCAGGAACTGGGACCCGTGTCTGTGTATATTCAAGTGCACAGAATTGGATTCTGTCGCTCTGTCTTAGAGGACATGGGAGAGGGTTCTCCCGGTGAGGGCAGAAGATGTGGAACCAGCTCGGGTGTCCTACCTCTGCCGGGTTCTAGGCCCTTCCCGGGTCTCCCCGACCCTGCTGCCAGAGACCCTTCCTAGCGGGACTTCACATCAGGATTCCAGCCACAGCCTCACTTAAAATCCCTTTACTCCTCAACTCCAGAGCGCACCCCTAACCTGCAGCATGCCCTACATGGCCCTTCACTGTCTCACCTTGGATCACATCCCCGGGGCCTCCTCCCACTGTTCTCTGGGGTGACCCCCCTCCACACACACACACACACACACACACACACCACTAAAACACCACCACCCACTGGCGCAGGCCCAGCTCTCTTTCTCTCCAGTTTCTTCACCTGCCTGACTTTATTCGCAATTCTAGCGTGCTTTTCCCTAGGATCCCGCCAGGCCCTCCCCCTCAGAACAGAGCATCTCTCTTTATGCCTCGAGTTCCCAGAACACAGACAATGAGAGCAGATAGCCTGTCTTTCTTCCCCCATCAGGCTCTGAGACAGAGATAGAACTGCTTTCCAAGCATAAGTGCCTTCTAGACCAGAACTAAATCCTCCCGTGATGGCTTTTGGGCTGAGGCCTGTGCGAATTGGAAATGATTGCCAACGCTTAACAGGGCGTTCCCGTGAGCCAGGCGCTGTTCATACCGTAACACGTCTCGTCCACATAGCAACCTGCTCGCTGGGGGACTATTACTATCTCACTCCCCAGAGAGGTTAAGTAAATTTCCCGAGGTCACAGAGCTGGTGAGTGGCAGAAACTGGATTCAAACCCAGACAGCCCTAGAGCCCACTGTCTTAACCAGAGCCTGGAGGGCCTTGCCTCACCGAGGGTCCCCGTCCTCAGGCCTCCATCACGCCATCACCCCCTGACACCGGATATGCCCTGCTGTTCCAGTGACCCATGCTGTGTAACAAGCATCCCAAATATAATGGCATCAGACAAGAACCATTTTTATCATGCTCAGGGATTCTGTGGGTCAGGAATTCAGACAGGTGGAGGCGGGATGGTTTGAAGCCTCAGCAGGGAAGACATGAATGGTTTGGGGCTGGGGTCACCTGGAGGCTTCTTTACACTTAGTACCTGAGGTGGGATGACTTGAGAGCGGGTTCAGCTGAGACAGCGGATGGGCGCCTGCAAGCAGCTTCTGCACGTGGCTTCTGTCTGAGGCTTGGGCTTCTTGTAGCGTGGCAGCTGGGATCTGAGCAGGAGCCTCCCCAGGAGGAATTTTCCAAGAGACCTGGGCAGAAGCTTCGGACCCGTTCTGACCTAGCCTTGGAGTCACACAGCATCAATTCCGCCACAGGCGGCCCAGGTCCCAGGGGATGGAGAAGGAGACTCCGCTTCTTGATGGGAGAGTGCCAAGGTCACATCGCAGAAGAACGTGAGAGATGGGAGAGAACGTTGGGACCATGTTTGGAAAACACAGCCTGCCACACACCTGCCTAGCCCAGGCCTCCCTCCTCCAAAAACGTTTTTGTCCCAATTATAGTTCACCCTCTGGTCCCAAGCTACTAACTTCCCACTTCTGTGTTCTTGTTGACCCTGTGAATGGGAAACCAGCAGTGATGGGCAGCATATGGGCATCTCCTGGTGAACTAGGTTATCTAGGGGAAATACTGGGAACAAAAGTGAGACCCGATCAGGGAGACTCAACTGCTCCTGACAATGGCCTCTCGTTTGTGGTGTCCTGGAGTGTTTCCTGAGAGTTGGGTGATAGAAGACAACAGTACTGCTGGTTCATCAACTCTGGGCATTTCTGACCCAAATCCATCCTCCAATTTCTGTTGCTTGAGGAGCTTGTTGAGAACACAGTTCCCACCCAGGAGCCCACCCACAGAATCTGGTTGAAATAGTCTGGGATCAGGTAGCATTGGTGGTTTTTTTACAGGGTCCCCGGGTAATGTCATTGTGCACCCGAGTCTGAAAACACCTGCATTCGATGAAGACCTTTGTGACCTTTGGGCTAGACCACCTTCCACCTCCAGAAGCCAAGTGGGTACGTAATACCTTCACTGGCTGCTAGACACAACGCACTCTTTTTAAAGAATTTGGGTGCCCAGGTTGTCACCTGCCCATTGACCAAGGGCACGTTACTATCTGTGCTGAAAAAAAAAATGGTGCAGATTCAACTTGTTTAGCTACTGTGTTCCTTTGTGGTGACAAAGAACTGAGATGCAGGCTCACCATGTGGCTATAATTCTTTATCATAACTCAAGAACAGGGGCCAAGAGCATTTCCCAAAGGACTACTTGCCTTAAAAAATGACCCTCCGGCGGGAGACAGAAGGAGTCTCCCTATAAACTTGCCTTTCCCTGGTCTGGGGCAGTGCAGGCAGGGTAACTTCACAAATGATGCTCAAAATATGTTTGGCAGGAAACTTTTTTTTTTTTTTTTTTTTTTTTTTTTAAATTGAATGCAAATTTTATTGTATGTGTTTTTTTTGTTTTTTGTTTTTTTTTTTTAGAAATTCACGCTCTTTTATTTATTTATTTATGACTGTGTTGAGTCTTCGTTTCTGTGTGAGGGCTTTCTCTAGTTGCGGCAAGTGGGGACCACTCTTCATCGCGGTGCGCGGGCCTTCTCACCATCGCGGCCTCTCTTGTTGCGGAGCACAGGCTCCGGACGCGCAGGCTCAGTAATTGTGGCTCACGGGCCCAGTTGCTCCGTGGCATGTGGGATCTTCCCAGACCAGGGCTCGAACCCGTGTCCCCTGCATTGGCAGGCAGATTCTCAACCACTGCGCCACCAGGGAAGCCCAACTTTTTTTTTTTTAATGGGAATGCACAAAAGCCTGAGCTAGTACATTGAAATATTTTGCATACTCCTAAAATGCCAACTGGCTGAACCAATCTTTTTTTTTTCCAATTTGATGTGAAACTCACAAAGGTCAATTTAAGCAATTTATTCATAACTGAGCAACAAAACCATGCCAAGAGAAGCCCATTGCCCAAGTGGGGCTGGGGCAATAACTCCTTCTGTATACAAACACACCATATTGCAAAACTGTGGACTTGTCTCCCGGAGCGAGAATGTCCTCGTGTTCCCTTAGAGCTGCTTCCTACAGGCACTTCAACTTATGTCCCAGGACGGGATCAAAAAAGAGTGAGATGCGTGTTCCCGTGCTAGGGAGGCCACCTCAGTCTTTTGTGTTTTTTTTAAATTTTAATTTATTTGTGTAGCTGCGCCAGATCTTAGTTGTGGCACGTAGGATCTTCGTTGTGGCACGAGGGATACTTAGTTGCCACATGCGAGATCTAGTTCTCCGACCAGGGATGGAACCCAGGCCCCCTGTGTTGGGAGCTTAGAGTCTTAGCCACTGGACCACCTGGGAAGTCCCAAGGCCACCTCAGTTTTGATTAAGAACCTCAGGTCTTGGTAGCAGCTGTCCCTGGTGGAGTGGCCTTGGGCAAATTACTTGACCTCTCATCTGTAAAATAAGAGTCAATAGTGACCCTTGCCCCCTGGGGTTGCTGCGAGGGTTAGGAGTTAACGCAGTTGAAATATTCAAACGTTCCCTGGCACAGAGTAAGCGCTGTGAAGTTTTCATCATCACCCCGCTGTGTTGAAATGGTCATGGCCGGGACATGGTTTCCTCAGCGGAATGAGTTAGCGAGCACACCACCCCAGATTAGTCATAACCCATACACAGCACTGCTGCAAAGCTCTGCGGGGTTTCCACACACACACACACACACACACACACACACGCCGCCCCTGGTGGCCTCCTCACTCCCACAGGCTTCCACACACAATAGGTGCCTTGGAGAGTCACACCTGGCCTCTGACACTAAGGACAATGTGAAGCCTCTGGACTCTTGGATTCTTCTAGAAGCTTCTGTAGTCTCAGAAGTGATTTTCTCCTCCTCCTCACCTTCTGCCAGGAAATGATGCTCTTCTCTCGAGGGCAAACTCCAGGCCTCCG
Source organism: Balaenoptera musculus (assembly GCF_009873245.2). Lineage (NCBI taxonomy): Eukaryota > Metazoa > Chordata > Mammalia > Artiodactyla > Balaenopteridae > Balaenoptera > Balaenoptera musculus. Next base: position 8,764,688 of record NC_045787.1, on the reverse strand, counting down.
GGACTCTCTGCTGGTGTCCCTGCCAAGTTGGAAGTTTGCTCCGTTCGCAGCCCGCCCGCCCGGGCTGAGCGACAACGGGGGCTGCACTGCCTCCTAGGGGCTGGAGGTGATTTCATCCCCAGAGTTTTTACGGCAGAGACGCTTGCTTTTCTAACTTTGTATTATAAATATATATATATATTTAATCTATTTATTTATTTATTTATTTATTTTTGGCTGTGTTGGGTCTTCATTGCTGTGCGTGGGCTTCTCATTGCGGTGGCTTCTCTCGTTGCGGAGCACGGGCTCTAGGCACGTGGGCTTCAATAGTTGTGGCACGCGGGCTCTAGAGCGCAGACTCAGTAGTTGTGGCGCACGGGCTTAGCTGCGCCGCGGCATGTGGGATCTTCCCGGACCAGGGCTCGAACCCGCGTCCTCTGCATTGGCAGGTGGATTCTTAACCACTGCGCCACCAGGGAAGTCCCTATAAATATTTTTCGGATAAGATTTTTACTTATTTTTATTCTAATATATTAATTTATTTTAACTTCTTGTCTTTAAATAATTGCCAGCTTACAGAGGAGTTGCAAGAACAGTACAAAAAATTCCCACATACCCTTCACCCAGATGCACAACCATTATTAACATTTTGCCCAATTTTCCCACATCATCCCTCTTTTTGTAGATAAATATATATATATAATTTTTCCCTGATCTATTCAAGAGTGGGTTGCAGACATCATGCCCCTTCACCCCTAAACATTCCCACATGTATCTCCTAGGAACAATGACATTCTCTCATGTACCCACAGTGCAGTTATCAGAGTGGGGGAATTTATCACTGATAGAAACTATTCCTAATTACCCAGTGCCCCAATGATGTCTCTACAGCGTTTTTCTCCCAGTCCAGGATCCAAACCAGGATCACACATTATATTTAGTTGCCAATTCCCTTTGTTCTCTTTTAATCTGACATTTTTTGTTAGCCTTCTTTTTGTCTTGAATGACAATGATATATTTGAAGGACATAAAAGGACATAAAAATTGTTCCTGGAGAGTTGTAAGAGATTAGTATAAAAAACTCTCATGTACCCTTCACCGAGATGCCCTGAAATTTGGGTTTATCTGAGGTTTCAGATGTATTTTTAGTTAGAATATATACTTAAGGGACCTTCTCAGTGCCTCCCAACTGGAGGCACATGATGTAAATTTTGTCCCTTTACTGATTATGTTGACTTAAGTTTAAGCCTCATTTTTTAATGTGCTTGTTGGCTATTTATATATATGTCTTTGAGAAAATGTGTATGCAAGTCCTTTGCTCATTTTTAAATTGGGTTGTTTGTCTTGTTGTTGAGTTGTAAGAGTTCTTCATATATTCTGGATACTGGACTCTTCTCTGACATATGGTTTGTAAATATTTTCTCCGATTCTGTGGGTTGTCTTTTCACTTTTTTTTTTGATGATGTTGTTTTCATCATGATCAAGAGCAGCTTATCTATGTTTTTCCTTTCTTGCTTGTACTTTTGGTGTCATATCTAAGAAACTATTGTCAAATCCAGTATCATAAAGGTTTTCTTATACGTTTTCTTCTAAGTTTTATAGTTTTAGCTCTTACATATAAATCTTTGGTCCATTTTAAGTTAATTTTGGTATAGGTCTGAGGTAAAGGTCAAAATCATTCTTTTGCATGTGGCTGTTCCAGTCGCTGAAAAGACATTCTTTCTCCCATTGAATGCTCTTGGGACCCTTGCTGAAAATCATTTGACACATGGGTCTATTTCTGAACTCTATAATTCTATTTTATTGGTCTCTACGTTTTTCCTATGCAAGTACCACTGTCTTGATTACCGTTGCTTTGAAGTATGTTTTGTAATCAGGAAGTATAAGTCCTCCTACTCTGTTCTTCTTTTACAAGGTTATTTTGGCTATTCTGGATTAGCATTCATTTTGGATGCAAAATAAATGCTGGGATTTTTTTGACTAGCATATGTATTTTGTAATTGTTCAGTTACCTTACTCTTTAAATGTTTAATTGTTATTTGCATCTGTGATTGTGCTCATTAGTTTATATATATAAACATATTATAGGTGAACAAGCAGACAAATAGATATAGGTAGATAAATAGATAAAAAGAGAGAGAATGGATTTGAAATGTGCTTCTTCAGTTTATACATATAAAAATACTAAAGATAGATAGATAGATATAGATAGATAAAAAGAGAGAGAGAATGGATTTGCTATGTGCTTCTGGACTGTGAAACAGAGATATGCACACATGGAGAGGGATTTGCAGGGCTGGAGGATACTTTGACCCAAAGTGCTTGCCTGGCTGAACCGTAATAAGTAACAGAGGTCCAGGGCAGCCCTTGTGGCTTTGACTCCAGTTATGTAAATTAACTGGAGTCCAGAAATCCCAGAGATTCCAAAAGGCAATGAACCTTGAAATCTGCCTCCCAGGGACCTCCACCCTCCATACCCCTTCTGCCTGGGCCTTACGTTTCCTCCTGCACTTCCCAGGTGGGTGCACGCTGGGGCTCTGAGCCAAAGAGGACCCCTCCGGGGGATTATGGTTGGAGCCCCTGCTGTGCCTGTAACCATTGTGCCCCTTGTTCCTCACCACCTGCATGCAAAGCTGGAAGGCGTAGGGCTGGGTGAGGGTGTGCATGGCCTGGGTCTCAGGGTTGGGCGGCATCAGGCAGAATAAAGGGGAACGGGGCTCCGCTGTTTCCTGTTCTGTGCTGGGGGCCCTACATCTCCTTATGGCTGATGACTTGCTAGAAGGACTGACAGGACTCCACAGTGTGACTTGCACTCAGGGCTGAGATTTGGTACAGCAGAGGACGCAGAGCAGAAGTAGCAGGGAAAGCTGGGTGTTGGTGGAATCCCCAGACGTCCAGCACAGGCTCCCCTGCCATGCCTCCTCCTCTGAGCCCACTCGGGACGTGCTTTTTCTCCAGCAGAGAACTATGGGGTCACGCGTGGAAGCCCCCTGCCCAGGGAAACCCATGCACGTCTCAGGGTCCAGGTGTTAATGGGGGGGTCGGTCCCATAGACACATCCTGCTATCAATCAGCCGCAGCAACCAGAACTCAGGACTCCAACCGTGAAACCAGGTGTGTATCATCAGTCTTGGCGTTTGTGCAAAGCCATCCTGACACGCTGGCAGGACATGGTCCACTGCTCCGGGTGTACACAACATCATCAATCACTGACCTCACAGACCTCCCAAGAGCCTTGTTCTCAAGGATGGGCCAAGGATTGGTCATGGCTCCAGGTTTCCTTGGAGACACGCAAGGAACAAGCAACCAGCGCTGGTTGTGCTGGGTCTTTCCAACATTTTAACACTGTTACATGGTCATCAGCCTACAGTTACAGATGCGTCTAGAGGCTTGGGGCTTGGACAGCCTCAGGAAACCATGGGGCCATTGGCTCCATCACTGTGTCCCCGGTCAAGGTGAAGTGGGAGAATGTGCTGTAAAACCAGACAGCCTGATTTCACATCATGTCACCTCTCCAGGCCCACAGTCCTATGCATCCCATCCAAGGCAATGTTTGTGAAATTGCTATGTTAGGTGACCTTCCGCGTAATAAGTTCTTATTCTTCCTAATTGTCACATTTGTCCAACATCTATCTTTCCTGCTTTGGGCCCTCATATCTGAGAGGATCTGGAAATCCATAATCTCCACTTAAGACTGATTCAAGAAATCAAGCCTCTAGAGGTCATTTGCTGATCTGTTTCTAGAGGATTTAGCTCCTCTAAACTTACCCCCCGTGGCACTCTCTACTTGTACAAAAATCTCTATTCCTTTTTAAACAAGTGTGTAAACCCAGTGTGTCCCATTTTGGTAATATATTATAATATTGAAAAGAATTCATTTACTAGCGGGGGGCATTCATTCAGCAAATATTTGCAGAGCATTTCCAGTAATAATAATCCTTTTTGTTCGGTGACTATTTACAGGAGGCACACTCTGGGCAAGGCACCGTGTCCTAGTAGGGATACAGGAGATACAGTGGATTACAGACTCGGGGACCCTGCTTATGGAGATTTCCATCTGTCTGCTAACTAGGGTGACCAACTGTCCTGGTCTGCAAAGGACTGGGGGGTTCCTGGGATGCAGCGTTTTCAATGCTAACATTGAGGAAATCCTGGACAAACTAGACAGGTTGGTCACCCTATTTAGCAGACAATTGGTCACCCTATTGCTGAGACAGATACTAAACAATGAACTTCACAGTTAATTATTCTTTTGAATTGTCAGAGCTGTGAGGCTCTGGGCTTTTAAAAATTTTTTCCAAAGGAAAAGACCGACAGGTTTTATTTCATACAAGCTAAAGCCTCCCTAAAACGAAATAAATCATAAATAAAGTTAAAATTTCAACATAGTGCTGGGAAAAATTTTGCACCTTATATTACTGACAAAGATTACTATCCAGAATATATACAGAGTTCCTAAAGTCAAGTTAAAAAAAAAAGTAAAAATAATGGGCAGGATATAAGGAGGCAAGTCACAAAGGAGAGTTACAAACGTCTACATAAATGTATATAAAAAGATGTTCAACCTGACTAGTTATAAGAAAAACGCAAACTAAAAGGAACTGTTTTTCGTAAGTTTGACAAGAATGGCAGTGACCATTTCAAGCCTTGGCGGCCAACGGAGGGCTTCACACAGCACGGAACTGCCCCACCAAAGCCACCGCCTCCAGTGTCCCCACAGAACCATCCCCTGGGACAGACCCTGCCTTTCGGGGCCACCAGAGTCTGGGACCCCAAGGCTGATGCTGTGGAAGCCAAGGCCAGAGCCTCAAGATATCGAAGCTGGGTGATCATCTAGAACAACCCCTGCCCCAGCTCTGTCCGCTGAGGCCACTGCCACCATGAGGGCAGCCCAGGCTCCCACCAAAGCAGAGCGAGGTCCCAGCAGGGCGCCCTCCGCCACCCAGAGCAGAACCGCCTCCCAGGAGGGGTGTCTTTCTGCCCGGTGCTCTGCAGGCTCGGCCAGTCCCCTGCTCCAGTGGCAGAGAAATTAAGGACCAGCCTCTTGTATGAGGCCGTCTTCCCTGGGGCGTGTTCCTTCCCGGGAGCCCCCCAACCACCCTTCCACACCCCCACAGGGGTGGGTGCCGGGCGAGCCTGACTCCCCTCCCCTGCCCCAGCCCTGGGCACTTTATACTCTTCTGCAAATGGACTTGTCTGCTTTATAAGAGGAAGAAAAAGGTTTTATTTTAAATGAACAGAAAAGAGATTCTTATTTACCCAAAATACGCACCAGTTTCCTCTTTCTACCCCTACTGTGGACGTAGCCACCGAGTAGAAATACCATCGTTGTCTAACCAGTTCATTCTGTCTTGAATTATTCATCGATTTTAAGACGAGCTAGGGAAGAAAATTAAGATGAGTTTGGGAAATAAAATCTGGACTTCCTTTTCTTCTTCTCTTTCTGTCACCTGGGGTTGCGTCCTGGCTGACTTTCCCTGACGCAGGCCGTGCTGAGCTGGGCAATCTGCTTTCCGCGCCTTCACAGCTGTGCTAACCCCTGCGCCCTGCTTACACCGGCTTTTCCTCTTAATCCCCAAGTTTAGGATGGAAAACACTGGCTCTTCTGATTTCATTAGGCTGTAAAACCAGACAGACTGATTTCACATCATGTCACCTCTGTTTTTGCAAATCACCTAGACAGTCTCTCGAAGGTGCCTGTAAAATGAATGCTGTTCAACATGTTTGTAAGGACCCACAAGGAAGAGCTTGGGATTGGGTCTGGTCCATCAAGTTCCATATATGGGAACAGAAAGACAGGAATGGCCCTGAGGAACACTGTGATGTAGCCAACATAGCCCTTGGAACTCCTCTATTTCATTCACGCAATAATCACGTGAGATGTAGTGTGTGCCTGGCCTTTTGCCACCCGTTGGAGATGCAAAAAGGATGAAATATGGTCTTTATATTAGTGAACGCTTTTGGCTGAATGTAAAAGAAACCTGAGGGAAGGCTTATGTCCTCCAGGGAAGGCATAGAGCCTCCGAGGTGTCTGGAACTAAGCTGACTCTCTCCAGGGTTTATCTCAGCCTCTGACTTCACTTTCTCCTACCCCAAGGCAGGCTCTTCCTCCAGCAAGGATGCTGGGTGCTCACCACCAGAGGGTGACTGCATCTGCTGCTCCCTCCCAAGTTCAGGAATCTCAGGGAAGGGCTCTGATTGGCCCAGCTGGGGTCAGGTGCCCAACTCCAACCAATCAGTGGTGGTCATGTGGGTGGGGTCTGTAAGATCATGGCACCTTGTGGTTTATAGTGGAGAGAAATCACACATCCCAGGAGAAGGTTGGATCCTACCCTCAGCAGACCAAGAGCAATGCCCACCACAGCCCTGCTCCAGGAACCTCTCAGCCTACCTGGGGAGAGAGTTGGATGCAACGTGAGGAGTGCCATGACAGCCACGTGCACAGGGCCCTCTGTTAATGGGAAGCATGAGTGCTTCTCTCTCCCAAGTGGCTACCCAGAAGGTTTCATCCAAGATTTGACTGCCCAACTGAGTAGTAAAGAGGGATGAAGAGCTGGTCCTCCAAGAAGAGCCTGGGGAAGTGGGGGTACTAGCTTGTAGGAAGATTTGGTGTGTGTGAGAGGGGCGGGATGGGGGCTACTGAAGACCGTTTTATCCTGGTCAAGCACCCATCCCTTCTCCAGAATATTCAGGACATGAGCACCTCCAAGCCTGCGGAGCTAACCCTCTACTATGCAGGGGAAAAACCAGGTGAAATTCAAATAAGTCTGTAGCTTAGTTAATAGTCTTGTACCAAGGTTGATCTCCTTGGGGTTGAGCACTGCACCATAGTATGTAAACTAACAACATTACATAAAGTAGTGAAGGGTATTATTTTTTGCAAATTTCGCTGTCTAAAATTATTTTGAAATAAAATGTTAAAAATATCCATGGGAATGTAGATTTCTTGGCACAAATAATGAAAGAAATCAGAAAATATGTTACCTGTGTGCATCCAGGTCCTTCACCTCATAGTCCCATGCAGAGGGACCCAACCAATTATTGATACCAACTCAGGTGTCTACAGCATAATTCAGCATTTATTGTGCATCTATTGTATATTGAAGGACTCTGATGGCTTTCTTGAGGAACTGCTAAATAAGCATTATCCTTGCAGACAACCAAATAATCAGGTACTCTTTCTGAGCCTCAGTTTCCCCTTCTTACAAATGGGAATGAAGCCTTTTTTTTTTTAATAAATTTATTTACTTTTTATTTATTTGTTTTTGGCTGCATTGGGTCTTCATTTCTGTGCATGGGCGAGCAGGGGCTACTCTTCATTGTAGTGCACGGGCTTCTCATTTCGGTGGCTTCTCTTGTTGCAGAGCACAGGCTCTAGGCGCGTGAGCTTCAGTAGTTGTGGCACACGGGCTCCAGAGCACAGGCTCAGTAGTTGTGGCGCACGGGCTTAGTTGCTCCACGACATGTGGGATCTTCCCGGACCAGGGCTTGAACCCATGTCCCCTGCATTGGCAGGCGGATTCTTAACCACTGTGCCACCAGGGAAGTCCCTGAAGCTATTTTTTAAACTAATGAACTAAGCTGCCAATGGGAGATTGTTGTTAAGTAGGTCTATTGACTCAAGTGTCAGCTCTGCTACTATTGGTGTGTGTCATTTTGCCCATGTTTTTCACTTCTGTGACTCTGTTTTCTTATCTGAAAAATGAGGATGTCACCAATAATCTATATTTCACCAAGAAAGATAAAGCTCAGCAAGGTGTTTGATTCTGCCCTGAAATTCACGTCGGTGAGCCTTTCCTTTGTTTCTAGAGGGGGCATTCTGTACCTCTTTAGGTTTGCTTGTCTAACTGTTGCCTCCCCCTTCCCACTCCCCACTGAAATACAAGCTTAATGGAAACAGAGAGTCTGTCTGTCTTGTTTGTTGCTGTAGCACCTGTGCCCAGAACAGTGCCTGGCACTCAGTAAATACATGTTGACTGACTGAATGAGTATCTCTCGGCCACTAAGCCCTTGTATTGGTCTGATTCCTTATAGCTCTGGAGTGTTGTGTCAGAATTTATGAACTCCTGCGTTGGAGGAATGCATTGTGGAGATTTTTTTTTATTAATATATTTTTAATACTCGAATCCTATTAGTAGCGCAGTGGCTAAGAGGTAAAAAAAAAAGTTGCTTTCAGTGTGTGTGTCAAACACAACCAGCTATAAAGCAGGAGCTATAGCTGTCCAAGACCAAACAAGGGTGTGAAAATTGGAAGAAGCAAAAGTGTCTTCAGACAGATACCCCATTACAGAGTGAATGACTAAGTAGCCCAATATACTAACAATGGGAGGTTAACTGCTTTTTTTTTTAACCAATTTACAATTAAAATCCTTTATCCTGGGTAGTTATACACGAATGCCTTGTTAAGCAGTATAAGACCTCAGTAGAAATTGACCAATACATTGCTAGAGCAGAATAAAGGGGCTTGAAATAGATCCATGGAGAAAGGATGTATTGTTCAATGAATGGCATTGGGACAATTAGGTAAGTGTTGGGAAAAGAAATGAAGTTAGATCCTGATATGACATCATATTATGGTTTGAATTGTGTTTCCTAAAAACATACGTTGAAGTCCTAACCCCTGGAACTTGTCAGTGCGATCTTATTTGGGAATAGGGTCTTTGCAGATGGAATCAAGTTAAGATGAGATCACTAGGGTGAGCTCTAATCCAATAGGACCAATGTCTTTGTAAGAAGTGAAGAGACACAGACAGAAACACACAGGAAGATGGAGGCAAAGATTGGAGTGATGCATCTACAAGCCAAGGGAGGCCAAGGATTGCCCACAACACTGGAAGCTGGGAGAGCCGTGTGGAATAGATTCTCCCCCAGAGCGTTCAGAAAAAGCACAGCCCTGCCGACCAACCCCTTGAGTCACCCTCCTAGCAACCAGAACTGTGAAAGAATAAATTTGTTATTGTTTTGAGCCAACCAGTTTGTGGTAATTTATTACAGCAGCCCTAGGAAATTAACATCATATACAATAAAATATTCCAGAAGGTCAAATATTTAAGTGTTTAAAAATAAAGCATGAAAAGAAATGATGGAGAGTGAATAGTGCAGGGAGAAGAAAGCCTTTCTCATCCCACCACTAAGGTCTAAAATTATGAAAGAAATGATTGACCAACTGACTACCTAAAAATTATATATTTCCGTGCAGTTCGCCAAAAAAAAGTTAAAAGAAAACTATTTCTTTTCAACATGTGACAGAAAGCTAATATGCACAATGCATCAGGGCTTCTATAAAGAAAAAATATAAATGACCCAACATACACATACATAATTAAATAACTAAGCAAAGTACAGAAGAAATCCAAATGGCAATGAAATGCGTAGAGAGTTGACCTGCTTCACTGATAATCAAACAAATTAAAATTAGGATAAAAACATATAATTTTTCCCAAATCATACTGGCAGAAATGAATCAGATTGATAACCTCTGGCACTGACGGTAGCAGCTCCTAAATCTCCCAGCCAGAGGGATTTAGGGATGCTGGCTGTGCAGTAAAGCAGAGGTCCCCAACATTTTTGGCACCAGGTTCCGGTTTCGTGGAAGACGATTTTTCCACGGACGCGGGGAGGAGAGGGTGTTCAGGTGGTAGTGCGAGCCATGAGAGCGATGGGGAGCGGCAGATGAAGCTTCACTTGCTCGCCCGCCGCTCACCTCCTGCTGGGCAGCCCTGTTCCTAACAGGCCGCGGACCAGTAACGGTCCACGGCCCCGGGGTTGGGGACCCCTGCAGTAAAGGAGTGACTCAGCAGACCCGGCTTGCCCAAACCCCGCACGTGGTTCTTGATCGGCTCCTGGGAGATGACCTCTGAGCCCTTAGAATATCCTTCCCAATAACAGTGGCTTTGTATGTCTGAGGCCCTGAGCCCTGACAAATGATTTATGCTAGCGGCGTGACTTACGGTGAACACCCGTTATTTTATGCCTGGGGCTGCGGGCTATGCTGTATCAGTTCAACCTCTGGTGGGCTGGGGTTTGAGGAGCTGGGTCAGTCATGGACCACAGCATGCCTACGTGACCGACCCCAATAAAAACCCAAGACCCCAAGGCTCAGGTGAGCTTCTCTGGTTGACAACGCTTGGTGAGCGTAGTCACACTGCATTGCTGGGGGAGTTAAGCACTGTGCATGTAACTCCAAGGGAGAGGATGACTGGAGGCACGTCCCTGCTCTCTCCTGGAGTCTGTGCTACGTGCCTTTTCCCTTTGCTGATTTTCATCTGTGTTTTCACTGTAATAAACCACAAGTGTAAATATAATAGCTTTTCTTAGTCCTGTGAGTCCTTCTAGTGAATATTGGACCTAAGGGTGGACTTGGGGACTACCCCCAGCACAGTGGTCCCTTTGGAAGAAGTGGGAAACTGAGTCTGCACGGCACTTTACATAGGAATTATCCACATGAAAGAATGGAGGGGAAAGGTCTGAGCGGGGCTTGTTAGCAGCATGCAGGGGTCACAGCCTTCCATCGCACTCCTGTCTAGAGCCCTCCCGGCTGGAAGACAAGCATGGACCATGCCTGGCATGGCAGTGAGCCCCTGGGCATCAGGCACGGCACCCACCGCCATGAGCTCTAGCCCCAGCCCAGGGTGAGGCAGGGGCTGATTTGGTAAAGAAAGCAGCAGTGCCAGGAGTGAAGTTTTCTTGGTTACTAAAGGCCTGAACAGGTGAAAGATGTGCTCCTGCCATACCTCCTGATTCAAATGCATGTGCCACGTAGCATGCGATGGAGTTTGGACATTTTACCCAAAACACAGCCCAAAAGCCTTTGGGAGCCACTTGGAAGTTATTTTCCTCTCATTATGGACTGAATTGTGTGCCCCCAAAATTCATGTGTGGGAGCCCTAAAACCAATGGGACTGCATTTGAAGATGGGGCCTTTAAGGAAGTAATTAAGATTAAATGAGGTCATAAAGAAGGGGCCCTAATCCAACATGACTGGAATCTTTTTTTTTTTAAGATGTTTTCTGGCTTTATTTATTTATTTGTTTATTTATTTATTTATGGCTGTGTTGGGTCTTCGTTTCTGTGCGAGGGCTTTCTCCAGTCGCGGCGAGCGGAGGCCACTCTTCATCGCGGTGCGCGGGCCTCTCACTGTCGCGGCCTCTCTTGTTGCGGAGCACAGGCTCCAGACGCGCAGGCTCAGTAGTTGTGGCTCACGGGCTTAGTTGCTCCACGGCATGTGGGATCCTCCCAGACCAGGGCTCGAACCCGTGTCCCCTGCACTGGCAGGCAGACTCTCAACCACTGCGCCACCAGGGAAGCCCTGGAATATTTTTAAGAAGAGGAAGAGACACCAGGGATACACACGCACAGAGGAAAGGCCACTTGAGGCCACAGAGAGAAGGTGGCCATCTGCAAGTGAGGGAGAGAGTCCTTTGGGGAAACCAACCCTGCCGACACCTTGACCTTGGACTTCCAGCCTCCAGACTGTGCGAAATAAATTCATGTTGTTTAAACTCCCCAGTCCGTGGTATTCTGTTCTGGCAGCCCGAGCAAACTAAAATGCCTCCTGAAATGGATAGAAAGACAGTTCCCAGCTCTCACTTGGCCCCGTAGCCTCGTTCTTTGTTCTTCTCCTGCTCCCTGAGGGTCTAGGGAACTGGCTCTGCAGCAACGCTGCCCATAGGATGTGAGAAGCCAGCTGCATCCAGACACGGGGCCTCCTGTCGCACAGGCTTCTCGACAGGGAGTGAGGTCGTGGGAAGAGCTCTTTGCACGCAGCCTCTGCTCCCATCTGAGGGTAGATGAGGCTGAGGCTGGGGGACAGTCACAGCCAGAACGGGGGTGTCACCCCCAGTGAGCAGTCAGGGAGAGCTGATTCCCCTGCAACCTCAGCCCAGCCTGGGCCCCTCTGACCTGCCCACTCCCCTCAGAGACAAGTGTGTCCACTGACGCCCCACATTCTGGGGACTCTGGACCCCAAACCCACCCTCGAGCTCTGGAGTTGCGTTTCTGCTGCAGCTGAGTCCAGCTGGGCACTTGGGCTAGGAGCAAACCTGCTCCGGCTGGGGTGGGGAGAAGACGGGGGCCCAGGGTCCAGCGCCTTGGAGCATCCCTTCGCTGGGAGGCAGGCTCAGGGCGCATGCAGGAGGGTCCTTGATTTCTCCTCCTCTGACCCAGCCTCTGCCCCCACCTGCCCTGAGGACCAGAGTGTAATCTTTGCGGTGACACTCTTTCCAGGTCAACTGGGGAGGCAGCCCTCTCAAGATAGGAGTACCCGCTGGGGTGTTTCCACGGGCACAGCAGGGAGCAGAAGAAGGTTCTCTAACAAGTTAGCTCCGACCTTATGATTTTTATTATTATCTAATTGCGTATGTTATTAAAGTTATCTTTTTATCCCACGTTCATTTCATGCCCAGTACGTGTCGGGCACCGTGCAAGGGGTAAATGATTGCGTTTTGTTGATGAAATCAAAACAAGTCATGGGGTCTATAAAAACAACTATGCTAAAATACGGCATGAAGTACCTTATGTCATTAAGATGATGTAGAAAGATTGTTTGGTACAAGCCTGTGTTGGACCAGGGCCAGGAGGGGCCAGTCTGAGTGGAAGCATCTCGCTGGGCAAGGCTTCTTCCCGACTGCCACCACTAACCGTGGATGAAGCATTTCCACTCCAACTTAATACACCCTGCTTTTGTGTTCAGAGCAAATGTCCCGGTGCCCCCAGGGCGGTGTGATGTGCAACCCTCTGCTGCTCTCTGTTTACAGATTCTGAGAAACAAAGATGTAATTGCCTCTTGCAGTTTGGTCTAATGACTTGTCTGACTCCCGTGGAGGGACTCAACTCTCCTGTCCCCTGGAAGGGCAGGGGGTGGCCATGTGGGTGGGAGGCAGGGCCTTCTGCAGCTGCGTTTGTATCACAAGCTTTTTCTTAGAGGCAGTGTGGATTTCAGGTGATGGGTACGGAGTAGGGCTGGGGGTTCCTGGGTCTCTAATCTTTCAAAGCCTGTAATAACTGTTTATTGGCAACCATGCTCATCATTATCTTTCCTTCTAGGAGTCACTGCTGAGTCTTTCCCTAAGGGGCAGAAGGGAGGCCCCCTCCTCCCAATTCTCCATCCGGTTCCTCTGATGATGAAAAGTCAGGTTTCCCAACAGGGCGGCAGGGACCCTCTGCCCTCCTGCCCCAGCAGCCGTAGTTTCAAATGCCTCACGGAGAGAGAGGTCTAACCTCACACCTCCAGGGCCCTCTTAGAGCGGCTTCCTGGCAGTTTCTAGCCAGCATCTCACACTGCCTTCCACCAGCTTGTCCATCTGACTGTATTTAAGGATCCCTTAAAGCATTTAGAACAAAGTTAACAGTAAGGAAATTAAAATGTGTTCATTACCATGTGCCAACCACTGTATCAGGCATTTTTATGTACAGCAACTCATTCGGGCAAGGTACTTGGCCTGTCTGTGCCGCAGTTTCCTTGTCTGTACCAATAGACCTCACCGTACTAGTACTTAATCAGAGGACTGTTGTAAAGAAGGGCTGAGGTTACACACGTAAGATGCTCCGAACAAGGCCTGGGACAGGAAGCACTCAATAAACGTGAGTAGTTATTTCATTCACCTCCTCCTCCTCATCGAGGTAGTTATCTAGCCCATTTTACAGATGAGAAGATGGAGGCTCAGGGAAATGAAGTAACCCTCACAAGCAGCTCCTGCGGGTGGAGTGGTCCTGCCACAATTCAAACTAGGCCAGGCTCCTCCTCCACATCACAGCACCCCTCCTGCCGGGCCGCACAAAACATTTCTAAAGTCTAGAAAATCATTATTACATCCCTGGTGTGTGTTTTCATCATCTACTTTCAAATTCTTCTACACAGACCCCGGGCTTTCAAATGGTTTTGATTGCAACACCTGGTAAGAAATGTTTTACATCACGACCTGGAACGGATATGTATAGAAGTTTCCTGAAACGATGCTTTCTTGTACTATGTTCTATGCACCCTAGTATTTTTCTATTTGGTTCTATTTTGTTCCATTTTTAAGGGCTGGTTTCAACTTGGCCTTGCATGGCAGTTTGAAGTCCACCAGCAAGGCAAGCGAGAGAGTGAGTTTACTCGGGGCAGCCCTGCCCAGGTGTGGTCCTGAGCACTCTGGGTTACATGGGCCCCGGCTCCCTCGCACCAGCTTCTCCCTGGAACACCGGAGGCGCAGGGTCCTGGAGCTCCCAGTGGGCACTGGTGGCAGAGTTACTGTGAAGCACATGGAGATCATCTCCGGGCCCACAGGTGCCTGCCGGTCTGGGCTGTCCAGAGTCACTCAGGCCGTGTCCAGCACATGCTTCTTTAGGGTTTGATCCATTCAGAGCCCCCTTTACAAGGGAGATGCTCCTTTGCTCTTTGCATCTTGGTGTCCGAGGGGCTAATATTACACAGTAGGGAGACTCGAGTGCTGACTAGAGAGCAGCCGGTGCTTCAAAACATGGAGAGAAGAACGAGGGGAAGAAGTGGAAGGAAAATTCCATCTGGGAGCACCTGCCCTCAGGAGCCACCCTGAGTTGCCAGTGCGGCTGTGGTCCTCCCCTGCCCTCCCCTCTTCCTCACAGCCCATGGCCACGTGACACTTCCCGGCTTCCTTTGCTCCTCGGTGTGGCCTGTGCCCGCAGGATGGGCAGGGACGTGGTGGGCAACACGCCCAGGCCTGGCCCAGTGTAACAGCCCCCATGTGCCCAGGCCCTTCCCTCCGCGGCTGGAAGCAGGCGAGCGTGGGGAACCTTGGAACCGAAGTGGAAACGGAAGGACCTGGGGTCCCCAAATCCTGCTCAGGCGGACACCACCTGTTCATCAGGGTCATTCATTCTGAACTCCACATAAGTGAGAAATAGACTTACATGACGTAAAGCCACTAGCAGACAGCGGTCACTCTGATATGCAAATGTTCTCTGAATTTCTAAACTATCCAAGTTCAAGGCACTGGAGCAAGAGATTCTTTTTTTTTTTTTTTTTTAATTTTATTTACTTATTTATTTATGGCTGTGTTGGGTCTTCGTTTCTGTGCGAGGGCTTTCTCTAGTTGCGGCAAGTAGGGGCCACTCTTCATCGCGGTGCACGGGCCACTCACTATCGCGGTCTCTCTTGTTGCGGAGCACAGGCTCCAGACGCGCAGGCTCAGTAGTTGTGGCTCACGGGCCTAGTTGCTCCGCGGCATGTGGGATCTTCGCAGCCCAGGGCTCAAACCCATGTTCCCTGCATTGGCAGGTGGATTCCCAACCACTGTGCCACCAGGGAAGCCCAAGAGATTCTTAAATGTAGCAGATATAGGGAATTCCCTTGGTGCTTTCACTGTGGCCCGGGTTCAACCCCTGGTCAGGGAACTGAAAGATTCTGCAGGCCGTGTGGCCTGGCCAAAAAAAAAAAAAAAAAAGCACATTTAACTGAGCAAAAAATTTACTTCAAAGCAGGGAATATTCTTTGTTCAGGGTTGAATGGTGTCTCCCCAAATTCAGGCCTGCTCGGAACCTTGAATGGGACCTTATTTGGAAACAGGGTCTTTGCAGATGGGATCCAGTTAGTTGATGTCATCCTGGGTGAGGGTGGTATCCTTATGAAAAGAGGGAAAATTTGGACACAGAGACACACACACAGAGGAGAAGGCCTTGTGAAAACAAAAGCAGAGACTGGAATGATGTGGCTTAAATCAAGGAGCACCGAGGATGGTTGGCAGCGGCCAGGATTCGCAGAGGGAAGGGAGGATCCTTCCCAAGAGACGGCAGAGGGAGTGTCTCTGCCAGTTTGGGACTTCTCACCTCCAGGACTGTGTCAGAAAAAAACGTCTGCTGTTTTGAGACCCCCAGATTGTGGCACTTTGTTACAGCAGCCACAGGAAACTCACAGACTCTGTAATCACCGCGTTGCGTGACTTTAAGAAATTGCGCTATTTTTAGCCCAGTTCTGGGCCATGCGCTCTGAGGAAGAGAGCATCCCAAGCCTGTGCTTCCAGCTGGAGGATGTGAGCTCGGACTCCAGGGAAGAGACCCCTCCTCCTCTCAACCTTCCAGAGAAACCTCCCTGGGGTCGGGCTGCTGGGGGACTTCAGGGCAGACAAGCTCTCTGCTAAGGGAAAACACGGCTACCAGCCGAGGCCTAATCGCCCTTGAAGATGGCCATCCTCCGAGGGGTCTGTGCCGAGGGATGAGAGGGAGAAGGCGGCCTGGTAGATGAGCACCCTGAAAGGCCAGACACTCTCGTCAGCTATTCCTAGAGCCTGACCCGCTGGGTGGGTGCCCATTCATCAGCGCAGGCCACGTGTATCGAGGCTTGCTGACCAGAATCAGCTCGCTTTCCATTATCATCCGAGTCATGTCTTATGTTCACTTCAAGCATTCAGAAATGTAACAAATTACGCATTACATGACTTCCTGAATCAAATTAAAAGGCAAAACATATTGTAAGCACAATAGCTAATCAGGCTACCTCGAGGATGCTGTGACGAGCATTCTTTACCAAACAGGCATCTTCCCAAAAGGGACTGATCACTCCATGTACTAGTTTGCTAGGGCTGCAGTAACAAAGTACTATAGACCGAGTGGCTGAAACAACAGAAATTTAGTGTCTCACAGTTCTTGAGGCTAGAAGGCCAAGATCAAGGCGTCTGCGGTGTTGATTCCTCCTGAGAATCTGTTCGAGGCCTCTCTTCTGGCTTCGGGGGGTTTACTGGCGATCTTTGGCGTTCCTTGGCTTGTGGATGCATCCCCCCAAACTTCTCATGGCCTGTGTACCTGTGTCCAGGTTTCCACTTTGTATAAGGACACCAACCATATTGCATTAAGGCCCACTCTATCCAGTGTGAACTCAGGTTCACTAATTACATCTGCAGCGACCCTATTGATTACGTGACACTCTGAGGTGCTGGGGGTTAGGATTTCAACATAGGAATTCGGCAGCAGGGTGGAGGGAACACAATGCAACCCAAGACACCCCATACGAATTATTTTTGTTAAAACCTGTACCTTAACATATTGGGTTTGCATCAAGGGGGTGTAATATAGGTAACGGTAAAATGGGGGGTATAAAAGTATACTTGGTACCACTTTGGAAAACTGTTTTGAAAGTTTTTAAAAGGCTAAATACAGACTCACTCTGTGATTCCCAAACCCACTCCAAGATCATGCTGAACAGAAATGCGTGCGTGTGTTCACCAAACACAGGTGCCGGGGTTTAGACAGCAGCACTATTGCTAATTGCCAAGACTTGACAACGTCCCCAGTGCCCTCCAGGGGGGGTGGGTGACTAAATGGTGGTGGCCTCAATCCATGGAATTCTCAGCAGTAAAAAGCAATACACAGCAGCCTCACACAGCAATACAGAGAGACCTGATGAACTTAATGTCAGCAGGAAAACTCAGACACCAAAGAGAACATACCGTTTCATTCCATTTACATACAGTTCAAAGCCAGGCAAAGGTGTCAGGGTCAGGAGAGTGGTTACCCTTGGTGGGAGGACCAGGGGCCCGTGGGATTGGGGGAGCTATTTCTGTTTCTGACGACGTTCTGTTTCTCCATCTCGGTGCTTGTTGCAAGGGTGTGGTCAGCTTGTGAAATTCATTGAGCTGAATTCACAAGATATGCACTTTTTTAAAGACATACATTTTTTGTAAAAATATTATGCTCCACGGAAAGTTTAATTAAGAAAAATGTACCCATCTCTATTAACTACTAGCACAATTATTTAGGGACAAACATCTCTGAGCTCTGGTTTCTTTTCACTTGTAAAATGAAATTATCAGAGTTACTCTCACTCTGATAGAATCCATGTGAGAACTAGTGTAAGTATAGTTCCTGGCTCATAGTAATTGCTCAATAAATAACAGCATTTTTTTTTTAACCTGGCAAATGAATCTTTGATGATGGACGGATAGCTGTCACCTTTGTGCGGTTATAACCGGGGTGGGGCATGAGGGGGTTCTGGGGGGCAGGTGACAGATGTAGCTGAGCAGTGATTTCACAGGCATGCCCTCACTTTGTAATAATTCTTCCACCTGTGCACTTGTGTGTGTTTTTCGTGCAGATATTATACTTTAATTTTTTTTTAAAGTTTGCCAAAAATGGAATTAAATGTATCCATTTCGTGGATGGTAGGGATTAGATGAGAGAGGACGTATAAAGCATTTAGCACGCTGCTCCCACAATCTGAGCACTCAGAATATATCTGCTGTTTCAGTTGTACAATCCCTTATCTAACAATGTACTTTGGGGTTTTTGGCATTCACTTTGGGGGGCCTCAGGTAGATGGGGCATATCCTGAATCTCATTTATCACCCTCAGCAGTATGGGATCATGCCTGACGATAAACAGGTGGCACTATTCACACCACGGGGGATACAGAAAAGCTAAACTTAACCCCACACTGGTTCAGATCAGTTTTGCCTGCAAATATGGGTTGTGTCTCCAAACTCACCAAAAACGTCTTTTTAGGGCTTTTTGGATTTCAGAATTGTGGATAAGTGATTAGACACCTGTGTCATCACCATCATGTGTTTTTTTCTGCAGCTGGAAATCAGATCGTTTGTGTTCCAGGCTTGCCCTTTTCAGGATTAAGCCATGTTTCCCACTCGACAGAGACTGGAAAACTGGAAGGGAAATAGGAAGCACCTCCCAGCACTCAACTAAACAGATGCTGTGGTTCCCACCAGACCACAGGCCACCCCTGCGCCTGCGACTTCAGTGGGCAGACCTGACACAGCTGCTATGCCAGGGCCCCCGGAGCCTGCCCAGGCACCAGCCGCTCGTCCAGGCACCATTCTTCCCTCTTCCCTTGTTTGCGTGTCTGGGGCTTGGGCAGCCTGGCGTGGAGGGTTTGTGGGTAAGGCAGGTGGAGGAGATTTAGCAGCTAGAAATACAGGACGCCCTGTTAAATGGGAATTTCAGACCAACAATGAATAACTTTTGTGTGTGCCCCATACAGTATTTGAGATATACTTATACTAAGCATAATATCATTTATCTAGAATTCAAATTTGACTGGATGTCCTGTACTCTATCTAGCAACCTTCCAGTGGGTGTGTCTTCAAGATGGGGGCATCAGTTAAAAAAATCAACCTTCACCGATCTGCTTAGACAAAGAGGGGAGAACGCCGGCCTGGAGAAGGATGCAGGACCGTCTCCTGACCTGCGGGGCTGGACTGACCGGCAGAGGCCGGCATCACGGAGGCATCGTTCTCGTTCTCTCTCCCTCTCTCCCGCTCTCCCGCTCTCCCTCTCTCTGTCGCACACATACTCTGAGCACAGATTCACCTCCATTTCCTGTCCACCTGTGACTTGTTTCCAAGCCCCGCCTCCATCTCCGGAGTCACCTGCCATCCCAGTTTCCTGGGCATCCTGGGAAGGACACACTCTGCTGGTCCCCTCCCCCCACTACTGCTTACTCAGCGGGAACCCTGCAGGCCCTGTCCTGCACCTCACTTCCCCCGCCAGCAAGACGTCCTGGAGTTCCTCTGAGCTGGTCCATTTGGAGCAGCCTCCTTCTCTTGAACGCTTAGGGGGAAAGCGTTGGGCAGGAGGGGGTGGAAGAGCCTAGAGCTTGCTCGAACCCTAATCAAGGAAAGTTCTAATATTTTCCTTCTATACCATGACTGTTGCCCAGCCCCTAGGGTGTGTGCACCCTTTCTGAAGACCACTGCCTGAGAGCACGAGCTGTTGGTCACCCAGGGCATGGCTGGGGCCCTCCCACGTGGTCAGTTGACATCCCCGTGCGTCTCTGTTAGGATTTCACGGGCCTGTGGAGTCTCAGAGATCCGTCGTGATTGAATAATTCCTGATTGAATGGCTACAAGAGCAGATGTAAACAAACAAATATAAGCACCTTGCCCTGGGTCTAAAGTAGGGTTCTCAGCACTATGGACCTTTTGGACTGGATAATTCTTCGTGGTGGGGCTGTCCTGTGCCTTATAGCATCCCTGCCTCCACCCACCAGATGCCAGCACAGCCTCTCCTTCCAGTGAGACAACCAAAAATGTCCCCAGACAAACCCAAATCACCCGGGTTGAGTACCACTGCCCTCAAAGTTTCCAGACTCATCTCACTCAGTAGCTCTATAACATAGTAAGGAAAGCATTCACTGTGGACCCGCAAAGGTTTTGCTTGGAAACAGTGGTTGTAACACCAGAAATTAAACTCTTAAAAAAAAAAAAAAAGATGCTATAGGTTGAAGCAGTCTTCTGAATTAAGACACTCCCATCCTCAAAGTTCATTCCCATGATTAATGTGTTTGCTGCTGGGAATCAATCAAGCCCTTGTTTCTCTCTCAGAAAAATGGTTTCAGCAAACCTTGTTTCCTGCCAGGACACCTGTTTCCGGTACTTTGAAGCCAGAGTCTAAAGCAGTGTCGGGGACCGAACGAAGCAGATATTCCTAAGCACCTGCTATCCGCTCAGTCCCTCCTCCCCAAAGCCACGCGGCTGGCATTATTCATAAGGACACTGACTCTCGCTGGGTCGATGTGACATACTCAGGACCACTCAACTCATCATCATCCGAGCTGAGAATCCCACCTGGATTCCAGAGCCTACTCGCCCCCGTCTGCCCTCCTTCATTCTGCAATTAGAGACAATAAAATGCAGATGCCCCAGAAGAGAGAAAACTATTGACTTACTTTCACTCTGGTGTAAATAAATAGTTGATGTGAGAGCCTCTCCTTCTGGGGGGTTTCATGAGGTCAGGCTAGAGCACAGGGTAGGGGTTCCTGGACCCCTGAAGGCTGAAGGGAAGCACAGACAGAGGAAACGGGGGAGTTTGAGTGCATGTGTATCTCATTATGCTGCCAAGGGTTGGCCCTTTATCGGCTATTAGCCAGGTCCCGTTTAGAGGGAGCTGGGACAATTCAGGTGCAGCATCCCATAGACACTTCTGCGCTGCTCAGGTGCCTTTCCTGGCCTCATGTGGCTCAGCAGAATCACCTGAATAAAATCGATGGCATCGTGGTTGGAACCTAAGGACTTTCCATTCCAGTGGTTCTCAAGCAACACTGTGCATCAGAGTCACCTGGGAGCTGGGACAGTTCCTGATGACCAGGCCACTCCCACCAATTAAATCAGGATCCCAGGATTTTCAGCAATGCCTGTGTACAGCCAGCTCCCTCCTCTGTGATGAAGCACAGTGCCCCCACGTTCTCATGTGCATTCAGATGGTCCAGGGATCTGGGGAAAATGCAAGTTCTGAGTCAGGAGGTTGGGGTGTGCCTGAGATTCTGCATATTGGGCAAGTTCCAGGGCTTGGAGCAAAGTGTGGTCCTTGGATGGTTATCCCCTGGGAGCCGGTTAGACCTTCAGAATCTCAGGCCCCGCCCAGGACCTATGAATCAGAATCTGCATTTTAACCAGGCCCAGGTGAGTCAAGTACATGTTCAAGTTTGAGACTGTTTGCTCCAACCTAAAGCCTTTATTTGCTGATGGGAAATGAGGTCCAGAGAGGACAGGGGCAGGACACAGGGCGCCACAGCTACTTAATACAGAAAGTCCTAGGAACTCGTGCTGGGCTGCCATCCAAATGTCTTCTTTCCATCATTTGATGACCTCAGTAAAGACCATTTATTTTTTTTCATTTATTATGATTTCAGGCAACATATAAAATGTCCTTCTCCTCTTACATTTAATTCAGGTACAAAACCAAACAAAACCCAACAATGGAGAAAGAAGAGAGCAGAAGTAGGGATTAGTAAAATACAAAAATAGGACAGAAACAAGGTGCATTTTTCACCGGCTCTTTGATGAAAAAGATCTAATAACTGGGCGCCTGCAGGTGTGGCGACTCAAGAAACACAGCGGAGGGGAAGCTCGGTGGGAAATTTTGGATCATTCCTGCTGGAAGAATAACCAGGAATTTAGCCCATGCCCGGGGATAAAACTTCCTTTGCCTCTCTCAGGATGGGCTACTTTCAGCCTCGTGGTGAGACCATAAAATAAGAGAAAGGCATTAACCAAAAGGAAATGCAATTTCCTCTACTTCTAAGCCACAGACTGCTGCAGGACAAAGCTGATAAGTCAGAAGAGGTAGCCCTGAGGTGAGTGGTCAGAGGAATGTGACCGCTGTCTACATGTCTTCTTAAAGGAAAGCCTTCACCTTCCCAGTCTGGAGTTGATTTTTGGAAACAGCCAAAAGTCAGTCAGAACCAAGTCAGGTGATTGAGGTGGTGACCAAACTCAGTTCCATTTTAGGAGGTAAATCCACACTGTGGCCACAACGTGACATTCCTGGCTTCTTGGTGCGCATTGTCACATGGTTTTAAGACAGCACCTTACGACAGTCCCAACACGGGTTTAAGCAAGGACAGCAGCACGGGGGAAAGCTTGGAGCTGCTCAAAAGTGCTTCTGTCAGACCTACTGAATGGGAGAAAATACTTGCGAATGAAATGACCCATAAGTGGTTAAAATCCAAAATATATAAATAGCTCTTACAATTCAACATAAAAAGAAAAACACCCAACCTGATTAAAGGATGGGCAGAAGAACTAAATAGATATTCTTCCAAAGAATACATACAGATGGCCAACAGGCACATGAAAAGATGTTCAGCATTGCTAATCATCAGGGGAATGCAAATCAAAACCACAATGGGACATCATCTCACACTTGTCAGAATGGCCATCATCAAAAAGACCATAGATAACAAATGCTGGTGAGGATGTAGAGAAAGGAAACACTCCTACACTGCTGGTGGGAAAGTAACTGGTGCAGCCACTGTGGAAAACAGTATGGAGGGTGCTCAGAAAACTAAAAACAGAACTACCATATGATCCAGCAATTTCACTCCCAGGTATTTATCTGAAGAAAATTAAAACACTAATTTGAAAAGATATATGCACACCAATAGTCATAGCAGCATCATTTACAATTTCCAAGATATGGAAGCAACCTATGTGTTCATCAATAGATGAATGGATAAAGAAGATGTGGTATATAGATATGCAATGGAATATTACTCAGCCATGAAGAAAAAGGAAATTTCACCATTTGCAACAACATGGATGGACTTGGGGGGGTATTATGCTTAGTGACATAAAACAGACAGGGAAAGACAAACACTGTATGATATCACTTACATGTGGAATCTACAAAATACAACAAACTAATGAATATAACAAAAAGAAGCAGACTCACATATATAGAGAACAAACTAGTGGTTACCACTGGGGGAGGGCAAGATAAGGGTAGGGGATTAAGAGATACAAACTATAATGTATCAAATAAATAAGCTATAAGGATATATTGTATTATATTGTATGCTGTATATATTGCACAGCACTGGGAATATAGCCAGTATTTTATAATAACTATAAATGGAGTATAACTTTTAAAAATTGTGAATCACTATGTTGTACACCTGAAACATATAATATTGTAAATCAACTATACCTCCATAAAATCAAATAATAAAATCAAAAGCTTCACACAAAAAAATAGTGGTTCTGTCAAAAAGCAGGTTCCTAGTCATCAAGTTCCCTTTGTCTAATGCCTGCCTTCACCCCATTTCCAACAGTGGTCACCCATTTTCAGACACAGGACAGGAAGGGTGTTGTGAGTGTCAAGGACGAAAGAGGGTCACCACCTGGGGGCCTGGCCATGGCAGATGGCAGGTGGCAGAGGGCCAGGCCCACAGGAAGCAGGGGCCACCCGAAGCTGGAGCAGACAAGGACAGGCTCTCCCCCAGGACCTCTGGAGAGAGATCGGCCCTCGGACACTTTATTTCAGATTTCTGGCCTCCAGAACAGTGAGAGAACATGTATCTGTCGTCATGAGCCACCCAGTTTGTGGTACTTGGTGCAGCAGCCGTGGGAAATGAACACAGCCTCCCTGGGGCTGGTAAAGCCCTCCCTCCTCTCCGCCACCGTCTCTTCCAAGCCAAGGCTCACCTTCATGCTGTTGGGAAGAGGTTCTGGGGTGTCCTGACTTGTGGCTGGACAGGGGTTCCCCCCGAGGCTCTACTCCTCCTTCCCCACTGGCTCTCCCAAGTTCTCCGTCTGTCCAGGAGCGGGTCTGAGTGGCCCGGGGAGCTCAGACGGGTGCAGGCAGAGAAGGTCAGTCCATCCGCGTGGCTGCAGCACCTCAGCTCTGCCTGTCTGAGATGAACCACCAGCTGGCCGACTTGGTGGTTTCCATGGCAGCCCGCTCACAGCTTCGTCCAATACTCATCCTGTCCCGAAGAGTCTACACTCTGGGTCCTCACGGCTCTAAGCGGGGTGTGGGAGCCAGAGTATCAACCGTCACCTGGGAGCTCGTTGGAGGAGCAGGATCTCGGGCCCTGCCCCAGACCTCCTGGATCAGAATCTGCAGTCTAATGTGATCCCCAGGGGATTCCCGGGCCCATTACAGTGAGAGAAGCACGGGTCTAAACACCTCTGGGATGGGCCCTTGTCACCAACACAAAAGCTCGCCCCATTCAAGTTGCTGCCTTTTCCTTCCTAGCAGGACAGTGTGGCCACCTGGCTCCCTAGGGAAGGGGAGTGGTTTGGAAGCAAAGCAGTGGGCACTTGGTTTATTTATCTTCCTGAGACTTAATCTATTTTGAATTTCAAATAACATCCTACAGCTTGACTTGGGTTGTTATTCTTATAGAGAAGTGGGGCAGGTGCTCTTGTGTTTAACCAAGCTGAAAGACGTTTCTCCTGACAGCCCACATCCAGGCTCTCAGAGCAGCAGCCCCATGGCCACCTGCCCGGTAATCCCTAAAACCAATCCGATTCAGGCCCTGCCTGCCGAGAACATCTGTCGTCTGTCCGCCAGCACCTTCTCCCTTTCCTTCAGCAAAGGTCTCCTCCTGTGGGAGAGGGCGGCCAATCATGGCAGGCTCACTTCCCTCCCTTCACGTGTCACATGACCCAAGTTACATGGTAATCACATGACTCACATCTCCCTCCGTAAAGTACTCTGTGCCTCTGGCCACAAGGATTGGTCCAATGTTGGTCATGTGATTGAAACTAGACCAGAGTTCTTCCCAGGGGGCTTTCATACTGAAGCTGGGAAACAGTCTCTCTCTGTTCTTGAGGGATTTCTAAACTGGAATGATGTCAGTGAGTATGACTGCACCAGGATACTCCCTTACAGCTGCCTGCCACGTGAAGGTACAGTCATCCCTCAGTATCCGCAGGGGACTGGTTCCAGGACTCACCGCAGATACCGACATCAGGGGCTGCTCAAGTCCTTTGTATAAAATGATGTAGTATTTGCATGTAACCTACACACATCCTCCTTTATACTTTAAATCCCCTCTAGATTACTTATAACACTTAGTACAATGTACATGCTATGAATTGATAAATAGTTGCCAGTGCACAGCAAATTCAAGTTTTGCTGTTTGAAACTTTCTGGAATTTTTAAAAAATATTTTTGGGGAATTCCCTGGCGGTCCACTGGTTAGGACTTGGTGCTTTCACCGCTGGGGGCCCGGGTTCAATCCCTGGTCGGAGAACTGAGATCCCGCTAGCTGCACAGCATGGCCAAAACCAAATTAATTAATTAATTAAAAATAATAAAAAAATGTTTTTGATCCAAGGTTGGTTGAATCCGTGGATGCAGAACCCATGTATACAGAGGGCTGACTGTACCTGTCGCATGGCACCCAACCACATGGATACACCTGCCTCGTGGTGCCCTGCCCTACAGAGGTTCCCTGCCACATGGAGAATGCCCATCTGCAGTGGAAGGAATTGCGCCAGG
The DNA here is from genome assembly GCF_009873245.2 of Balaenoptera musculus. NCBI lineage: Eukaryota > Metazoa > Chordata > Mammalia > Artiodactyla > Balaenopteridae > Balaenoptera > Balaenoptera musculus. The sequence continues at coordinate 8,739,023 of NC_045787.1, read as the reverse complement.
CACAGAGAAGCCTAGATCAGAGTCGAACCGAAGAGGGATTCCTGGCTCCACGCCAAAGCCCCCTTCTAGTCCTGAGGACATTAGAGCCACTTCCCCTGAGTCTTTCTACCACGTTCCTTTTCCCACCTAAACTAGTTTGAATGTGGTTTCTGTCTTTTGCAACTGAAAAGTCCTAACTAGCGCCTTCGCATCCTGAAAGCTTTCCATGGCTGCCATGCCAGGGGACAGGGTCGCACACCTCACGTTGGCATGGAGAGACCCTCCCAGTCTAATCCGGGTCCGTCACTCACTCCCATAGATACTCAGCCCCTGCACTCGGACTCTTCAAAGGTGTGGGCACCTGCAGGGAAATTCCAGGCCCTTTGCTTCCTCCCAATATTTCCGTGTCTGCACCTGGACAACAGCAGCATCGCATTGCACTGCAATAATTTGCATCTGCGTTTCCCCTCGTTAGGCTGTGAGCATCCTAGAGGTACACTCGGCCTTGCAGCCCTGGGATAAGTGGATTCCAGAATCATAGAACATGCTTAGCCAATACTGTGGACAGACATCCAAACTCCACTCCACTCCATGTGGCTTTTGAACTCTGTGTCAGTGAATGTTCATAAACTGAGTTAGTTCCCCCTTATCCGAGGTTTCACTTTTCATAGTTTCAGTTACCTGTGGTCAACCACAGCCCAGAAACATTAAATGGAAAATTCCAGAAATAATTCTTAAGTTTTAAACTGTGAGCCAATCTGAGTAGCATGTTGAAATCTCGAGCCATCCCACTCTGTCCTGCCCGGAACATGAAGTGCCCCTTTGTCCATTGTGTCCCGCCTGTCAGTCACTTAGTAGCCGTCTCAGTTATCAGATCAACTGTCGTGGTATCGCAGTGCTTGTGTTCAAAGTAGCCCTTATTTTGCTTCATAATGGCCCCAGAGTACACGGGTAAAGATGCTGCCATTTGGATCTGCCAAAGAGACGCCATAAGCTGCTTCCTTTAAGTGAAAAGGTGGAAGTTCTTGACTTAATTAGGAAAGAAAAAATATCATATGCTGAGGTTGCTGAGATCTATGATAAGAGCCTATCTTCCATCTGTGAAATTGTGAAGGAAAAAAAAAATTCCTGCTAGTTTTGCTGTGGAATCTCAAGCTACAAAAGTTACAGCCACAGTGCATCATAAATGCTTAGTTAATATGGAAAAAGCATTAAATCTGTATGATGAGGTATTTTGAGAGAGAGGGAGAGAAAGAAAAACCATATTCACATAACTTTCACTATAGCATATTATTTTAATTGTTCTATTTTATTATTAGTTGTTATTGTTAATCTCTTATTGTGCCTAATTTACAAATTAAACTCTATCATAGATACATATGTATAGGAAAAAACTTAGTACCTATAGGATTTGGGATTGTCCACAGTTTCAGGCATCCACTGGCAGTCTTGGACCTTACCCCGGTGGATAAGGGGGGACAACCGTACAGTCAGAAAGGCCACAAACTCCCTCTGTGCTGCAGACTCCGCACCTGTAAAAAGGGGGAAATCATGGCTCCTACATCATGGGCCTGTCAGGAGCTCCTATATCCTGGTGCCCATGAAGCATTTAGGATGGTGTCTGGCCTCCAGGAAGCATCTCAGAGGATTAAATTGTATTATTTACATCTTCTCCCCATCCACTTCTTCTTCCTTTCTCTCACCTTCTCCTCGTCTTCTCCTGTCATTTCTTCACCCCCTGTTCCCTGTCTCTCAGCAGAGGGGTTACTGGGTACCACTGGCACCCGCCCCTGACATGGGAAATGCTTGGGGCTGGCTGTCCAGCAGCTGAGATCTGCTGAGATGTCCCCTAAATAGAAAAAAGTACCCCTCTGACTCCATTCTGTTTGCTTCATTCCATCCCCCCTCACCACCCCCAATTTAGAGCCTACTTCCGGCCAGGTGACCCAGGGCACCGAAGTCCTCATCCTCCAGACATAATCCTCGGTTTATCTCCTGGGCTCAGCAGGCCTAAGACCTGCGGCAGCCACGATGTCCGAAGCCATCGGCACTGGCTCCAGGATGCTCTCCCGGCCCCAGAGGAAGATCCCTTGAAAAGTGAAAAGATGCATTTTCTTCTGCACAATAACTTTCCTCTCCGATGATTGTATCCCCCAAGCCAGAGTCACTTAGTAAATTTAACATTTGAGTAGTCAGTGCCGACCATCTGGATTTACTCTCTGAGAGGCCAGGCAGATCATTAAATTGTCATCTGAGTGGACAGCCCTGGACCCCAGAATCAGGGCATCAGGCAGGGAGGGGGCCTTCCCTGGTGGACCCCCGAAGTCAGCAACAGACAGCACATCTAGAATGTTGCTTCTTCACAGCTGGATCATTCAGCTGAATCCCGCCACACTGAGCACTCAAAACCACACTCTGTGCTGTCACTCGTGGATGAAAGAGCTGCCATCAGGAGGGACATAGCAGCAGAGATGCAGAGGACCTCTGGGTCGCATGTTTCTGTTATTTTTGCCTGTCTGTATCCCTGTCTGCACCCCAATTTCCTTGGGGAGGCCCCCTGTCCCTGTGTGGGTCCAAGGGTTGAGTGGGACCCAGGCCTGGGCACTCAGAAGGCCCACCTTCCCGCTGCTGTGATCAGCCTGGATGGGCAGGTCCCCTGAGCTTGCCAAAATCTCCAGCCAAGTCAAGAGATGGAGAAAGGAAGGTTCTAGGTGACTTTTTCTGAATGATCTGATCCAGCCGCTTCTGAAGCTGACACCTGCTGGTTGTTTCAAGTACAGGAACCAATAAATTCTTGTTTTTGCACAACGGGTTAGGCTGGAATTTCCTAACAAGGAGACCCTAACTACATCCCTTCCCCTCTTCATTCCCTCCTATTCCCCCAGGATTCCAGCCTGCCTGCATGTCTGTGTTAGCCTCCTAGGGCTGCCGTAGCAAATTACCACAGACCGGTGACTTAAAACAGCAGGAATCTATTCTCTCACAGTTCTGGAGGCCAGAAGTGCAAAATCCAAGTGTCGGCAGGGCCACACTCCCTCTGAAGGCTCCAGGGAGAATCCTTCCTGCCTCTTCCTGGTGGTTCCAGGCGTTCCTTGGCTTGTGGTCGCATCACTCCAATCTCTGTGTCTGTCTTCACATCATCTTCTCCCCTGTGTGTGTCTCTGTGTTCTCTCCTCTTCTTATAGGAACATGATTTCAAATCCAGATCCTTCACTAATTATATCTGCAAAGACCCTATTTCCAAATAATGTCACATTCACAGCTTCCAGGTGAACCTAAATTCTGAGGGGAAACAATTCAAACCACTACAATGCCCCATTCCTTCCTGTGCCCCCAGGAACCTGGTCCCACCATCCCCAGCCTTTGTCTTCATGCCCCGAGGGCCCCAGCAGTCAAGTCGGTAAGGTCCAGGGTCACTGTGCCTCAAAAACCTGATCTCCTATTCCAAGGGCTCCTATAAACTACTTAAAAATTCCCAGAATTTATGGGAAAGAAGTGTACATAATACTGATGTTATCCAAAGGTCCAGGAAGTGACACCTGCTGCTTTTTTTTTCCCCCTTTGAAGCGGGTCTTTAATACAGCAGAAAGAGTAATTGTTTATAGTAAAGAAAAGAAGCATTTGAAAAGGTCTGCCTTTTAGGGGTTTTGTTTTGTTTTGATTTTTAATTGTGGTAAAATACACATAAAATTTACCATTTTAACCATTTTTAAGTGTCCAGTTTATGCAGTAGCATTAAGTCTATTCACACTGCTTTACAGCCATCACCACTACCCAAAACCGAAACTTTTTTTCATCATCCCAAACCGAAATTCTATACCCATTAAACAATAACTTCCCATCCCCCAACCCCACCCAACCCCTGGCAACCACATTCTACCTTCTGTTTCTAAGAACTCCTCTAGGGGGCCTTATGTAAGTGGAACCATATCTCATTTGCCCTTTTGTGACTGGCTTATTTCACTTAGTATAATGTCCTCAAGGTTCATCCATGTTGTACCCTGTGTCAAAATGTCCTTTTTTTTTTTAAGGCTGACATTCCATCGTATGGCGAGACCACATTTTGTTTAACCATTCATCCACTGATGGACACTTGGGTTGCTTCCACCTGATGGCTGTTGTGAATAACGCTGCAAAGAACGTGGGTGTATAAAGATCTCTTTGAGATCCTGCTTTCTGTACTTCTGGGTATATACCCAGATGTGGGACTGCTGGATCATATAGTAATTCTATGTTTGTTTTTTTGAGAAACAACAAAACTATTTTCCACAGTGGTTGCACCATTTTACATTCCCACCAATAGTGCCCAAGGGTTCCAATTTCTCTACACCCTCGTCATCACTTATTTTCTGCTTTTTTCACAGTGGCCATCTTCACAGGTGTGAGGGGCACCCACTTCTTCTGTGTGCCTCGAGCTCCGGGGATGCCAGCATGGTGAGTCCTGCACCCCAAGCTCCAGGTCCACATAGGGCAGCCTGCACTGAGAACAAACTGGTCTCTGGGTGCCCTGAGGAGCTGGCAGGGACCTCTCACCAGGATCCAAGAAGGTGGCATTTCACAGAACCCACAGGGAACTGAGCGTTTGGACATGCGGAGACATGAGAGGATGGTCCCCCTGGGCAGGGGCTTAAGTAACAGACAACCCCAGGAAGTCAGGGCTGCCCAATCGTGGAGCCAGGAGACCAGCGCCTGGGAGGAGGACATGATGATGCGGGCGGGGAACCACAGCCACTCTTCACTGGCCGCTGCTGGGTGGCAGGTTCTGCGGAGCCCCCATTATCTGGTCAGTCCTCACAACAACCCTGTAGCAGGTATTCCTATTTCTCTGTTTTGTAGACATAGGAACAGCATTCAGAGAATTAAACCGTGAATTCTCGCCAAGAGCCTGGATTCACATCCAGCTCTAACCTTCTAAATCCTGTGCTCTTGACTACCATGCCAGGCTGACCTCCGTGGGCAGGGAATTCTAGAACTTTTTTTTTTAATATCTTACTAAAGGAAAGGTGACGCATCACTTTCGAATCTTACAAAAGGAAAAAAAAAAAAAACCCTACACATAGCAAATGTGCAATTTACAGAATTACTGGCGAAAGCAATCAAGGAGACGTTGAAAGACAAAGCTTCGACTGACTTCAGGGGTAACGGGAAGCTCATTGGAAGAGCTCTTAAGCCTTCTTCGGTGCAGAAGGGCCGCCAATTGTAAGCAGTGCTTGTTTCCACGGGAGGCTGTCGAGCACAGGAGGAGTCCGGATGCCGCGTGGCCCTGGCGGGTCCCCGGCCAGAACCACAGCAGGCTGGACAGTCCAGCCACCCATGCCCCTGCGCTTCCGGTGAAGCCCAGATTTCTGGAGGAAAGGGAGGCCCCATCTCCCCCAGGCAGAGCCCAAGAACTGCTGAATGAGCAGACAGAACATTTTTGGCAACCAAGTCTTTCCGGAACTGTGCAAACGCTGAGCAAAATGTCAGTTTTGTGTCAGTTTACGAGGATGAATAACACAACTTTTATCACTGGCGTTTCTGTTCGCCTCCCCCAGCGCCCTCCGACCCGCGCTCCCGGAGGGCCTCGGGGACCCCCCTCCGTGCTCTGACTCTCTGCTTCCGCATCTCTAAAGACCGAGGGGGCGCTGGATTTCACTGAAACCCACCCAGCTGGCTCTGCCGGGGTGAGGTCTACTCTGAGGGCTCAGGACGGAGGGACGGTTCCTTTCGTCTCGGAAGGAGGGACCAGAAGCGTGATGAAGAGGCGTGGCTCCAAATACACTTCCTCGTCCGCGGAGCAGGGACGCTGCCAGACGGCGCTTTCGGGCCAGGGGCTGCATTTCCCAGCAACCCTTGTGGAGGGGTGGGGCTTGTGGAATGCGGCGGAAGTGACGTGCGTCCCCCTCAGGGAGGAAGTGGGTATCCCTGCTCTTCCATCCCTACCCTCGCTTCCCTAGAGGACTCCAAGGCCCAGGACAGGGGACAGCAAACTTTTTCTGTAAAGATAGCACATATTTTTGGCTGCCAGAACCATACCATTTCTGTCACAGCCACTGCAGGAAAGCCGCCGGAGGAGATGTGAATGAGTGGCTGTGGCTGTGTGTCAATAAAACTTTATTCATAACAGCAGATGGTGGGCAGGATTTGGTCCTCCTGCGCCAGAGAGCAGGGGTTGGTACTCGGCCCTCAGCTCACCCACGTTCGTTGTGTTCACCTGGAGACTCAGAGCGTCTGAATTGCTCACGGGTGAAGGATGTGGGCATCACAGGGAGGATGAAACATCATTCATTTGTTCCTGTATCAAATCTCCGGGGCTGACTTCCGTGCTGGAGACATCTGACACACCCTGTCGGAGATGGCCAATAAGACAGTACTTGGGAAGTAAACAAGGCAAGCGTGAAGCCTGGCAGCTGATGCACAGGGAACAGGCAGGACAGTGATGCGGACAGTGCCTGGGGGGCGGTGGGGTCCAAGGTAGATGGGGTCGGGGTGGGCCTCTCTGGGAGAGACATTTGAGCTGAAGCCCAAAGGGTCGGAGAGGTCTGGCTGCAGACAGGGAGCATCCCTGGGGGCAGAGTGACGGCAGAGGCTGAGGCATGCTTCCTGGAGCACAGGAAGGGCCAGCCCAGCGGGAAAGAGGCCTGAAGGGTGGGCAAGAGCCAGAGCGGGTCAGGCCTGGCCGCGGGCTTAACGAGGCCTTTAAACCATCACCAGGCCACTGTGTGGAGAAAGGCTTATACCAGTGGTTCTCAACTGGTTCTGAGTGCGAACCAGAATGCCTGGAGGGCATGTAAACACAGAGCGCTGGCCTCAACCCCAGAGCCTCTGATTCAGCAGGTCTGGGGCAGCCCAGGAATCTACCTTTTGAGAGTATTTCCAGGTGATGCCGACGCTGCGGGTCCAGGGACCACTCTCTGAGGATCACTGGACTTCAGGAAAGCTCGCGGTCACCAGCGAGGCCTTCCCCACCACCAATCTAGACTGTACCCCCTACCACTCCATCACACCACCTGTCACGTTTCCTTCACAGCACACGTCACTCTCCGAACGCGCTGTGTCTCCGGTTCACTTGTTTCCCTCCTCACCTTCCTTCACTTCCTTCACGTAAACCCCTGAGAGCAGAGAGCTCATCTGTCCTGTTAACAGCAGTGTTTCCAACGGTAAGAAAGTGCACCGCATACCGCAGGCGCTCAGTGGGTATTTCTTGACAAGAAATGAACTGAAGGAGGGTGAGAGCATAAGCTGATTGATAGGGGGTATTTCTCACGTACCTGCATCCTGTGAGCAGAGGCACGGACTGCTTTTTCATTGCAGGCCATCTGTCAAGGATGTTTGTACAGCCAACGGCCTTGGAGGAGGGGGAGGGGGAGGGGAAGAGGGGGGGGGGGGGAGGAAGGGAGGAGAGGAGGGGGGGGGGGGGGGGAGGGGGGGGGAGGAGGGGGGGGGGGGGAGGGGAGGGGAGGAGGAGGGGGAGGGGGAGGGGGAGGGGGAGGGAGGAGGGGAGGGGGAGGGAGGAGGGGGAGGGGGAGGGGAGGGGGAGGGGGAGGGGGGGGGGGGGAGGGGGGAGGGGGAGGAGGCGTCTCCCTGCAGAGGGAAGGGTGGCTTGGTTATTGTCCAGTAAAATAACGTCACCCCTGGGGCACAGGCTGAGTGTGTTTCTTTACTGCCGATTATAAAACATGCACGTTCCCTGAGCACAGGGCCACCAGCTGTGGTGCAGACCCACCGCATGGCAGCACCCCCTTGAGCCCTCCATGTCGCCCCTGTGGGACCCACAAAGAACCAGTGCCAACACTAAGCTTGTACTAACCGTGTCTTATATTTTCAGGATTCTGATGCTTTGACATCTGGGGCCTTGCTGACCCCGGAGGGACTGTGCCCTCCCAGGCAGAGCCAGTACCTACATGTGGTGACTGTCCTGTGAGTGTGGTTTTCAATACAAACCAACCAATCCAGAATCCACACCCTGACCGCCTCTTTTATGGGGCCCTCACGCACCAGGCCAAATTCCCCTGCCCTAATCACCCAGGGCCAGGTACCAGACCACTAGGGTCACCCCTACACCCAGAGCCCATGGAAGTTATTCAAACCAGCGAATCCCAAGCTGCTACCCTGCCTCACTCGTTCCTTCCTGTGGAGCAAAGGCTTCTGCCCATGTTCCCCTCGCTCCCTCTGCCCCGATCAACCCTGGTGCCTCCCCGTGTGGCCCCCAAGGTGTGGTGTGTGCCTCCTCCTCTTGGGAACTGTGAGTAACAAACTGTCTTTTCAGTGGCCGTGGTTTCCCAATCTGTGGGCCTTGCTCTGTCTCAGATATTCTATTAATACACTATATTTTACAATCTCGTGCTCCTTGCTATGCTACGAGTAATAAAGCCCTCTGTCCCCGACCCAGGAATCTTGTGTCATCTGGCATCTGTCATCTGGCAGCCTCCATGAAACTGACAGACTGCCTTGTGAGCCTGGAAGTAGGCAAAATCTCAGGCCCTTCACAGTCCTGACAAGACCCAGGCCTGCACTGCGTGCGATGGGTTTCCTAAGAGCTGTGGTGTTGGAAGGAAGAACTAGAAGATCTGGAGGCAAAGGAGACGGTTTCTCCAGCTCCTCCAGAAGGTGGAGGGAGGTTTGAGGCCAGAGGGGATTTGCCAGTCCCAGCTATGGAGTTCCAGAGCAAGTCCTCTCAGGCTCTAATCCCCCAGGGGGCTTGTGACAATGCAGCTCTGGTCCCAGAGGTCTGGGCAAGGGCGTGAGATTCTGCCAGCTCCCAGGGATGCCAATGCTGGGACCACACTTGGAGGCAGGGCCGTACGGACACACCCAACACGAAGACCGCGTTTACAGGTGCGCCTGGAGGATGCGGCACGGAGGACTTTCTCAGGCCCACCGCCTGCACCACTGTCCCACGTTGAGTCCTGCTGTCCCCCAGCCCTCCCCGGCACACACAGCTTCAATTCCAACGTGTGGATTAATTCAGCAACTACAGTGGGGCGCTGGAGGCTGCGACTCCCAGAGGATCTTAGGAATTTTCTGGAACAGAAGAGGGGGTTCTCAGCATGGCCCTGACCTCCATCCTCTCCTAACATCCCCAGGAGGATTCGCCTCAGGCAACCTCCAACCTCTCAGAAATCCAGCTGCGGCATCACCCTGCACATAGATGGGGTCCAAGAAATGTTTTTTGAATTAATGAAAACAAACCTATCAATCTGTGTTTGTGTAGCCCCTGGGAACAATTGAAAGAAAAGAAAACTTCCTGCAGAAATAACCACATTTGTTATGGCCTATTATCATTGATCTGCTCTTCAGGAAGCTAGAAATTTCCTATTTTTAGCACCTCCCGGGCACAAGCGTGGATTTTTCTTTTTCCCTAGAGCTCTCTTAAAAAGTTGACAGCTCTCAGCCTGTAAACTGCAGAGTCATGTCCTGCATTCAACAGGGGGAAACAGTGGGGCAGCAGCTCAGGATGAGGTCCACCCAGCCCCCAGGAAATATTCACAAGGCATCTGAAAATTGTAAACCACTGTAGAATTTAAAGAAGCTTTCATTCAATAAAAAAAAAAATTTTAAACATTCACAAGGCAAGAAAGGCGGACAGAAGTGGCCGGGAAGTGTCACAGGGCTGTCCCCAAAGCAGTCTTCCAGCAAAAGTGCCAGCTCCTCCGGCCTTTGTGGACTCTCTGCTCTCTGAAGCTTCCAGGGAGTCAGGTATGAAGGGCCCTCCTCCGCCCCGCCTGTTCTCTTTCCACTTCCAGAGAGAAGGTGTTAATTCTGGAGCCTCCTCCCTGCATTTGCATCTCGGCCAAGCACACTGGACCAAATGGCTGTTTATAAGCCACTCACTGAAAAATTTGGGGCGTGTGAGCCGCGATGAAACCCCATTCTTTTTCTAATACTTTTTTAATTCCTTTTTTTTAAAAAAAAACTTTTCTCCTGTTTATTTTCTTCTATTCATTTATTTTTTTGGCCACGCCGTGCAGCATGCGGGATCTTAGTTCCCCGACCAATGCCCCCTGCATTGGGAGCGTGGAGTCTTAACCACTGGACCACCAGGGAAGTCCCTGAACCCCCATTCTAAGCCTGTAAAAATATTTGAAAGAGGATAGTCATTGCAACGGGCGTGCTGGGCTCCAGAGTTGTCTAACGCTGACCACGCCAAGGACTTGGGCAAGTCTTTGAACTCTGTGGGTCTCCGTTTCTCTGTGATGACGTGGGAATAACAATTATAGCTCCCTCACCACCCGGTTATACTCGTGGAACTTGGAAGAGCTACTGCACAGTCCAAGTGACTAATGCATAGCTTAATCATTCGTGGTATCTTTCTAAAATACCCAAACCGGTTACCATAATTACAGCAGCCGCCTCAAAAATGGGACCAGTGGGATAATCATAATAATAACAGTAATAGTACAGCGCTGGAACATAGGAGATTTCCAAGGCATTAATCTTCTTAATGCCTCTGCGAGGATGGCAGGCGGCTAATATATGAAAACATCGTCATTGTATCATCACACATCTTTCCAGTGCACTGCGTATTCTTTCCAAAATTGACAGTCATTTTACCATCTTTCCTCACTCCTGCGAGAAGGGGAAAAACTATTCTTATTTTCTCCAACTAATACTTTTTTTAGACATGAGAATCCAGCAATATTGGGGTAAGGAACTGTAGTGAATTGAATAATGTCCCCTCCCAAAATGCATGTCCAGCCAGAACCTCTGAATGTGACCTTATTTGGAAATAGGGTCTGTGCAGAGACGATTAGTTAAGATGAGGTCATCCTTGAGTAGAGTGACCAATGACTGCTGTCCTAATGAGAACAGAAGGAGACACACTAATACACACAGAGGAGAAGGCCACGTGCAGAGGGATGCAGAGGCTGGAGTGACGCAGCCGCAGAGGCTGGAGTGACGCAGCCGCAAAGCCAGTGAACCCTAAGGACTGCCCGCAGCCACCAGACCCTGGAAGAGACAAAGAAAGATCCCTCCCTAGAGTCTTGGGAGCACAGCCCTGCAAATACCTTGATTAGAACTTCCTGCCTCCAGAACTGTGAGAAAACACATTTTGTTTGTATTTGTACATTTGCTTGTATTTGTTTTAAGCCCTCCAGACTGTGGTACTGTGTTACGTCAGACCTAGGAAACTAACAAGGAAGGGGGACCAGGACCTGGGAGCCAGAAAGCCCAGAAGGGAGCTCATGGAGGCTTCGAGAATGCTCTGGGGCTGCCACTCAGGCACCTGGAGGAGGCTCAGGGCCCCTCTGGTCCCCGCTGATCCATCTAGGAAACAAATGCTATGGGGACCAAGAAAATGCAGCCACGAAGCCAGCTTGATGCCAATCCTCTCTGCCGGCCCATCCCGACCGGCCAGCCCCTCCTCTCGCACACACACCTCTGCTTGTACCAGTGGGAGGAGGATCTTCATCTGACCAATCAGCGAAAGGCCCGTGTGTTCTCCAGCGCTCACTTCGGACCACCGCCTCCTTCAGCTGTGCCTTCTTCCCACGGGAGACGATCGAGACGATTAGGCACGTGTCCCTTCCGCCCATGCTTCTGCATGTATGCTCTCCCTTTCCTCTCGTTCCAACAAGACTGATCAAGAGAACCGTTCACCATTGTTTTCAGATCCTGTGAGTGCCTTGATTGCCAGTCCGAGCCCTTCCTGCCGCGCCGTGATCAGGTCTCCACACCGGTCCTCATTGGCTGTACATCCTCCTCCGCCTTATCTAGGGACTCTTCGCTTTCTTCAGCTATAAAGAGTGAAAGACGGTAATGGGTCCTTCCTCACTGCTGCCTTGAAGGCAGCAAGTTCCTGGAACAGGGAACAGGGCACGGAAAGCCCTTTGCACAGTGCCTGGTGCTGCCAGCGCTCGGGAAATGCTTCACATCGTTAAGGTTCAGTCGGTCAAGGTCAACTGCACAGGCCAGTGGGGGGCAAAACAGGGCCTGAGCTAAGAATCGTTGTTACGTTTATAAACAGCTGAAAGCAAATCAGAGAAGAAGAATGTTTCGTGACATGTGAAAATGACATGAAATTCAACAGTGTCCATAGGTGAAGTCTTATTGGAACACGGCCATGCTGATTGGTCTCTACATGGCTGTGGCAGCCTTCACTCGTCAGCAGCAGACTTGAGTAGTTGTGACAGAGACTGCGTGACTGGCAGGGCTTAAAATATTTACTAGCTGATGCTTTACAGAAGAAGTTTGCTGGTCCCTGGCGTGGACTCTGGAGCCAAATTATCTAACTTTAAATCCTAGTTCCACTGTTTCCTAGCTGTGTGATTTGGGGCAAGTTATTTCTCCTCTCTCTGCTCTCATTTCCACATCTCTAAGATGGGCAACAAGTTCTTATTTCAAAATATTATTGTGAGGATTAGATGAATTATCACTCTAAGGTCTTAGAACAGTGCCTGGCACAGAGAGGTGCTATAGAAGGGTTAAGTTACTTTCAGGTCTCCATTTTAATCCTCCCTCTCCCTAAATCCTATACCATCCTACACCAGAGTAAAATGAATAAAAATTCCCAAGCCTTCGTTTTACTTGACACAGGGGGGTTCTTTAAACTCATCGTTTTCTTCCCTTTTCTTCATTTCCTTCACTTTTCATTATTGCTCCATATGCAAACAGATCCAGGAAACCTTAGCTCAGACTTCTCAATACCAGCTGGGTTCTAATTTGTTACATTGGAGGAAAAAAATCAGTATTCCCCAGCAGATGCACAGGAATGTTTTGTTAGGCACACCTGCCACTTTCTTACTCTTCAGTAATAAAGGACATTCTTGCAAGCTCTACAAATCTTGACTTTATTAGCGACATAGAATGATGAGGCATGGATTTCCCGTGTGGACAGGATGTTTTCCCTCTTTCACTGTCAGTGGCTGGGTGACACGTGGAGGAGTCTGGAACAGCTGGAACAGAGGAGGTGGGCATTGATGGTCATCCCCCATCTTCCATGTAATCGGGTTGTGGCTGGACCCACGGCCGCTCCATTGGAAGCTCCATTTCCCAACCTCCTGTGCAGGTCCGCATGGTCATGTGACCAAGTGCGCCCCACTGGGATGCAGATGGAGGTGACAGCACACTTCTGAGTCTGCTCCTCCACGCTCTCCACCATCCCGAGAACTGCACTCACGCAGATGAGGATGGTTCCCTAAGTGATGATGAAGCAACAAGATGGACAGAAGCCAGGTCCCTGAGTGATCACATGGGGCAGAGCAGCCCTACCACCTTGGACGCCTCATGGAAGGACTTATTTGAGAGAGAATAAATGTCTGTGTTCTTTAAGTCACTTTGTCACAGCAGCTTAGCTTTTACCCTAACACAAAGGCCCTGCAGCCCACTACCTTCAGGCTACAGAGACAGAGGAGGAAACTGAGTGATTGGATGATCCCCCCACCTTCTCCAGCCCCACACTTAGCTGCAGAACCAGGTCTGGAACCAATCTCTTAATCTGCAGCCCTGTGCTCTGTCCACTTAACACGGGCATTATGTTTGCTCTTTGGAGACAGGACCATGTCACCTCAGGCCTCGGAATTAATCCACCCAGTTGTTGGCACATGGTGCCCACGTGCTGCTGGGGAACGGTGCGTCAGTCTGGGTCCAATCAAGAGAGAGAAATGACAGGGTCAGTCAGTGTAAGAATCTACAAACTACAGGTAAAGTGCAATATAAGAATCAGGCACTATGACAGGGGTGGGTATGAGGAACTGGCTGGAAAGAAGTAAAGAGAACTCTAAAGAATATATGAATAGCAAGTGTAAGGAGCGTTCATGACCCCCAGGACTGGGATGGGGCCCTCAAGGAAAAGCGTTCCCCTTCCCACCGCCAGGGCTGAGATCCAGGTCTCGTCGGCTGTGGCTGATGGAATGGCAGAAAAGTGACTGTGGTTCTGTGTTGGAAGAACCTGCCAGACACAAGCCCTCTGGGGAATCGGGGAAAGCTGTTCATGGGAGACATCTCCCTGCTCTGAAACCACCCGAGGGGCTTTGGGGGAAGCTGCTGGCCACACAGAGGCTGATGAGAGGCAACTGCCATGGACATTTAGAGCACATTTATGAATAAGCAATGATTATCTGTTGCTCATCTTTTTTCTATTTTCTTTAGAGACTTTTAGTTTGTTTGTTTTTTTTTTTTTAATTTACCTATCTGTCTTTCGCTGCGCTGGGTCCCCGTTGCTTCACGCGGGCTCCCTCTAGTGGCGTCGAGCGGGGGCACTCCCCGTTGCGGTGCGCGGGCCCCTCATTGCGGTGCGCGGGCCCCTCATTGCGGTGGCCCCCCGCCATGGAGCACACGCTCTACGCGCACAGGCCTCAGTAGTTGTGGCACACGGGCTCAGCAGCTGTGGCTCGTGGGCTCTAGAGTGTAGGCTCACTAGTTGTGGTGCACGGGCCCAGTTGCTCCACGGCACGTGGGATCTTCCCGGACCAGGGTCCGAACCCGTGTCCCCTGCATTGGCAGGCGGACTCCCAACCACTGGGCCACCAGGGAAGCCCTCAATTTTTTTTTTTTTTAACGAATGTGTGATTCATCTAAAAATACAGCTTAAAAATATACATCCATTTTTAATATGGGATCATTTTAAAACCCCACAAAATCAAGGCTCAGCAGCGTTCATTCATTTACAATTTGGGAGGAACTTTGGTCAGAAACCGCGTTCGTTTTCTATTGCACATCACCCATGGTCGCAAAGTTAGTGACTTCAATCGGTCCACGTTCATTATCGTGCTGGTTTCAAGGGTTGGGACTCCCAGCACAGGCTGGCTGAGTCTCTGCTCACCTAGCAGACACCTCGTCGAGGTGTGGGCTGAGGCCGCTGTCTCGTCTGACGCGCGGGGCTCCCTTCGGGGCTCACTTCCAAACCATCAGGGTCATTGACAGAATTCAGTTCCTTGCGGTCAGAGGGCTGAGGTCCCCAGTTCTTTACTGGCTGTCAGCAGGAGGTTGCTCTCAACTCCCAGAGGCCACCCTCAGGTCCTGAACACCGGGCCCTCTCGTAATGACAGCTAACATCTGAAAGCCAGCAGGGAAATCTCTCTCTAGTCAGCTACCTCTGAGTCTTATATAATGTAACAGAACCAAGGGAATAACTATCCGATTGTATTCACAGGTCTACCCACACTCAAGGACATGAGACTATACAGAGATTATAGATTATACAGCGAGTACATACGGGGGTGAGTGTGGGAATCTTGGAAGCCGTCTCAGAATTCTGCCTGCCATGGAGACTCATAGAAAGTCTGAGAAAATCAGAAAATTATCTAGAGCAAATCTAGCTTCTCCGCATTCTAGAAATCTCTCTGATCTTTTAAATGAGCCAAGATTCCCTCACTACTCTTCAACTTCCCCTATCCTCAACCCCTCCCCACCTCTGGAATCCTTAAAGGGCTTTCTTCAGCAGAAAAAAAGGGATCTACTGACCACTTTCTTCAGGGGTCAGTAGAAAACCAAATCCAGATCTCGCTTTGGACCATCCCAGAGCTCTGCTCCATTTCTGACACCCCCTCTGGACACAGCTGGCAAGAAAAGAGGTCATGGGGCGTATTAGCTTCCCAAGGCTGCTGTATCAAATAACCATACCCTGGGGGGCTCAAAACAACAATAATTTATTCTCTCACAGTTCTGGAAGCTGGAGGTCTAAAATCAAGGTGCTGGCAGGACCGTGCTCCCACTAAAGCCTCTGGGGGGGTTCCTTCCTCACCTCTCCCAGCTCCTGGTGGCCCCAGGCGTTCTTGGCTTGTGGCTGCATCACTCCAACCTCTGCCTCCACCTTCACAGGTCTTTCCTGTGTCTCAAATCTCCCTCTGTCTTTCTCTTATAAAAACCCCAGTCATTGGATTTAGGGCCCACCCTAAACCAGGGATGATCTCATCTCAAGATTCTTAGCTACATGTGCAAAGGCCCTTTTGCCAAACAAGGCCACATTCACACCTTCCAGGGTTAAGACATGGACATATCTTTTTGGAGGGCCATTATTCAACCGATTGCATGGGGAAGCTGATTTAGAAGTCCGGTTATATCAATTGCAAGGACCAGATATTCCCCTTGGTCTTGCTGGAGCGTGGCAGGTGCCTTGATTGGTGAGTTTAATGGAATTGAGAGCCTAGCCGAGGTGGTGTGCCCCTGGAGAGGCATAGGGCCAGGATCCTAACCCCTTGGGACGCTGCCGCTCTGCCTGTCCTCTGCACCCCGGCCCCCAGTGCAGAGAGGCTCGTCCACACTGGGGCCCCAGCAGAGGGAAGGCAGGGAAGCACCAGAGTCCTCTGCAGCCTCACATGAAATGTCCAGCCTCTCTCCTCCTCAGCCGTCACACCCATAGGATGAGGTTAATAACGGTAACACCCACTTTATGGGCGTGTTGTTATGAAGATTAAATGAGTCAGTGTAGGTAAAGTAGGCAGAATTCTAATCGGCTCCAAAATTCCCACTATGCTGGTGAACGTGCCCTGCAGAGCCCCCTCTCCTGGAGGGCCTGGCGTGTACTAGGTTAAACTAGCCGAAACTGCCATTCAGGGATGAAAAATGGAGCCTATCATCTGTAACTTGCAGGTTTCAATGGAATATAAGTATCATGTAACTGTTAGCTACTATTACCACCTACAGCTCTAGACCCACCTCCTGATGACTCTGCAACCACAGGAAAGGAAAAGGACCTCTCCCGCCCAGCTCCAGGATGAAAAGCTCATGGGAGGCTCTGATTGGCTGAGCTTGGGTCATGTGCCAACTCCTTCCACGAATCACCGTGGCCTTGGTGGGGTGTTATGATTGGTCTAGCATAGGTCACAGGCATGCCCCTATTGGCTGCATCCCAAGCCCCAAAACATCAATTCTTGTTAATGATTGGTGGATGGATGGATTGAATATATAATAAATACACAGGATAAAAACCAAACAGTAGATAAAGTTACACCATGGAAAGTAGGCCACTTCTCCTCAGAAGTTTCTACCAATGCCTTTTGTGTGTGTTAACATTCCAAAGTTAATTCATGCATCTATAAGCAAGCATATGAATGCATAGAGATATAGATACAAATCTCTCACATCTGTTTTTCACACGAATGATTGTGTGCTGGATGTTTTCCACTTCTTTGACCCTGAG
This sequence comes from Balaenoptera musculus, assembly GCF_009873245.2. Taxonomy (NCBI): domain Eukaryota; kingdom Metazoa; phylum Chordata; class Mammalia; order Artiodactyla; family Balaenopteridae; genus Balaenoptera; species Balaenoptera musculus. The sequence continues at coordinate 8,721,982 of NC_045787.1, read as the reverse complement.
CATTCCTCTCCTCACTTTGCCCTTTTCCGGAGCCAGAGACACTGATTTCTGTGGCCTGGGGCCTTCCTTGCCCCTGCTTCTGGTTGTGCTTGGCCAACTTAAGGCCCTGGCAGAAGATCAGAGGGTGGGAGGCAAATAGAGAAGGGGATATTTATTCCCCCAGCTGCCACCCTGTGGGGTCCCAAGGCATGGCTACCCCTCTACTAAATCCACAGCTCCTGTCAGGAGCCCTCTCCCCAGCTCCAGCCATCTCTCTGCGCCCCAGAGGCAAGCTGCCCCTCTACCACATAAAGCCGCCACCATGGCTGGCCCAGGGCCCTGCACCCTCCCCTGTGGGTTCCCCTAAACCCTCCCCGCACTGGTAAACAGTCTTCTGTGAAGCCTTCCTCTCCAACCCTCTTTGCGTGTCCCTCTCAGATAGCACACTCTACGCACTTTTCCAATAGAAAATCAAGAAATGAATTCTCCCCCCATTACTGTCCCCTCCCCAAGAGCCACATTCCCCTTCACCTTTTATTTAGAGTAGGGGCTCCCCAGACTCTGAAGTCAGACTGCCAGGGTTTAGTCACAGCTCTGCCACTTTCTACCTGAGTCACTCTGGGCAAGGTACTGTCCTCACCTGTGAAACACGGGCAATGGTAAGTACCCACTTCCTGCAGTTGGTGTTAGAATTCACTGAGCTGTGAAAAAAACCGTTAGCACAGGGTCCAGCACTTAGTAGGTGCTGGTTAAATGCTTTCTCATCTAAGCCAGGTTTTACCCCAACCCAAATGTCCCTGAGGCCCCACTGGACAGCCTTTGCCAGGGTTCTTCATGTCCTGTCTGGCCATCCTGGTCACGTTGATTCAAACTCGGGCTGGGTTTGGGATGGTAACTGAGTGGAACGTGTGCCCAGAGGGGAGACATTCTCCATCCCGGGTCAGTGCCTCCATCTCCACGCAGGAAAGTAAGGGACCCCTGCCCCATCTCAATGGGCTTACATACCAGCGGTCCACGAGGCTTCTGGAAGGACCCAGCCATGCTGGGGAAAACTTTTCAGTTTACTTTTCCTGTTGAGTCTTCTGACCTCATGGAAAGCCAGCACCAGGGAAATGGGGCAGATATTAGAAATGCTGGTTGATGTGGGAAAAGTCGAGAGAGACAGAAGTGTGAGGTTAAGTGGGTGGGCCTGAGAGAGGGGGGCAGGGGGAGGACCTGGGATGACCCTGGCCTCTTAGTTCTAGGGTTCAGTCCCCTAGAAAAGGGGTTTATTATATTTTTGCAGCCCACCTCATGGGCTTCATAACCAAGGAGAATGAATTCTGCAAAGTGACATAATGGAGTTGGGATTTTCCTTAGGGAGTGTCTGAACAGCTATCATTCCAGACGCTGAGGCACAGAGCCTCAGGTAACCAGGGTTTCAAGGACCTTTGAAAACGTTTAAGTCTTGAAAAAAGTTAGAGGCTGCAAATTATGGAAATAGAAAAATCAAACTCAACAAATGATTAATTTATATATTCACTCTTCATTAATTGTTAAATTGAGTATACATCAAATTCTCGCTACATTTGAAAACCATTTGTAAAGCTAGATTTTCTCACGTTACAAGAATTCACAAGTATGTCAGTGACTGCCAGGAAATAAACAGCTAATCGTAAGTTAAATGAGTGATTTGTAGTTAAATCTTTTTTTTTTTTTTTTTTGGCCACGCTGCACAGCTTGCAGAATCTCAGTTCTGAGACCAGGGATTGAACCCAGTCCATGGCAGTGAAAGCCCAAAGTCCTAACCACTAGGCCACCAGGGAACTCCTGAAGCTAAATCATTTTAAGAACAAAATCACTGGTCCTGCCCAATGGCCTGGGAACTCCATCCTGCCAGGTGACGGCCTATTTCCAGAATCATCTCTACTTCCACCTTTTCTCTTTCTTATACATCATGAATACCACCCGAAAGAAAATCAAACCAAACCAAACCCAGTTTCTTTAAAGGTCAAAAATACAGAAGCCGACAAACAGGTTGAAAACCAAGTAGTTCGCCGGTTGCACTACAGGGACATGCGTTTCAATGGGACAGACAGTTTGGAAGTCCTAAGGCCAGAGTCACCTTTGGCTGATTTGAATCTGAGGCTTTTCCAATCCTGTTTTCCCCCAAGCCACTCCCTTGAAATCAAGGCAGAGCAGGTTTTTTGCAAACCCACAGCTCACAAATGCCAGGGATTGTTGTTTTTTTCTGAATGCTGCTTCTCCATCATTGTCAAAGTCTCTTTTCTAAGTGACTTTAATTGGAAACATCTTCTCTGTCTCTCGAGGGGCTGAATCCAGACGGGGCCATCTGCATCCTTATCCCTCAGCCCCTCACAGTCTGGGCCCTCCTGGACCGCAGCCCAGGCTCCTTCTCTGTCTACAGCTCCTTAGTTCAAAAATTCCAGTCGCTTGAAGAGTTTATTTTATCCAACACGTAACGATACTTGCAACAAAGCTTGTAGTTATTAATTAAACCATCTGAGTGAGCCCTCCAAAGACAATCTGATTGAAAGCTAATCTTCCTACGGCTATTTTAAAAAAGAAATAACTGCAGGGCATGAAGGAGAATAACGATGATTCAGCTGTGTCATAGTTAAGAGTCCACATCAGCCCGAGGACAGGAAAGGAGCTGAGGCAGGCTGTCTGGACGCCAGGAAGCTGGGCGCTGAGGAGCAGACCATCCGGAGTGGAAGCCCAGCAGCACGTGGCTGGATTAGGTGCTGGAACATGATACTTGAGGCTCTCGGCAAAAATGGGACAGAAAAGTGGCTTCCCCTTATGCTTTGTTAATTGCAAAGTTAGTTCACCCTCCACCTTGATGGGGCCCAGCCTTTCTGGGCACTTGGGACCCCAGCGGCAGCAGGCAACCGAGGGGCCCAGCCTCTGAGGGGCCGGAGCCGAGCTGAGAGTGACCCAGAGTAAGACCCTACAGCCTGATGGCGGAGGGACAGGGGCACAGCACCATCGTCCGGTTGTGGGATCGGCTTCAGTATCCTTTGCTGGGACATCCTATGGACCATCATTAGAGGGATATCCACCTTCAACTCTGCTGATCCAGAGTCAACTCTAAAGAACATTCTGGAAACCCAGCTTGGGTCTGGCTATTGAGATGTGCCTTTACCCTCAGAAACAGAACTTGCATTTTGGTCTCAAAACTCCCCTCCCGGCACCCCCTTTCCCCCACCGCCCTGCCCCCAGCAGATGACCTATGTGTTCAGGTGGCGTCAACGAGACAAAGGCAAGTTCATATTTCTGGGTCAAGTTCTTTTTGTTTGAACTTTAGGGCCCTGACAGAGCCTTAACTCTGACCAAAACGATTTCGGGGACTGAAAATTTTTTGAGAGAACGCCATTTCCAGTTCCACGACAAAGTCATTCTTAAGAAAGATCTGCTTTTTAAGACCAGGGACAAACCCCAGAGCCTGTTTGCCAGCAGGATGGTTTACGCGCACCCACGCCGCAGCAGGAGTCAGTACTTCATTCCGTGTGCCCCCTGCACAGACGCACACAGAGCCTCCTGCACCATCCATATCCACACCAAGGTCCGTTTGTTCCACTGACACATCCTTATCACCCAGAGGCTATAGCTTACCTTAGAGTCAGTCTTGGTGGTGTACAGTCTATGGGTTTGGACGTGTAGCCATCATTATAGTATCATACAGAGGATTCTCACTGCCCTAAAAATCCTCTGTGCGCCACCGATTCATCGCCGCCCCCCTCCTCCCCGCCCCGCCGGCAGCCACTGATGTTTTTAGTGTCTCCATAGTTTGCCTTTTCCAGAATGTCCCACATACAGCATGTAGCCTTTGCAGATAGGCTTCTTTCACTTAGTGATATGCACTTAATGTTCCTTCATGTCTTTTCATGGCTTAATAGCTCATTTCTTTTTCGAGCTGAATAATATTCCACTGTCTGGATGGACCATAGTTTATTTATCCATTTACCCACTTCATTCTCTTTCATTACTGAAACACATGATTTTTTTTGTAACATCTTTATTGGAGTATAATTCCTTTACAGCGTTGTGTTAACACATGATTTTTTGGTAAAATGAAACAGTATCCCCAATTTATGTTTTTTGAGTTCAGATGTCCCCATTAGCAAGTTTATTTACGGCAATATTCATCTATTCTCAGTCTTATAAAATTCCACCCAAATGTATCTTCTTGACCTAAGCCAGTTTGGCTGGGCAGCAATCTGACGAGGCTCTCTTGGTGAAGGGGGTGGCCTCCAGTGACAAAAGGAGGTGCGGGCTCTACGTCCCCCCGTAGCCCCCCCCCACTAGACACTTACAGTGAAAGCAAGTCTCACCCCAAATTCTGCCCAATGGACAGACACTTGTTAGCAAACAGGCCCCAAAGTAGTCATGGGCGCTGCCCCTGTAGGCTTGGGAGGGGCCCACTCTCGGTCCTCAGGCCCCTAGAAGGGCACCTTGTTTAAGCAGCTCTGAGGCCAACTTGGTGCCATTCTGATGGCTCAGCACCTGCCTTCCCGCTGGGCCAGGCGGCAGGGTCCTCCGGGAAGCAGCAGGCCTGGCTCCTGGGGAGCGACCGCACGGGAGGGGCCCTCTCCTCTCTGACGTGGGGTCTGTTTAGAGACTCACGGTCCACTCCAGAGAGCACATTTTTAGAGGGAAATGGAGAAAATGGTGTAACCATTGGCAAGTGGCAAGGAATCTTCTGTGTTGCTGGAGGACGGTCATAGGGAAGGATCCCTGAAGAGCAGGGCAAGCGGAAGTTCATTCAACTTGACTTTGGACACGAACCCGAAAGTCCATTACAGCTTGTCGCTAGTACGACACTTTGTCCTGGGCTTCACCTCGAACATTCCCTACCCAAGACCCGGATCAGTTCTGCTTCAAGGAGCCCCAGCTCCTTTCCGTGGATAGAGGGGTTTAAGGACCACAGCTGGCTGTTGGGTGTACTCCCCGATGACTGCATGCATCACTGCTTCTAGGCCTTTCCAGTGCACAGGGATGATGATTTCATGCAGATGCTCCAGTTCTAACTCAGGACCACAGGATTTTGACTTAACCTTATCTTTCTTTCTTCATTCTTCCATTCCTGGACAAAAATCCAGGTTCTTACTGACACCGAAATACTCACTTATCCCATTACTACCAACACTGATCACTGAAAACAATTTAGGATTTTTAACTGTTTTGTAACTTTTGTTTGTTACTGTATATTCCACTAGGAATGTTCAAGTGACTTGTTGTAAAGTCACTTGGAATAGTTCCTGTGGTTACACCACCGACTTGATACACAGTCAAGTTCATTGGTTTCATTTTACTTTCAATTTTCAGGGATTTTTTAAAATGTAATTTTGTTTTATAATTATGTAAAGTACTTACAGGAGTCCAAAATCAACAAAAAGGGACTTTCAGAGAAGACCAGCTTCAAGCCTCCTCCATCTGTTCCCTCCCGGCCTCCCTCCTATATGTAAACATTTTTTATTTTTTGGTTCAGCTTTCAGAGGTTCTCTCTTTTTACCTACCTACCTGTCTATTTATATTGGTATTCAGGAAGGCTTGTATTTCTGCTGTAATGATTACCGTACGTATCTCTAGATAATATCCTTAGTCTTTTCTTTTCAGGCTATGTGTGTTGGTTCTCTACAATGATCAGTATTGAAATTGGCTAGAAAACTCTTCTTCCCTCTCCATCCCCCAGATATCTGATATGAATGTTGGTTTACTTCTGGTTAATAATTATATGACAATCAATCAGCTGATTCTTTTCACATAGACCCCCCAGTCTCCGATATTCGATAGATGATATGTCCCTATGTTGTCAGCACGCACAGCCATTATACACGATAGCACATCCTTTATCACCATCATTTAGTCTCAGTTCTATGGAGAGATATACATTCCGTATACACTGGTCCTTACGTTGACCTCTCCAATCTCTTTGTCTGAAACTCTCTAGCAGCTTCCTCAGGAAGGGTTCATTGGAACAATATTCCCTGAGGATGCTACTTTGCGGCCTTTATACCTCAATGTTCCTTGTCAGTTCCACGCCCAACTTGGACGGCAGTCTAGCAGTTTGTTCACCCGGGTACCCTGCCGACCTCCAATGGGTCCAGTGACACTCCAGGCAGCTCAGTCCCTGCAAACCCTGCAGGCAGGTCACTCTCCAGAGCTGCCCCCACCCCAGTTCGGGTGGGGAGCCTCTCCCAAGTCCTCCATCCATTCGTGGTGCCCTCTGAGGAGCGGCTATGAATCCATCGTATTAAGTTGTCCCTTTTTTGTCCCCTGATAGCAGGCCAACATCTCTTCTCTTTGTCACATGCAAATGTCCTGTGCTCTCTTGCCTCACGTGTGCCTCCTGAGGTGGCTGATTGTCTGGCTTAAAAAAACACAAAACCCTCTGCGCCTTTGTCGGGTCTGTGTCAGGTGCACGGGATGTCCAAGCACCGTTTGTGTGTCTTCCTTTGCACACCGCTTCCTTTGCATGCCCCTTCCTGCTGCAGTACTTCCCCTGCACACATCTGGTCACTCCACACGACTTACCACTGCACTCATACAAAACCTAAGGTGTCTTTCCACTTAACCCCGTGCATGGAGGCTTTATGATTAGAAGGAGAAAAATACTTAAATTCTTTGGGGAAATCAAACTCTGAGAAGGTTTAAAGCAACTCAAAAATTGCAAAAGCTCTTAAAACGCCAACTCTGAAAAGTTTCTTGTAATTTTACGAATAGTCTCTCTATATCGTCTGTTCACTGCAAGGGTGACTGTTAAGTCCAGGAAAAAGATCATCTCACATACAGTAGCTTAGTGTCCAGATGAAAAATATGCTTCACACCTTTCAGTGCAAAAAATGACACACTTCTTTAGATAACAACTGCATCTCCTAACTTTGGGTTTTCACAAGTCTTTGAACACCGATGAAATTTGCTAGCATGGTAACAAATCTGCAGAGAGCCAACAAGCCAAACCATTCCCAAGTTCTCAGAAAAACAATCTGAGATGTATTCATTGACACTGTCATTTTGAAGACTTTATATCAAGAAAGCAAATAAAGGATCTCAATGCTTCTCTCTGTCCAGTGGACCAAGTGCTGGTCCAAGTTGATGGTCCAGTTTGCTTCCCAGCCACGGATGCTCTTCCAGCCGGTGAGTCCTCCAGGCCCTCCTGTCACAGAGAAGACCCAGCTTCAGCGGAAGACCCTCCTCCCAGGGAGCCGTAGGTGTGGCCGCCAGGGAGCCGTAGGTGTGGCCGCCAGGGAGCAGAGGGCATCTGCCTTCGGATGCTGAGGAGTTTTGAAAGAAGAAGAGATACAACTGATTTTAAACTGCCCATTCCCCTCCCTACTCTGCAGCATCCAAACATTGTTTTCCTCAGATCATTTCACTGCTATGAATGTTGTGCATTTAAGGTTCTTAGGAGAACACGGTGAAGAATAATCATTAAATAGGGCCCCATGATGCACTGGTCACATTCCATTACAAGAAAAACTCACACTGCATATGCATGTGGTTAATGACAAGTTGTATTTGATGCCAAGGTTTTAAAAAGCACTATTTTGACATTAAAATGTGTTCTTCTCTGTATTAATGGCCTATGTCTTCTGAGTTTTCTTTTCGAGGTTTTCTAAATTTTCCTCTTTAGGACGAAGAAAATCTGAAAGTCCTATCATGCCATTCTTTCTAGAGACTCTAAATTGGAAACAGATAAAGACACTTATTAGTAATTTCTTACTGCACACAATACAATTTTTATGGAATACAGTATAATTTATAAGTTTTACCTTAAAAAATTGATCATTCATGGTCTCAAATCAGTAATTCTTACCTCTAAAAATAAAGCATTCTATTCTCTTTTACAAAAAACGCACATATCTTTCTAGGTGAAAAACTCAGTACTATGTTTGCAGTTTTTTCTTTATTGACAACTCAAATTTTAGTCACTTGTATTACAAAAGTATCTTTCTATTTTTTTTTTTTTTTGTATCTTTCTATTTTAAGCATTGGTCCAGTAAAACTCAAAGGACTGTCTTAAGTCTATGAAACTTTGGCACTGATAACAGTGTATCTTTTGACTTTTTATCTATAGATAAAAGATGGTGAACATTAGTAAATTTCTACTAGCAACTTAGTAGATGTAAAAACACTGAACTGTAACAATGTTGATTTCCGACCTCAGTGGGAAAATGAGAACTGTCTTGAGAGCTCATATTTTAAAGTAAAAGGAACACAAGTTAGTGGTTCTAAAACATATTTTACCGTGAAAAGGAACCACCTCTTACGGGCCCAGGGGAACCACACCTGTGGGAGAGCCTCCCACTGTGGCCGCTTGGCGACGGGGAGGATGGGGAGTGGACCATCTCCCTGAGCACCTGCCCTCCTGGGGGCGGGTGCCCCCGGTGCCCCCCCATCCCCCCCCATCCCCCCCACCCCCGCTGCCGGGAGCCGAACCTCTGCTCCGCAGCAGGGGAATCCGGTTACTGTCTTTGTATTTCAAACACCAGGTTATAAACCCCGACCTCCCAGCCGGCAGTTAAATGCCCTTCTTTTTACCTTCAGCCCCTCCCTGTGGAGGTCGAGCCTACCTCCCCGTCCCTGGGAGTGTGAGCTGTACCCCGCCCACACTTCAGCTCCTCTGTCCCCATCACTCCTCGGAAATCACCGGTGCCAGGGGCACAGTGACCTCTGTGGCCAGCGTAAGGGACAGCTTCGGGGTCTGCCGCTCTGGACAAGGCCCCTCACTGCCCGCCCCCCCCAAGCCTTTCCTGGCATCACTTCCCCCGCTTCACTCTTCCTGCTTCAGGTCCCCCTTACTCACTGCCCCCGCCTCCAAAAGGCTGGACTCCCGCTGCCCCACCCTTGGTGCTCTCCTCACACTGGGACGCCCGGCGTCCCCCTGGGAGGACCCCAGCCCGGGTCTGAGCTCCCTGACACGCCCTGCGGCCCCCCGCCCCGACCCCGCCACAGGCCCATCAGCTCACAAGTCCTGCCGCCCCCGGGTCCTTCCTGGGAGAGACACAAGCATCCACTCGGGCGGGAGCCACTTGGGCAGTCCTGGAAGGCTCTCTCCCCTCACTCCTCACCTCCAGTCAGCCACCAAATCCAAGCAGCACTAAAAAGCCTCTCCCTTCTTTGTCAGCTCTTTTCCGGACCTTCGCAGAAGCCTCCTAGCTAGTCTCCTTACATCTGCTACTCAAGGGGTCTTCTAACCAAAATTCACCACCACGCTCCCTAAGACCTTCTGTGGCTCCCTAGTGCCACCAGACATAACCCGAACCCCTTAGAGGGCCCCGTGTCCCTCCATCACCACCCGTGGGGTGCACCCACCCATGCCCCCCCAGCACCGCTCCGCGTGCAGACGCCACCCCAGGCTGCTGAACCCGCCGCAGGGCTGTGCTCCACGCACAGCACGGAAGACGGCTTCACGGAGGGACCGGCGGCGGAAGGTGCTGCCTTATGGGCAGAGCCCCTCAGGGGAGGCCTCGCCGAGCTGAGGACCCTCGGCAGCCGTGCAGATGGGCGGGGCGTCTGAGACCAGGGCAAAGGCCTGGAGTTGGGGCGAGCTTTGTCTTCTCCAAACCCAGGGCGGCGCGTGGCTGAAGTGCCGCGGGCGGGAGCGACGCACAGGCAGCGCTCAGCAGGCAAACGCGGGGCGGGGCGGGCAGGGATCAGCCCCTGCGGGCGGGCGAGAGGCCGGGAAGGCGTGGCGGGGACGTGACTCGAGTCATCATGCCCGAGGACGGTGGCCGCCGTCTGGGGAACGGCCGAGCTGGGGCGGTGCAGGCGGGAGGGCCGGTGGGGCCAGAACCAGGGGCAGCAGCGGGTCCCGGGGGGAGGGGTCGGGGGAAGGGGCTTCCGTCGAGGGTCACCCACGTCTTGTCTTGACCTAGTGTGGGGACGGTGACGCGGTCCACGAGCGGGGGAGCGGAACTGCGGAGGGGAAGGTCCGGGGGGACGTGGAGTTCTCTTGGGACGTGTTAATAAGCCTGACGTGTGCAGCGGACCCGCCTACACGGCCGAGGAGAGGGCGAGCGGGCGCTGTGACATCCGAGTGTGGAGGTCAGAGGCCAGACAGAGGCCGCGTGCCAGGAGGGGCTGGGGTCCCCGCGGGAAGGGGACAGGAGAGGGGAACGGAGGGCCGGGCTCGGAGGCTGGCCAGAGGGAGGGGGACAGGAGCGCTCTGGTCAGTGTGTGAGTGGGAGCCGCTCTGGGGCCTGATGGGGAAGGAAGCAGGAGCAGGCGACGGTCCCCAGGTCAGGCGGCTTTAGCAGGACGCCAGGCCCCCTCCTCGGGCTTGTCATCGGTGAGCGGGCGGCACGGTGCGGGGGGGGTGGGGGGCTCAGGAAAGAGGAGGCTCAGGGAGGGGCGACCGCTGGCGGCGGGCAGATTCCCCGGGGACGGGCGAGGAGAGGGCCAGGGAGTCGTGGTGTCTGGGGAGACGGGGAGGCCCAGGAGGACGAAGGAACGCGGCCGCCAGATGGAGGTCCGAGAGGCCAGAGTGCGGGGCCGGCCGAGGGTGCGTGGAGAGGCGCCGCAGCTTCAAGGAGGAGGGGAGAGGTTGCCAAGTCGGTGGATGACGGACAAGAGGGAAGAAAAATGGGAGGACGGGGTCTGGAGGCCCAGTCCGGTGGCGGGGTCCTCAAGGGGGTGCGCTTCTGAAGGGGGGAGGGGAGGAAGGGGTTTGGAGGCAGGGACAGGGAGGGCCGAGAGGTCGGCTCCGGGGCACCCCAGACGTGGGCGGTTGGGGACGGAGGAGGGGACCGAGCCTGGGAGGTGGTGACGGGCCTGCCGGGCGTGGGCTCTCAGGGGCCAGGCGGCGGGGCTGTCACCGTCACCGTCACCAGCTCCCAGGCCTGGCTCTCTCGTGATCTGACCCCTGACTACATCCCGGCACAGAGGCGGCACCGGGAGGCTTGGCAGCCTGGGGAGCTGCTCTCATCACGCGCCTCCTCCTCCCGCTCGGCTTGCCCAGAGCAGCACCGTCGCCACCCTCAGAGGGGCGGCCCTCCCCCCGCGTCCTCCCCCCTCAGAGGGGCGGCCCTCCCCCCGCGTCCCCCCCATTAGAGGGGCGGCCCTCCCCCCGCGTCCCCCCCTTAGAGGGGCGGCCCTCCCCCCGCGTCCTCCCCCCACACACACACACAGGCAGCACAGCACGGGGCAGGGGAGGGCACGGGGTCGCTCCTCACTCACGCCCTCCACCTGCAGGGACCCATTCGGTGTTTCACTGTAGAGAAATGAATTCTTACTTTTGAACATGACCCGGTTTTAAACCATGTGACACCCCGTGTTTAAAAATCAAGATGCGTTTTGGATACGTGTTTCTTAAGGACGGGATAAGTTGTCTCCCTCTGAAGTCTGCAGAGACCGGCACAGCCTCCCGAGGCCCGGGTATCCTCGGCTTCACTAAGTGACACCTCGGGGCACAGCGTGTGCTGCCTTCCCTTCTACAAAAGGCCGGATTCGCGGGGACCACGTTATATGAGAGCAGAGAAGAATGGGAAGAAGGAAGTCGTCCCGCCACCGAGACACCTGCGTTCCTGGGCCCGCGAGCACTTACACGCTGTCCTTCAGAGAGGAGAGGTAGGACTCCGTGTCCGATGCAGGTATATCCGAGTCGAGTCCCGACAGGTAACGGTAGACGTAGGAGAAAGTTTCAAAGGGGATGCGCGCAGGCCCCCCCTCGGGGTCAGCGGTCAGGATCTCACACAGGTGCTTCATCGCAGTGTTCAATGACTAGAAACACCACAAACCAGGTGAAGAAACGGTTACTACCGGGATTCACTAAACTGAAAGGAAAGACAGCAGCAGAATAAACACCTGAGTACATTTTACAGAAGCTCTCTCAAAAGTACGTTCTTGGTCTGAATTAAGAACTAGGGGAATTTATAATTGCCTTAAGAAAGAAAAAGAAAAGGGTTGATTGGGATATATTGTAATTGGCCTGAAAAAAATTTGATTCCCAGATTTTATTTTATGTATTTATTTTTTAAATAGAGTTATTTATTTTATTTATTTATTTTTGGCTGCATTGGGTCTTCGTTGCTGAGCACAGGCTTTCTCTAGTTGCGGCGAGCGGGGGCTACTCTTCATTGCAGTGCGCGGGCTTCTCATTGCGGTGGCTTCTCTCATTGCAGAGCACGGGCTCTTGGCACATAGGCTCAGTAGTTGTGGCTCATGGGCTCTAGAGCGCAGGCTCAGTACTTGCAGTGCACGGGCTTAGTTGCTGTGTGGCATGTGGGATCTTCCCAGACCAAGGATTGAACCCTTGTCTCCTGCATTGGCAGGCGGATTCTCAACCACTGCGCCACCAGGGAAGCCCCCAGATTTTATTTTATGTTAAATGCGAATGACTCTTACAGCAGAAATTAACACAACACTGTAAATCAACTATACCTTAATAGAAAAAAATCTAATGGGAAGAAAATTAAAAGAATTTTTAAATTTTTTTTTAAAATGCGAATGACTTGGGACGTCCCTGGTGGCGCTAACTTCGAGCGGCTGCCCCTGTCGGGAGGACAGAGCTCAGACAGCAAGCCTAGGAGACAGACTAGAACCCTCCAGAGAAGCTCCCGTGGGAGTGAATCTGGGCTGCACTCACAAGGAGAAAGAGCAAGAAAAAACCAGTGGGATGGCTACAGAGGACAGTCCCCAGGGGAAAGGTGCAGGTTTAGGGAAAGTCGCACGCAGACCTGCTTGACCAGAACAGTGACTGTTGGGGAAGTACACGCAAATGGCTGGAGCCAGCTCTGTGTAAATTTTAAACAACACATTCATTTTCTCTCAGTTTCTGCGGGTCAGGAGCCTCGGCACTGCTTCGCCGGGCCCTCTGTGAGGCTCCAATCAGGTAGCAGCCAGGGTTTGGTTCTCATGCAGAGGTTCGACTGGTGAGGGATCCACTTGCGGCCGCCCTTAGGGAAGGGCAGATCTCACTCTCTGGGGCTGTAGGACTGGAAGGGGGCTGGCCTTTTGCCGTCTGTTGGCCGGAGACCCCCCTGAGCTCTGAAAGGCTGCCTGCAGTTCCCGACACGGGGGTCTCCCTGAGGTCCTCTTACAACACAGCAGCTTGCTTCTTCGAGCGCCAGGAGCTGGACCAGGTTCTCATGGTCAATATCAGAGAAAAATCACGTGTGCTTCCGGCAGCGGGAGGGGAAAGGCAGGGGGACCGAAATGAGGTTCTCGCACAGAAGTTGCGAATGGCTGGCACCCTTCATGTTCCAGGGACCCTCTGAGAGCCTGACTTGGCATCTCATTTACTCGTCACGGTAACCTCGTGAGATGAGGCCAAGGGGGCCCAGAAAGGCTGAGTAACTTGTCCCAGGTAAGCCAGCTGGGACGGGACACAGGCAGCCGACCTCCTGGGCTCGGCTGTGACCACCACATTCCACCACCGCCAACAGTCGCTGGGCTGGCTCTGGGAGCGAGTGACAGGGCTTACATGTGCCTGGATTCCAGGTGTTCAGCTGGACCATAGGAGCACATCTCCCCCATTGCCATCAGCTGGCACTCGGGGCATCTGCAAAGCTACCAGCCATGCCCCACCCTGACCGATGGCCCTGCTGAGACAGAATGCACCGGGGTGGGGGTGGGGCAATGGTGCAGTCCTGACATTAGCCCAGCTCTGCGGGCAGAACGATGCTCTAGTTAGAAAAATGATGGCATTCATTTCTCCAAGGACCACTGCCCACGCCGGGCCCCCAAAAGGCTGTCCCGAGGGAGGACTTGGTGAAAACAAAATTGTGTATTTTACTGGCTCCTTGCTTGAAACGTCTCAGGGATGCGTTGCTACATTAGATGCTGCTGTTTTAGCCCACACGGCGGGGGGCAGTCGTCACGAGGGTGGGACCGCGGAGCCTGGGGCGGTGGGGGGAGGCAGCTGGCGAGGAGCCTGCACAGGAGCGCTGGGTGACTGACGTTCCAGCGCTTCCGAGGAAGAGCTATTTAAGGAAAAAAACACATCAAAGTGTTCTGCCATCACTTCCCTCTGCAAAGGCGAGATGACATTACCAGTGTTGACGTTTCTGACAAAAAGATTTGCAGCAATTTTTACACCCAAAAGGATTCATGAGGCACCTTGCCTGGTTTGGAGACTCTGTTTCCTACAACAGATTTCTCACTTCCAAGGGTGGTGGGTTGTCAGGCTACTTGCTCACCAGCCACAAGGACGGACCCCTCCCTAGCCAGCGCCCCCTTCTCCAACCGCCTGCCCATTATTCTCTGGTTGGAAATTCGTCCAGGAGGAGGTGGCTACAGTATCCGCAGCCCAGCGTGCACGCCTGAGCCGGATCTCAAATCCAAGTGGAGACGCGTGAGAAACACGGGCGCTGCGGCCTCCTTAACATCTCCAGCACCAGTTCCGTGGGTTTTTCCAGTTTCAGAATTACAGCTGCTCTCGTGACGACACCATGAGCCACCTCACAGCTCCCACCACGTCCCTTTTAGCTGCAGGAAAATAGCAATGTGGACAATATCCTGACTGACCCTTTGAATAGAGTCAGGACCGTGGGGGTCTCTCTCCCGCCCTGTGGCCTGAGCTCAGGGTCGCAAAGCGGCACTGACTCCAAATCTCAGTTTTAAAAAGCCTGCGACACAGAATTAAAATGAAAAAGGAGAAGTAACGACTGACACTGCAGAAATACAGAGGATCATGAGAGATTACCACAAGCAACTCTATGCCAATAAAATGGACAACCTGGAAGAAATGGACACATTCTTAGAAAAGCACAACCTTCTGAGATTGAACCAGGAAGAAATAGAAAATATAAACAGACAAATCACAACACTGAAATTGAAACTGTGATTAAAAATCTTCCAACAGGGCTTCCCTGGTGGCACAGTGGTTGAGAATCTGCCTGCCAATGCAGGGGACACGGGTTCGAGCCCTAGTCTGGGAAGATCCCACATGCTGCGGAGCAACTGGGCCCGTGAGCCACAACTACTGAGCCTGCACGTCTGGAGCCTGTGCTCCGCAACAAGAGAGGCCGCGATAGTGAGAGGCCCAGGCACCGCGATGAAGAGTGGCCCCCGCTCGCCGCAACTGGAGAAAGCCCTCGCACAGAAACGAAAACCCAACACAGCCAAAAATAAAAATAAATAAATAAATAAATTTATTAAAAAAAAAAAATCTTCCAACAAACAAAAGCCCAGGACCAGATGGCTTCACAGGTGAATTCTACCAAACATTTAGAGAAGAGCTAACACCTATCCTTCTCAAAATCTTCCAAAATATAGCAGAGGGAGAGACACTCCCAAACTCATTCTACGAGGCCACCATCACCTTGATACCAAAACCAGACAAAGATGTTACAAAAAAAGAAAACCACAGGCCAATATCACTGATGAACATAGATGCAAAAATCCTCAACAAAATACTAGCAA